>NC_056728.1:1531536644-1531864144 GCF_019279795.1 Protopterus annectens | reverse complement strand
GGAACAATATTTAAAATATGTCCTTATGTTTGGGCCTTTGGTCCCCCAGTCTTTCTGGCTTTGTCCAGATCTCTTGCACTAAGAGGTTGAGAGGTATGACGGTCTGTGAAAACACCAACATAGTACTACCTCACATGTAAAAGATGTGAGTAATTCTAGATTAGAACCATCAACACCATCACCCATACTAGCTCCCCTAGTCCACTGAGTCGCACAGGTTGCCAAACAGAGAAGAGTCATTCATCACTCATAAATGTGTACATTGTTATGCTGAATGAAGAGAGACATACAATGTGTGAGTGATATCTGTGTTACAGCCCTGAGATTGCCTGGTCCACTGATATGCCATAGCTGATTTTCTTTTAAAGCAGTTATATGGGTACACTGCTGTGTTGGTGGTAGGGGAACAAGAGCACATGATCAGCTTGGGTAGACAGTTGTCCACATATCATGTCTGGCCACTGTTTAACATCTCCCTTGCTTAATATCATGAATATTCCAACTATGAGGTCTAGTGAATATTAAGGAATACGTATTATTGTACTGGTTATCTGTAGTTCCAAGTGGATGTTACATCTCCCCAAATAGCCCACTATATTTTCTTGCATAACAACAGCAGATCCATGCATACGATAACATATTATAGTAATCCTTACAATTAGTGTGTAGGTTAGAGACTTACCTTGCAAATGCAACAATTGACAGACCTGCAGTTCAGAGCTGACTCTGTGATGCAAGCAGTACACAGTCAATACATGGATAGGTGCAGGTTGTGTGGGTTGCCTGGCATCAGCTATTTTAATGTATGTATGTAAGTAGGAGTAAGGTGTCAGTCCCTTGGGTGCTAGGTTGTCAGTGAATGTGCTATGCGTTGTCTCTTAGCCAATGCCAGGGTGTACTGGCCATGCTCAAGTCTGCCTACAGGGACATCATCAGGGGGCTCCTCCTCCAAGTCCTCTTGTGACTGTGGCTGTCGTGACATAGGGACTAGTTAGGAGCTGTGTATCCCTTCCCTTTTCTGATCCTGCTGCAGCTGTTTCCACAGGATCATATTGTGTAGCATAGCACATACTGTCAACATATGTGCACATGTGGCTGGAGAGTACTGCAGGGCTCTAAAAGATATATCGAGGCACTGGAACCATGACTTCAGCAGCCAAAACACACACTCAATGATGTTCCAAGTTTGTTCATGTGCCTCATTATGGCATTCTTCTGTGGGTGTGTGTGTGCATTTCTGATGGGTGCCATCATCCATGGTTCTAGTGCATAGACAGCATCCCCCAGTAAATGACAGTGGGGGAAGTCCTCCCTATTAAACATCTGATACAGCTGTGATGCATGCCAGATATGGAAGTTATGATAACTACCAGGGCTGCCAGCACACACATTCATGATAATGCCCTGGTCATTGCACATGACCTGGCAGTTGATGGAGTGGTACCCCTCATGTTGACATAGATTCTACCCTCCTCACTGGATGGTGCCTTGATATGTACATGAGTGTAGTCTATGGCACCCAGTACCTCAGGGTAGTAAGGGGAAAATACATTTGGTCACTGACATGTGGTAGCATGTGTCCAGGAACTGGTGGAGTACCCTGGATGCTGATGCCTGTGAAGCCTCCATCATCTCCCCAGTTGGTCTTTGGAAAGTACCTGTGGCTATTATCCTAAGGGCTGCACATACCTTTCTTTCCACTAGGATGGGTTCCCCTCTGTTGGCTGTGGGTCTGAGTTGAGGGCAGCTGAGCTAAGTGAGTTCTTGTAGTATGTCCCTGTCCACCCTATAGTGCTTTACACTCTCCAGCTCCTGGAGCTCCTGGAAGGTTACCCTGGGCCTGAACACTCTCCTCCTTCTCTGGCCTATTGTCAGCAGCAGCAGCATTGACTTCAGCATCTAGCACATACATATGTAGCAGACCTGCAGCAGCCCCTAGCATTCTTTCAGTTAAAATTCCCAAGTCTGTACTCCAATGGTGCAGAGTATGGGGGAAAATCAGATTGTAGGGGGTATGCATACTTTATAGTGCTCTACTGACAGACTTCCACACTCAGCATAGCAGCGCACCGCACAAACAGGCACAGCTAAGCTTCAGTCAGCTTAGTAGTTATTGGACACATCCTCTGCTGATGTCAGCTACCTCCAGTGTGGACACCTACATGTTTCACTGCCTATACAGAGGGGATATGTGGACATTATTACCCCATTATGCTATTCAGTAACTCCATCTCATTTGCATAGGGATCTGTGCTCACAACCTGAAAATTACGTGCTTCCAAGACCTACCACATTAGCAACAGCACCAATGCACCATTGGAGATACTCCACACAGGGTCCTAATACATTTCTGTCTCATAATATTAATTGTGTCATTTCCACTTTTTTTTAAGACATATTTGCTCACTGTGGCATGCTGCACAAACATGCCCAGATTATTAAAAGAAAAATGTATTTTAACATATTTTCTGTAATTTTTGTGACACACAGAGGTCATTTTCACTCTTATATGTGTGTGGTATGCCATCTCTGTCTATCTATCTACATTTTTACAGCCCCTTTTGTCTGTCTATGTTCCTATACATAGAATCTTTACATGTACACTACAGACACTGACATGGGGTCTGTAGGGCTGCCTGTCTGCTTGCTGGATCACTGTACCTGCCTCATTTGGATGAGATTCACCTGCTTATGAGATGATTTGCATGCCACGGAACTTCCCATGTTGGCTTGTGCATGTGTGCTGCCAGCAGTACTTACTGGATCGCAAACCTGCTTACTTTCATGTAAGCAGCATGGCACGGTGCCTACATGGTAAAAAAGACAACGTAGGCTTTATTAAATTCCACACAGAGTGTTTCCTGTAGACATTGATGTGTAAGTATACTTAGAAGTCTTGACACTTTGCTGTTACAGGAAGACATTTTTTTTCTGTTTAGTATAATGCACTCACTAATGCAAGCTGGGTCAATAAAGCTAAACATTTTGTGTTTTGTATTTGGAATTAAAGCAGAATTCTGAGCACAGACCAGTGTTATAATCTGAAGGCTATATTCATTCCCAAGGAATAGAACTTTAGTGGCCTAGAGCATAACTATCTTCAGTAGTGAGCAACTTAGATATTACGTAGATTTATTTTTACCCAGTTTAACACCTTGTTAATTTGCAATTCAGTATGTATGTTAAAGAGGAGGTCTGGATCTAAAATATCACCTAAATATTTTTGTGTTATCCAATGTACTTGTTCTCTTGTTGTATCAGTAATTGTATTTTTTTGTATCTCTTAATGCTTGTAGTTTTCAGAATACCATTGCAGTTGATTTAATGTATTCATTAACAGTTTCTCATTAGCAAGCTGACTTGATGTAACTGTAAAATCTTCATTTAGTCCTTTATTCAGTGTAAACTAGTTCTTGTTAGATTTTGTAATGACTTTATTATCTGCATACAGAATGCAACTGAGTTGTAGCAGCTCCCATTTGAGGTTATTAATGAAAAGAGAAACAGCAACTGAATGGGACCTACTTATTGAAAGCATATATAAGAGAGATTATATTATGTCCAGGAACTTTTAAAGTTCATCACTGAGTGGAAGATTAAAAAAAAATCTAATATTTGCTTATCTCTGGAGAAATAGTACACTGCCAGGTGTTTTGAAAACTCCTCTTCGGTCTAAGAATGTAGCCTGTGTTATCATTTCTTGTTATATGGTGATATACAATTGTTCTGTTAATGTCTAGATTGTAGTTAATGTGTGCTATATTTCTGCTGAAACCCTGTTGTTTAACAATCAAAATGGCCTACTTTATAACTTATGGGACACTGATTTATGGTACTCAAAAATTTACATTTTGTCCTGACAGGATAAAATCTTGGAATTACACCTGTGATTTTTACATGTAATTTTCAGTCTTTACCATGATTTCATTATAGTTTCCTTCTTCAAGTAAGCATCCAAATATATGCACAATTTAGTGTGATAATAATTTAGCTTTAGTAATTTGTCTAGTATGTTTGTTATATGTACATCAGGTAAGATTATATGCAAATAATGAAAGCAAAAAGAACACGTCTATATATCAGAAAAAAAGGACTGACTCCTAATCTATTAAATAAGAAAAATAATGTTTTGTTTTGTTTTTTTTGCAGGGGGTAAGCCTCCTACACCCCCCCCCAATTTTGTAACAGTACCCACTATGACCTCAGTTACTTATATATACCAACTCTAATACAGTACAACAGTGCCAAAAAGGGGAAATCACCCTAAACTCCACCTTTGTGCAATTGCACATACTGGCAGTCCCAAAACCAGAAACCAAACCACCCAGAATTATACAATAAACTGCAACCCCTATAACAAGTAACATACCAAACTATCTCTCATGTACTGGCCACTGGCTAAAAAATGTAAAGCTTAAAAAATGGAAATTAGTTGATGAAATGTGAGTCTGACTTGAAATTTTCACTTTCATTGAACAGAAAAAGAATATTGTGTAAGAACAGGAATTCATATCAAACATTAGGGTTCAGTCTTCATTGTTCAGAAATTATTATAGTGAGAGTGTGTATGGTAATCTAACACTTTTGTTGTGGCCCTTGCAGTCAAGGTTTAGATCACTGAGTGTTATATACCTGTGAAACCTAATATGCTCAAGAATCTTGATTATATTTGAATTAGTCAGGAAACTGATGAAGCTGGAGAATTGAAGATGCTTGCTAAATATATTTTGTATTGCCTCCTCAAAAATATTTTAACTATGAGCCAGTTATGTTCCTTCCTGGTAAGGACCGTCCTTCAACATATTAATGGTGGTGACAGACTAAAGTTATTCTGCATCATTTATAGTGACAACCAGCCTAACATATTACTGACCTGTTACCAGTAAACAATATCTAATTTTGAAGGAAATGGACGAGTATCTAAGATGAGTCTTTAGCCATAATTCTATGACTGTAATTTATTTTGGGCTGTACACATGCCCAAAGCTCTAAAACTTTTATTTTTGACATTCACTATAGTCACATTTTTTAAAGAAAGTTTTTTCTTTTTTTTTTATAGTGCCAGGCTGTACAAGGTTTAAAAATTGAAAAATTAGCAGTCACAGCTAGTGTTCTGCTATAGAAAATACTACAGCCCTGCAATATTGTAGCAGCAGCAGAGAATGGACTTTGTCAGTGATTGTTGTCAAGTACCAGAGCTTATGATAGTGCAGTCTTGCCTTATCATCTTTGGCATCTACCACAACCATCATATATAAAAGGAAGTACAGCTGTTCAGGAAAGATTTACTGTATGTGGCATTAGTTTGCTTTTATATCTTCTTTTATAGCTACACATTTTAGCTTTCAGTACAGCTTACAATGCCATGTAGATAACAAAACTACACTGTATCATTTATACAAATAAACCGTGCTCTTGGTCTATTGATTTAACAAAACTTCATACAGTAAAAGGGCCTGAAGTGTATACTGCATGCAATTCTCTACCTGGCATGTCACTTATCCTATGGCAATAGTTTAGTCTAGAGTGTATGTGCTTGTCCATTCATTATGCACAATCATTATGTGTTAGATCAATCTATGAGGTCTGTGTATATAGGGTCTGCCTCATGCCCTATTTTGGTTGTCTGAATCATGAGAGAATGGTCTGCAAACTTGACACTGTGCAAGACCCATTAATGAGACAATGCATGACAGCTATGAACCCAAAACACCTGAAAATATTAAAAATTGTTAAAACTACTTTAGAGATCTGAATGTTCATATTGTATGAATAATATAATAGAATAGAATATAATATATGAATATGAATGCTCATATTAACTTAATGATCAGTCCCAAATCATGTTTATTTGTTCTGAATTAAATCTTTTAATTGCTTTATCACTTATGCTTTGTTTACAAAGAAGATGCATAGACTTTTGTAAGTTGCAAATATATAGGTATTATAAAAGGAAATATAATAATTCACATCAGTATTAAACAGGGAAACCTCAGTGCAGGAAGGTGATTATAAAAAATACATACATATATTCTGTAAGGGGGCATAGCTATCTAGACTCTCCTGCCATGCTCCTAAATTATGTAATATTCCTCCAGGCTGTGGCACCTTAGGTGATATGGGAAAACATTTTATATTCAAACAATATGAAAGAACTGGAATACTTGGACAGTTATCTGTACGTACACACACACACACACGCACACACACATGCGTGCACATACTCACACACACACACACACACACACACACACACACACACACACACACAGATGAGCACACATATATATCTATAGTCATATCTACACATACATACCACACAAGAAGACACATGCACAGAAGATATAACTTTCCTTCAGTTAGCATCAGCAGTGTGCATTTGAGAGGAACACTTTCATTATGTTCTAGTTATCAGATTCATTTCACTGAACCTGAGTTTGTCAAGCTATCAGACCAACTTTGCATTTTGTGCCCTCTATTTACTGATTCACTGTTACCATTATTAAAAAAATGTATAGATTTAAAAGAAATTCTGATTAATGCACTAAAGCAAAGGTACAACCTTTTCTGTTCCATATTTAAAGGATCTACACTTGTCTATTTTTTATGAAAGGTATCCCACCTTTCTTCCAGAGAGTGTATTTTAAATAAATTGCATTACACAGCAGTGAAAATTATGTTTTGCATGTGCAACATACATGACCTTGATTTTCAACCTGATAAATGTCCAGTGACATCTGAGTGGGCAGTACTAAGAAGCCCACACCTAACATCCTTACGTTATTTCTCATAAAATGCCTATCATTATATCAGTTGTACTCATTACAATAGCAAACATTATTTTCCTGATAACTTGCATTAAAATTAGACTTGTAGAGAAATGGGCAACCATTTTCTCTTTAAAGCCTCTGTTATCTTTTATTTAAACTCTGGCAGCAATTTGATTTTATTCATTTACTTTTTGCCAGATTGCAGTAAATGTTTAATTGCTGCTAAACAAATAGTTAAATATCATCCCTCTCCTTTAGCAGCTTAATAGGTACCTATATTCTAAGTAAAATAAAGATAAATAATTCCATTCAGTTAAGTATTAACACAATCCATGGTTTGTAAATTTACATTATTGAGATTCTTATATAATTTCACGTAGGAGAGGTAGAAACAGCAAGCAACTGCATGAAGCTAACAGGGACAGTGATGTTTTAAATGAATGTATTTTTATACCTGTATAAGAAAATGGGGCTTCCAGAATTTTCACGTGTAAATTATGCTTTTATTTGCAACTTTGGAGAATGCAATATAAGCACATTATTTGCTGCTGTAGGCAGAACACATCTCACTAAAGAACTGTCCCTGAAATGTGTTACATTAGCAACTATTAACTCACAGAAAAAAGATAGTTGCAAGTGCAGTGCAAGTCAATGCTCTGTATTATATATACTACTATTTATACCTCCAGGCTAGTTTTTAATGGCGAGTTACTAATAGAAAATGATTTGCATAGCATGCAAGCAAATTAGGGTTATACTTATACCTGCTTATCTTCCCTCCAGTGAAACTTGAGTAAAATATGCAGTTATTTATTCACTGATCAAGCACCATAAATATCTAATTAATGAAAGGTATGCTGCAGAAGTGAGCAAAATACACTTTAGCTTATACAGTTAAGGAAATTCTTTTTAAACCTTCTTCAGTTAGACATTTTGTCTAGTACATTTTAAGAATCGTTAGAAAGAGTTATATTTTAATTCTGCAAACATAATTGATATAAAACAACATGACATATTACTGCTGCCATCATGACTTATAAGTTTTCCCCTTTTTACTTCACCTTTATAAATTTTACTTTGAAGTTTTTGGTAATAGTAAGCATTGTTTACTTTTTAGATCAATCTGTTTCATGTGTAGAAAACATGAACTGTTTTTCAGTAACAGAATGCAAATTACATCGTTTTTACAGCGGTGTAGATCACTGTATTCCAGTCACCCATCAAGTCTGGATTGTACACTGTATTACAAGTTGTGAAGTATAATTAACATAGTTCATTGAGACAGCTTTTCAGTTTGCAATGTCTTAGTTTCTGAAATTTTTTGAACACTATAACAAATTGACAAAAAGAGTGACTTCTGAAATTTGAATGAGTTATAGAACAGTTAATTATCTGCAAGGGAGGAAACACACCAGTATTGTTTAATACCCTGGGCATGGGGTAAAAATGTATTTTTTTCATTATTCGGGGAAATTTTGTCGTGATTCTACAGCATTACATAAACAAAGCAAAGTACTAAATATACTTCAATGAAGCCATTATTGATTACTAAGGATCTCATTTTAAATTATCTGTAATGTATGTAATTTAATATTCCATGAATGTATTCCACCAACAGTGGATTTGAGAGAATTTATGCAGCAATATCAGACTAGTGTTATTCTGTCATAATTTTGCCTTTCTATAGAAATCAAAGTATCTATCAAAAAAGTCAAGGTTTCAGCTGAATCTTAAGCTCTTGCATCGTATTGCTAAAGTGTACCGGGCACTAGGAACACTGTAGCTTATCACTGAGACTTAGTGCTTAGCCATGGTACCAGAGGCTCAGGACTGACACATGCTGTACAAGTTAAGGGCAGCAATGTATACCCAGGTTGAGTCTGGTAAATGTGTCTACAATAAACACCTTGCTCAAGGTCCAATGCCTCATGGCCAGGTACTCAGGCATCTTTTAGCTTGTATAGCCAGCTAATCAAACTGGAACTCAAATACATGTTCTGGTGAGATGTGGTAGCTGTGCCGACAGGCTGGAGCTGACACATTTCACTTGAATACAGTAGCCAAGATTCAGAAAGGTTTATCTAGCAGCTACAGGGAAGTAGTTGGAAAGGGTGGAAGCATAAATGAAGTTGCAGTCATTTTCTGTAAGTGAGATTTAAGTTTACGGATGGAGGCAGGAGAGAAGTTAAGGATTATGAAGTGATTGGGTATTTAGGTTCACAGAGGGAAAATATAGTTTTAGGTTTATGGAGAGAGAGGGGAGTTTATGGTTTGGGAGCAATAATAGTTTAGGTTGAGGGAGCAAATGGGGACTTTAGGTTTAGAGAGGAAGGAGTGGAGTTTAAAGTTTAGGAAGTGATCAGGAGCTTAAGGATTAGGGAGGAGAGTACTATAGTTAGGTTTAGGGAATGGGTGCTAATTTTAGGGTTAGATTTAGGGTTCTAATATGGCTCTGCAGTGCAGTAGGATTGGATGATGACAGGGCTAAGTAGTAAATTAGGACTGTGTTCATAGAAGTTAGTGCACTTGGAGACTAAACCAACTGGTGACAATCAAGTGTGTCATGAGCTGCTAGCATATGAACAGATATAGTAAACCCCTAGTAAATATCAGTATGGGTGTCACATAAGGTCCACTTTGTGGATATGCATATCACAGAACACAAACTACTGAAATATATGGGTGTAATATACAATTCTTTGCACTGGATAAATGTGTAATAATTGGTTTTGAATGGGGAAAATCATTTATTTTTGTGACTGTTGTTCATTTGGGAAAGGGAATTTATTATGTTACCATTTGAACTCCAGATGTGTTGTTTCATTTCACAGGATTTCATAGGAGTATCAATGCCATGCCAATAATCAACCTCAGGCTAAACCTCCTTTCTCATTAATGTTGTAGCTTCCCCTTGCAGGCACTATGTCTGGAATGAGAGAGGGTGTGTGCTTTTGGGTGCAGCACTGGGGCATCCAAGAGTCCAGAGTCATAGCAGGACTCCTTATGAAAGACCATGAGCAGAGACTGCAGCAGGGCCAGTACCAGGGTTCCCAATATAAAGCGGAAGCCTGGGACCATTTCACCCGTGACCTCACCAGTGCCACTGGCATACCCCAAACTGGTGAGCAGGGCAGGCATTATTATACCAACCTAAATTGGTGAAAGGGGGATCTCTTGGATCAGTGGATCCAAGAGGCTAGGAGGACAGGGGAGGTCCCAGCTGTCTGTAAGTATCACTCCTCTACCTGTTTAATAATCGCCAGCTCATGTATATTATGGATAGGTATGGCTAAGTATTCTTCCTATGTCCTTCACAGTGGCAAGTGACAGCCTGCAAACCAGGAGGCCCATGGATGTTGCTTGGAGAGGATGCAACATGAGACAGGTTAGTAATACTGTTGCCAGTACTGTCATAGGAAATAAATCTAAAAGTATTAGTAAGTTAATTGCCTGTATAAATCATGTATTGTTTAAGGCAAGTGCTGCATACAACAGAGAATATGGAAGGAAGAGTCTCATATAGGTTGTATGTAAAAAAAGCATAATAGCCTGACAATAAAGGTATAACTGCTGGACTGCATGTGTTTACTTTGGTTTCATATGGTAATGTAGATTTGTAATCACTTAATAGTACTGCTGTATTAAGCACTGTTACCCACACTGTGCAACATAAGTAAAATGTGTATGAATGTCTGTATATGACTGGTGTAATCCCCAGAGGTCATTTAGTACAACAGAGAGAAACATAGTCAGAAAACAGTGAAAACATGGACAATAAAATCCAAATAGCACATGCAACTGAGATGTGAACTGTTGTATGTTTAG
The DNA here is from genome assembly GCF_019279795.1 of Protopterus annectens. Classification (NCBI taxonomy): domain Eukaryota; kingdom Metazoa; phylum Chordata; order Ceratodontiformes; family Protopteridae; genus Protopterus; species Protopterus annectens. Next base: position 1,531,853,549 of record NC_056728.1, on the reverse strand, counting down.
CAAACACAACCATGGTTCGAATCCTGGGAGTGGTAGTAGGCTGCATACAGAATCATATCCCACAACTGTACAGATAAGTCCAGAATGTCCAGTAAATCAGCCCATATCTGCTGTCTGTCACCCTGTCCCCCTTGGAAATCAGTGGGTTGATTCCAGATGTTTATGCAGCAGACAAGAAATACAACTGATTGTCGCACATCTATAAGAACAAACCTGTCACCTAGCAACTCACCAAACTGTTATGAGAATAATAAGCCAAGTATGTCCCATCTACACCCCCATGTTGTCAAGCTGTGACCAGAGTGTGTACAGTAACAGAGTGAGATGTATGTGCATAATACTAATGTGGAATCTGGTAATTTGTGTGGCAACATTCAGGTAGTGCTAACAAACATTGCTCCCACAGGTCTGTTAGATATGAACACTGTGCCTAGAAATAAAAGATTGATACCTTGTACTGGTATTGTTTACTCTGGTATTGTATGGCATTGTGAGTGTTGCAGTTGCTCTGAATAATAAGGTATCACTCATCACTGTCACCAACACTGTGCTACATAATATAACTGTCTAGGAAATCCTGTATAAGAGTGTTGTACATCACTCAAGGTTTAAGACGGCAAGAGTTCAAATATATCCCAGTTCACCTGCATGTGGTCAAGACATGGTCAGAGTCTGAGCAAAAAGGGATGGACAGGTATGTGCATAACATCAACCTGGAATCTGGGAGTATCTGTAGAAACAGTTAGTTAGTGTTAACAAACAATCCCCTCACAGGTATACCAGGTAAGAGGGTAAGAGGTGTATACTGCAGCTAAAACCAGTTCATGTATATAGTTGTCGACAGCCATAGCACTGTCCAAAGTAAGGCAATAGGGTAGTGTACTAATTCTTGTAAGGTACAGATAACAGCACTGACTAGGAAAGTAATGCGAACTACATGAATATAGTAGTTGTTAATTGACATCTTCCCACCTACCATATCTGCAACAATAAACTAAATACCCAACTCAATTGGTATGTGTGACTTAACTGTAATGTTGGGACATAGGTCCTATTATTTGATAAGTATATAAATCTGTTTCTATGCTTGTGCTATGTTGAAATACTCCCACATTGGTGGCATGATGCCATCAATGTACCTGCACGCTGTTGTAATTACCACTGTGGTCCCATATATGCATGTGCTCTGTTTGCTATGCAACTGTTTCATATCTGGTGTCTGGGTTAATGGGAATATCTATGTATGCTGTTATATCTATTCCTGGAATGTGTTGATTATTACTAACCCACATATGTTGATAAAATATAATCACTATAGTATGTGTTGGAATGCGGGTACCAGCGGACCCATATGTCCCACCTCAGCTGGCCATGGCACCGGTCACCAGCAAGTCTGGGGCCCAACCCAGGACCTCCTCATCTGTTGGCCCTGCACCACATTTGAGAGGAACCACCTCAGGGGATGGGGCTCACCCCCCACTGGGCATGGGTGCAGATAGGAACCTGTCACCCGTCGCTAGGTCTGGTTCATGGTGCATAGTGAGCACAACCAGCAGTTTGGAGATCTGCTACGCCAGCTCGATGGCTACATGTCATGACTAGAGGGTCGGCCTGGCTCTCTGACTTAGCCCCAGCAAAGCCACCTTCGGGGCAGTGAAGGTGCAGTGGTGACTGCCCACAGGTAGGGACCTCAGTCCCATTGTTTCCACTAGGGGGCTCATGGGCTTCTGATTTCCCAGCACCCCTCCCCATCAAGGTGTTTACCCCCCATATGTGTCATATACCACCCCTGAATGCATCTTGTTTGTCTTGTCTGTTATCCTACCCATCCTACCTCCCCAAATATACCTACTCTCCCTCCCCAACATTCCACTCTCACCTGAAAAAAAAGGGCAATCTGTACCCCCCCAAAAAATCTCACCCCTTACATAGCTGTCCATTTCGCACACGTGTCCACTGGATACATGCACGCTGCTCTAATTGGCTTCACAACATATTATTGTTGTCCTCACCCCTCTCTCAGGGGTTTGAGTGTCCAAATCTATTAACAAATTTAGTGTCTATGCACAGCTGTTGCTGTAGAAGAAATGGGCAGCTATGGACCTTCCATATACCTTTCCTGCAAATCCCTAGCTATTTTCCCTACTGTCTTTCCCTCTTTGTGCCCCTTTTTCACCATTTTCCTATCAATCCTTTTGTCTTTTCTTTTCTTTTAAAGAAATTAGAACAGGGGTAAGCAGGAGTAAGCACTTTTAAGCAGCAGTAAGCAAGTTTAAGACTGTTTGCATGGGGGTAAGCAATGCCTACACAGGTTAAGCAACTGAGAAGCTAAATCAGTATAAGAAACTGTAACTGGAAGTTGGCAGTGCTTACCTCTGTGCAAACACATGAACACCCCTTACAACTGCTTAAAAGTGCCTTAATCACTCTGTATCCAACAGCACTTGTTCTGCCAGGCAACAAATTAAACAGCCCCTGCAAGTCTTGAACCCAGGACCCTGCACACCATAGCAAAAGTGACTTACCACTAAGCCATGTCAGATATACGTAACCTTGATATTTTCACAAGCATAACATCCAGCACAGTCATTCAACAGTGGAGGAAATGTATTTAAACATGTACATGTATATGTTTGTGTGTGTGTGTATATATATATATTTATATCTAAATAGATATATACATATCTATACATATATATATATATATATATATATATATATATATATATACATATGCATACATCCATAGATATATATGTCTACATATATATATATATATATATATATATATATGCATAAATATATATCTATATATGTATATACAGACATTTATCTATAGATATAAAAGAGAACATAACAAAAACATATATGACCACATGCACCATTAATGGGGGTAAGGGGGCCCAAGCAACATACATCTTGTACGTATAGATATCCCCCCACCCACAGCCAAACACATCTGCTCTGCAATACAATACCAACTTTTGCAAATCCCATACCCAGGACCTGACACAACATGGGCACAAGATGTTAACAGTACTCCATCCCACCTATATGATGTCAGGCTGGTATCAGTAACATATCATGCAGTACAGTCTGGCTACCATAGGGAATGTACAGTGTGGAAGCAATCAACATTCCTAAGATGCATATACACAGACGCACATACGCAGATATATATATATATATATATATATATATATATATATATATATATATATATATATATATACACACATATATATAGATATATATGTAACTGCACATACACACACAGAGATATGTGTAGGAAGATAAATATGTAGAGGGTGCACACAATACAGAACAGCCACTATGCCTACAGTTGCCAACTTATGGACACTGTATGAGCCCCCCATAGAAATGACAATTGTTGCCTGCAACATATACCCACAGAGAGGTCAAAGGATATAGCACCACACACAGGTTTGCATACATGGGAAAGCTTTATGTTTGTACTATTACAGTTGTATGTGCCATGTCATATAGCTGTTTAGACTCTGAATACATATGAACAGACTAATGCAACTGTCCGACAGATAAATTAATACAGTATTCTGGAAAGGGTTACATATGTTGCTGTCCAGGCCAAGGCCTTCAAGTAATACAACAGTAAAGGCAGACTTGGCCACAGGATAACAATCAATCAACAATAAGTAATGCAGATGTATAGTCCAGCAGCCTCTATCTACACTCTGTACACAATCCCTAGGGGGTAAATACCTCAGTTGGCACAATGAGATGTATCTGTTACATAACAAGGCATAACTGAAACCATCACAATCACACTGACAAACAGAATAATCTGTACGGCAGGAAGCAGTAGGCCTGCATTTACCCAAGATGAATTGTATGGTAATGTACATCCAGATACCTTAAGGCAGCTTACCCCTGATACTCCCACATGTTGAAACAGCCTAGGTTAGTTATGGTGCACCCCCCCATAGACTGACATACAGGGCCATATACCACTGTTACTTACACTGGCCTCTAGACTGCATAAGAGCACACATGTATTGTGCAGATGAAGCCCACACATATATGGACCCAACCCCACAATATGTGTTGGGGCCACAACAGCAGTGGAATAATGGCAGGAATGGCAGCATGGCATACTCACAGGCCACTACATAACAACCCCTGACAGCATGTCATATGGACAAAGCCCGGTATGTAGGTGGAGGACAGAGGCTGGAACACAGGCCCATATGTGAAATAGTGTTGCCATACACTAAGCAAGTCGCTGGTGTTACAGGATAGTCTGCAACATACCCTTAGTCAGGAATATCAAGTCAGAAACACAAATGGATGTAGCCATGTACTGATAGCACTCAACACACACACAGCCAGTGATATATCTGACACAAGACCTGAGTTGTGGGTAAGCAAAACATAACACGCATGCCTCTGGCCATCAAGTGGATAGGCACACAGTTGAGAGCTATGCAGTCAGACTGCAGTCTGTGTTAAACTAGTATGTACACACAGACCCTGTAACACTGGTGCTATACAATGCATACAACAACAGTATTCACACTCTCTGTAGTTTTGGAACCTCATACAAATACGTAGCTGGCCTGAGTGTGCACGTCCTCTTGTAAGAGCTATTGCTACCTGCTGTCTATAACACTGCTGCCCAAACACAGGAAGGAAATCCACCATACAGGATAGGTAAAGGGACCACCCCCATATGATGTAGGGATTTATAGTAGTGGGTTGCCATGACAGTAGTAATTGGAAGTACTACGCAGCTGGCTGCATGCAGCTAGCAAGTGGAGGACATTGATTGGTGCAGAAGCCATCACCTGATCATGTGTATCACCCACAAAAGCCATGCTGCAATCTATTCCAGGCAACTTAATCTATTTACTGGATAGAGAAAGTGAGAAAGAGAGAGAGAGAGAGAGAGACACGTAGATGCAGAGAAATAAAGTGAAAGGGACAAATAACCATAAACATACAACAGCTCCTGAATCGCAACACCATTAAATACAACAAAGGAAGCATGAGAAGGATTCAAAATAAATATTACCTCCTACAAGGATACTATCCACAACAGACCTCATCCCCACAACAGGTATGTGAAGACTATATGCATGTAAATGACTGTAGTTCCTGGTCCATAATACTGTGGTAGATGATGTTGAATGGTATACATGTGCCAACAGGTGTTGCTGTTGCAATGATCTTCAGCTGAACAACTGCTATGGACAGTCTGTCCCTGTGGGTAGTGGGCCATACGCATCAACTGTGTAGAACAGCACAAACTGACAAGATGTATGCCAATATAGTGTGTGGTGTGTAATGGAAGGGATGTATATTACTGTGGCCAATAGCTGGTGGTGGAAGTAATGCCATAATGATGGACACGTGGGTTCCACAGCCCACCACATGCAAGACACTCAGGTTAACCTGTATTGTAGCATGCTGAAATGCCATAGGTGTATAATATGGTTACCTGCAATCTGGCCATAGATCTACCCCCTAATGTTCGGCTGTGTCCATATGTGGCACCTGTCTGTGTTATAGCAAGGCAAAAGAGTACAACTGTGCAGGAAGGAGTTTTGAGATTGTGGACCCGATGTCTGAATGTACCCCTATATATAGGTGTCTATATGTGTACGTATACATAAATATAAATATATATATATATATATATATATATATATATATATATATATATATATATATATATATATATATATATATATATATATATATATATATATATATATATCTATATCTATCTATCTATATATATATATATATATATATATATATATATATATATATAATATATATATATATACATACATACATGTATGTCCACAGATATGCTGATACCCATATGTAGACATATATATAAACACATATATACACCATATATATCTACACATATATAGATATATATCCATATGCACATGTCTACATATATACAAATACACACACACATATATGTATGTAAATACATGTCCCCTATATTACCGCCACAGTGCTGCATATGTGTGAGGGAACAACGCACATAGCAATACACACAAATGTATACAGCTGTCAATGTGTGCAACATGGACGGGTATGTCACATGTGAACCACTTGTTGGGACCACATTGCCCTTGTCTGTGAAGTAGGGAATGGGAATATGGAAATATGGCAGGTATAGTTGTGGAGGTGGTCTGGGTTGGTAGATATATAGGACAGCCTTCACGGGTGGTATATGACACATGTGGTGGGTAAACACCCTGGATGGTGTGTGTGGTCTGTGATGTGGAAGCCCCATGGGCCCCAATGTAGACACAATGGGAACAAGCCTCCCACCCACTGCTACTCACAACAGCAGTCCACATCCTGAAGGTGCCTGGCCTGGAGGCTGAGCAGCAGGAACGTGTGGACCTTCTGAATGTGTATTGGGTGCCTCAAGTTGATGTAGCACATCCCACATGTGTCTGTGGAGCCTGCTATAGAACAGACCCTGGACCTGACCTTGGGGGACAGGATAATGTCTGTGTGTACCCCGGGGGTGGCAACATCCCCTGAGGTGGTTCTACCTGAAGGTAGTGCTTCACCAGTACATGAAGAGGCCCCAGGGTGGGTCCCAAATGTGATGTGGCCTGGTAACATGGGCAGATGAGTATGGAGAGGTGGATCTGCTTGCAAATATGCCCTAAGCATGCTATTGTGTCACTTTTATAGAACATATTTATTTTATTTATTTATTTATTTGCAGTTGGTTTACCAGGATAGTCCATTGGGCCAAAAAGAACCCATTTTCAATGGAGTCCTGGGGAGAAAAGCTCCAAACAATCAAAGTTACAACAGGTTAAACATGCTAATTATACAAGAGTAAAAGATTCAAACAAACAATTACAAAGTAGTAGAGGAAACATTCCAGCTAATGCAAACTAGAGATGAAACTTTTACAAATAATACAAACATATGTGGGTAGTAATAGTCTACACAATCCCAGAACATCTCCAACAGCATGCATAGATATTCCCAATAACACAGAATGTCAGATGTGCAGCTCACATAGCAAAGATACCACAGCCTTATATGGAACCATAGTGGCCCTGACAATGGCATGCAGGTGAATAGTCCATAACAGGCCAGCAATGATAGTGTCCACACAGGGAACATGGCTACAAACACATAGCATAAAGTTTTGTACAATACAATATCTGTCCCACTGGTAGGTAAGTTGTTGCCATACCTGTTGAGTTGTGTGTACAGTTTGTTGATATGGTGGAGGGTGACAGAGATGTGTGTTAAGAACTGTGGTAACCTTGCTGTATGAGTTGCTCAGACCTGTTTCCATCTTTATGTCTTTCAGGCAAGATGTCACATGGACGGCTCCCTGCTTACTCAGCTGCTGAAAATGAAATAGTGCTAAACTATCTAATCCAGCACTACTCTGTCCTGTTTTGCAGGGCTGCCCATGAGCAGCAGGAGTGGGCAGCCCTGTGGAATGACCTAATCCACAGGGTCAATGATGTCGGACTACACAGCTGCAGTTATGAGCAGGTCCGGCATCATTGTTCTGACCTTCTTTGCAATGCCCATCGGCATGCTGCTGCAGACCGGGGGGGGTCACCTCACAACAGGGGTGGGCATGCCATCCATTCCCCCTGACACATGTTGTGGAGCTCCTCATCAGCCTCGTGGCACTTGCCCATCCACACAGCCAACAACTGCCGGACACCATTGTGGAGGTGGGTGCTACCCACACACTGGCTGAAGAGTGTGCAGGTAAGGCCACAGGGCACATCACTAGACCACTGTTGCGTATGCATCCACAACTGTACAGGTAGATCATGCATCTCTGACATGTCATATACATAGTTTGTTGCTGCATAGTAGTAATAAAAAGATGTGCATATCTGGTAGTATTGTGGACATGTACTGTAAACGTGCAGTAATGCTGCACCCACCCTGTAGCAATGCCATGGTTGTGGCCACTGACTTTGCATCTCTCACCTTCTTATGTAGGTCCCTCCAGTATACCGCCAAGGCAGCAGCCTGAAGCTGGTAAGTATGGTTTATGTTGATGCTTGGCAATACACCGGGCATGTAATGGCTATGGTATATTCCATGCACACATCTAACACACTTATCCAGAATGCATGTTGTACATGTGCATGTATTGTTGCTGTTAAATGCATGGCATCACAGTGGTGACCATGATGGGGTACTGGAAGGATATGTCAGACACCTGCAGGATAACTAACATCCTGTCATGGTGGAATGTGTCCAGAGGGATTAACATAATGGTGGGAGACATGGCCTACAGTAGGGACATGGGTGAAACATCACCTGTATGCAGTGCAACAACAGTGTATGTACCAGTAGTACAATGGCAACTGTTACAGATTTACACTATGACATAATGTATTACTGTGGTCCACATTATTAGCTGGGACTAGGCTGTAACACGTGGTGTTCAGTGTATGGGATACTGCAAACTGACACATATGTGTAGGCCTTACTTGTCAAGCATCTGCGAAAAGGCTGAAAGTGGGGAGATGGTGTCAGCATGACACACCAGTCACTGCAGCAGGGATCCTAAGGATGCTAAGAATGGCTGTATCTGTGCGCAGTCAGGTTCAGGAACTGTGGCAGACATAATCCTACCTCCACAGCAATAGTGATGGCAGTGTGTGAACACCAAGGGATGTGCACATGAGTAGACCTTGCAATCATGCAGATTTGGGGGACATGTGTAGGGCAGACTGAACATACACTAGCAGATGCAGATGGCCCATGCTAGTATACCTCTGCCAGGAGTAGTGACTGCTGTAGTACACATAATCGGTGCAGCAAGCTGTCATGATAAGGATGTCCACACATATGCACACACGGAGTGTATGCATCAGGGTCCGCATCCACATACCTAACACATTCCTTAGACACTGCATGTGAATATGCATGACATATGTTACATATTAGGCTCATGTACTGTTAATATATGCAGTGATGTGGTCCCATGGCAGATCAAGGAAGGGTGCGTCATATCAATAAGAGTGTGTACACTCCCGATAGCCATGGTATGGTCTGATGCTTGTCAGTGTAATAGTATTGGATTGGACATACATGATCTGCTGATGTTGAGATCTGTAAACCAGACATCAGGCATTCACAAATCTCATCTGTACACATATCATCCCAGGTATGTGTTGCTGAAAGACATAGGGGCTGTGAACATTAGAGCTGACATAACCGACACAGTACTACATATTCAGCAATGGATTGTACACCTGTGAGGTTTGGGGCACTGTACATGGCAGGGTGCAGAACAGGTGCACAGCAATACTGTGTAGATGGGTGCAGTGGTATCCAGGGGAGGGGCATCACCTACTAACACAGCACATGCATCAGGCACATGTATACTGTTGATAGCATGGATTGACTATAGCTGCACTGCATGCTATTCTGTACCATATGTTATGCATGTTGACAGATGAGTAATAGGAGGACTATGTGTACTATCTTTGTGAAACTTCACCTGTGTGTGTGTGTGTGTGTGTGTGTGTGTGTGTGTGTGTGTGTGTGTGTGTGTGTGTGTGTGTGTGTGTGTGTCTGTGGTTGGTTATTTTGTCTGTAGGGTCAGTCTGGTGAAGTGGAGGGAGGTTGATGCATGTAAGATGCATGTGTGCATGTGTGTGAGTTTGTGTGTGTGTGTCCATGTATGCACATGTGTGATTGTGGGGTTGTTCATACAGCAGTACATGGACATGGACTGACACATGACATACCAGGAATACTTGTCATGTATGTAATCACAGGACAGCTGATAATATAATAAGGTCTGTAGCATTGAACATGCATTGGGAGGGAAGGTAGACACCAGGTATACTCTTAATATCGCATTCAGCAGAGAGGTGATCGACAACCCACATATGCTGCACTACAGATGCATTGGGGAATTACTAGACAACACCAGGGAGTGTATCCATATATTACAGTTGTCATATGATAGGTTGATTGTGCAGAATATCTGGCATGTTCTGAGCAGTACTTACACATGACACTCCAGTGCGTGAACTTACAGACACCGAAGATGATGATAGTACTGTTGAGGCACAGGTGGGGTTGTCAGGGGCCGAAACAGCACAATAATTTGACATCCCCCATTTAGCCATCCCCAACCCTGCACACTGTTTCAGTGCCTATGCATACCCCATCATCAGCGGCCATAGCAGAGGGACAGCTGGCGGTTGGTGGCAGTGCACAGGAGAGTGTGGTAACCATGCCTACTGTGTCTGGTCACAGCAGGCATAACTGGATGTCTGGCAGGGCACCACATAGGCAGATGTCCTGGGTGCTCATAGTTGGGCCGCTAGTCATCATGCCCCTGGCAGACATGCCACAAGTGGTACCACCAGGCGCATGTTTCAGGCTGTCATGGTGGTGCAAGCATGTATGGAACGTTACACCAGACAGGGCTGGAGACTGCAGAGGGCTGCTCTCACATCTGCAGGTGACAACTTCCATGAACTGTCTGGTGCCATCCGTGCTTATACTGAGCTCATGGATAGAGGGTTTGGTGAGATTATGGGCCTCATTGACCATGGTTTGTCCATGCTTGAACTTGTGGTGGGAGTGCAGTGATGGCTGCGTGGATGTAGACCAGCAACACCAACAGCTGGCAGTCAATGTGGACATGCTAGGACACCAAGTGGCTCCCGTAGTGGCAGTACCACACTCTTACTTGGAAACACTGGGACTAGACCCCTACCTAGGTATGTAGTGCTACTGAAGTGTGTGGCTTTCACTGCACACACCACACAGCATTTACGGTGAGGTGTGTTCCAGGTACATGTTACATGCAGAACATCCCCAGACATGTACAGTATGCTAATAGGGGATGTAATGCTTGTATATGGACAATACATAGTGTGACATACCATCATATACACATTAACCCATTCCCTCCAGTACAGCACTTTTGAGTGTGTACCGTTAACTCCCAGTGGGTGTGGCTTAAGCCTTTAAAAATGAAGTTATCACCAGTTCTAGAAAATACTCATTGAGATAGGTCAGATATCAATACAGTTGTGTTTGCCATCACATATGCTTGAAGACAAAATATCCTGGTACGTTGTATGTAACATGGTTTTGGAATTATTAATGCAAATATGAACAATCTATATTTGATGCCTAGAGGAGCAGTAGGAGTTAACTGCAAGAGATGCCTGGAGGAGCACTCAGCTGTAATGAGTTAACAGACACATAACAGGCAGACACACGTCTGAAAGAACTGGGCCTGTCACTGCTAATTAACTTGACCGTGTATCCAGTGTGTTACAGGTAGGCTGCACATAGCACATGCATAACTGGGCTGGATTGTGGTATCAGTTACCTGTATGGTTGATGGTGAAAGTGGTCACCATAAAGTGGTACATGGGACATATACCTTGTGTACCTTGGTGTAATGACAGTGTACACAGCACCCACATCCCCCAGTGGATAGTGTACTCCCTGAAACCCATGATAACACTCTGACATACCCACCATCACACATTGCCCATGACTGTGATACAACCCATTGTATATCCTAACAGTAGTACTATAGGTATATGCATCTAATGCAAATGCCACAGGCATAGTACGGTGTTGCATTGTCATTCCTCACCTATGGGCAGCAACAACATTATCTGTACTACTGTGTGGCAATGGGTATTGTAATAGGAGTATGTGGCCTTGGAATGCTGTACCCTACAAATATACAGACAGGCACACATACACACACTTGCCAGAACTCAATGGGTATCCCATGCCTATTGACCCATTTGTACAACACTGTTGTGCTGGTACTGCAAGGCTTGTGTAGCTGGTAAGGAGAGGAGCATAACAGGGTACATGTAAGGTCCCATACAGCAGCAGCCACAACTGACTACATCAATGGGTGTTGCGGTGGTTGTGAACGCCCTCATGGAATTCCCAAGTACAGGTGTACTAACACACAGACACTGCTATCCTCAGTAATGCACATGTACACATGTGTCAGTACTGGGGTAAATTGTTGCAGGTGGTCATAGCTGTGTACCTAGCTATTGTCCATGGAGAGATGGGTTGTGGTAGGGGATGTGTGTACAGTGGTATCCTGCCATCTGCCATGTGGCAGCAGGCAATCTATCGACAGACACCACTGTGGTGACCCTCATGGTGAGAGTGACATGCATCAGCCAATCCACTGGGTGCCTTTTTCACATGGGCACTGAGTTGATCAAGTTTGCATGTATGCAACATGTATTACAACACACGGTTAGTATCTGTGATGGAGACCTGTACCCAAGCATGTTCTGTTGACTGTGGTAGTGTAGTGAAGGTACCCGTGGCATGTGGTGCATACAGGGTGTTGTCTCCTATATGTGCCAGTTCTTACGCAGCTGGGCAGACATGTCAGTGTCAGTCAAGCATAGGTTGTCTGTACATATCCTAGCTGGATACCTGCCATCTGCACATCTGTACAGGGACTGACAGTTATCAGCTTGGCAAGTAGCTATGCAGTAGGATGAATGTGTTGACAGATACAAGTTTGACAAGAATATGTTTGCCATAACTACATGTTGGAAGCCCTCACTAACATGTGCTGTACAGAATGGTAGTCTGCAGTTACATGCCACATATCGGATCATTATCCAGTAGGGGATATATACTGTGACACAGCTCACACATCAGGGACACAACAGGGAGGCCTCAGATTCCAGCTATGCCTGCAGGTGTGCCTGTTGTCAGTACTACATTTAGCACTCTACTCTTGCCTGGGAAAGCACTGTCAATGGTAGTAGTGCCATGATACACTACATGCCAGTGTGACAGCATGCACCCAGGGCTACTACCCTTGTATGTAACATATTCACATGGATAACAGTGCTGTACAGGCCTTATATACTTGTGTGTCCCATACATGACTCTCACACTCCTTGCTGCTATAATAACAACACATAGATGCATGTGTTGTACATGGCATTACATACACTTATTACAGATGTCATTACCCTGCTATGTTATCGGACTGGGTTGTGAGAACTGGTTACCAGGGGTAAGCCATGCTTAGCAGGGATCAACATTGCTCCAGTATAACAGCTAAGTTTATTTGCCCAATGGTAAGCGAAGCCTACACTGTGTAACTGCCCATACGTTTACCCGCAGGTTAGCACTGCTTAGCTTCATGCAAACCCGTGCAAACGCACTTAAAGCTGCTCAAAACTGCATTAACCCCTCTGTATCTGACAGCTCTTGATCTGCCCAGCAATAAAATGAACAGCTCTTGCAGCCCTTGAACCCAGGACCCTGACACTATAGTCACAACACTTAACCACTACGAAGACAGCTGTTGTTTTTCCAATATATCTGTCAATAAACATATTGATTGGTATGGAACAATTGCCTTTCCTTCCACAATTGTGTAGTACTTGTTATTAATATGACTGTTGGATCACATACGTTGTTTTATCATAATGTACACATATCAGATACATACGGTGAGATACATCTGGGAAGGTATACACAACTGTGATGTTTGTACATGACAGGAATATGGATATATACATATACTTATGTTGATATATGTCTATATGTACATACACATGTATATTCATGCATATGTCTGTATACACATCTGTATAGTGCATCATATATATGGCCATGTGTAGATCTCTTTGTATATATACATATATATGTGTATATATATATATATATATATATATATATATATATATATATATATAGCTATATATGTATACACATCGTATGTGTACAGATATGCCCATTTATGTAGATATATATGTGAATATCTATAACTATATGTGCATACATATCTATTCTGATATACCTATTACTGTCGATATATATGTAGATATCCGTAAGTATATGTGCGTATGTATCTATATCTCTATATGTGTAGACATATATTGCTGTGTATATGTATATATTTGAGTGTTTATATATATATATTTGTACATATATATATATATATATATATATATATATATATATATATATATATATATATATATATATATATATATATATATCCATCTATGTATGTCGATACGTATATGTGTATATATCTGTATAGCTATAAGGATAAATATATATACATATATGTTCACTATATGTCCAGAACATGGAGTGGAGTCACACCTTAGCCCCAATAGTCCCAACCTCTTAGTGCAAGAGGATGTCAGGTATGTATTGCAGGTATATATGTAGACTGTTGCTACTGTAATAGAGGTTGTCTTAACAGAAATGTTGTGTGTGGGAGATCACATCTGCTTTTAACATGCGCACCATTGGCTACTGACAGACATCCTAAGGACATCACAGTACAGTACCACTGCTAGCACAGTAATGATCCTGTAGACCACAGCAGAGATATGACAAATATATGTGGATAGTCTGGCACTCGGTGGTCAGTCCAGACGTGTACACATATCCCCTTCATGCGAGACATGTGGACCATGCCTCCCAATGTGGATGTTAATAGCCATGTGCATGGGTATATCATGTAAATACTGGACTAGATATGCCAACACAGTTTATGCATGCACACACGCCAGTCTGTCCTGACACATAGTACCTGATAGTGCAGGGGTCATATGGCCACATACTACCCAGTAGTTAGTGACATACATGTGTACAGAATCCCACTGCTTTGTCAGAAATACACAACAGTTATGGTGGCCTGGCAGCAGTATGTCTTGCAAATAACTGGACATATCAGCACACTGTGTAATTACACTTGGCTGCTAGGCATGTCACAAAGCACTGTGCAAACTACAGGCAGACTGCCACAACACTGGACTACATTTTGTAATGGGGACTACACATTTACCTGCGATTATAGTGGGCTCTACATGCATGTCACAGCATAGAGTAACAGACACCTGTGTGAAAGTGCATACCCACAACCAATGTAAACACAGCCACAGCCACATATGGTACACATGCTTAATATGACACTATATGGACTGTCTGTTAAACACCGTTCTCATATGTGCCACTCACACACTGACCCTACATATACAGGGTCATGGCACTGTGTGGTTCAATGGCTGTCTGTGGTATGGGACATGTGTGCGTCTGGCCCTACAGACATGTGAGCCAATAGGGTACCATTTACTGGAGCAGCATGTCACATCAGATAGAACAGGACCATCAATAATGGCATCTACCCCAGTCTGTGCACAGCCCACGATACATATGTGCAATACACATACTGTTGACAATTATCCTAGGTACACAGACCCCAGTACTGTACACACAACCACAGAATAGCCAAGCTATGTCCTCAGAAACAACCCCTACTATACATAACATGTCTAGCAGTCTGATATTTGACTGGCTTGTTATCAGGTATGATGGCAATAAATAATGGTGTACAGGACATATGCACCTCTTACTGCAGGACATATGTACAAAGGTTGGCAGATTTGTGGCTGGAGCTATGCACACTGCCCTAATATTGGCATGTTGCTGTGATAACCTGATACATTTACTGTCGTACCAGGGTTTGTTGTGACATATGTCCTATGAGGGATATGAAGTCAGCAACTCTCATGGCTGTCACCATGTACTGACTGCAATCCTCACACTATGCTACTGCAGTTCTCAGATAGGTGTTCTGTGAGTAACATAAGAAACAAAAGGCTCCACACACTGCCTAGTCTGCTGATGACCCTACAGATCTGGGTTTTCTCAAAAACATAGCACTGACATGACAGGTATTAAAATATGTAGACCAGTCATATCCACACATACCCAGTTAAACTGACATTAGTCCAAATGTAGAATAGCAACACTTGCATTCTGTAGTCATATCAAACACATCCCCCTCCTGTGTGTTGGCCTGTTTCCACAGTGTATGTTGTTAGAGGTAAATCCTAAATCCATCTGTGATGCTGTTTGCCAAACACCAGATCTAGGTCCTGCTCACAGTGAATGAAAAGTCCTAACACCAACATGATGTTCCTAGATATTGGAGTGTGTTTTCATGCAATTGGCTATGGGAATGTTACCACAGCTGTACCACATGCAATCAGCTAGAGGAGGGCTGCAATTTGTGCAGAGGCCATCAGCTGATCATGAGCATCACTTACAAAACATAAGCTGCTGCCTAATCAAAGCAGGTGTAGTTCTCCACATCCACCAGAGAGGGAGTGAGAGAGACAGGAGGGGGTGGAAGAGTAAAACCTAAGCATGTTTGTGTCACATACCTACCAGTACAGGGTTTTAAACCTCTGACTGACTATGTATTGCTATCACATGTCTATGCAGTTATTGCATGCACCACATAGCTTATGTGTTGAGGAGCTGTCCAAACATATTTGTGATGGTGAGTGACATCTGCAACAGTGATATGGTAGTGATAGAGTAGGTGTAGTACACATGCCTGTCCACATGAACAGCTGTCAGCGTCAACACAGCCACACTCTCTCAGGGACTCACACACATTGACACACTTGCAGGGTCAGGAATACACTTCCTAACTCATTAGTTTGCCACAATACAGTAATGTGCAGGTATTACATGCACCACAGGGGTTATCCAGAGGTTATATGGGTAAAGGATATGTGAAGGTGTCCGACATCAGACAGCAGCATGCTTCAGTATGCCAATGGGAGTTGTAGTGAGTGTGAATGTGGTCTAAAGTATCATACACCACACACACAGACACAGGGGGCCAGTACTGACATGCATGTCTGCATTGCTTCATGGGTGTGTAGTGGTTGACTGTGCCAGAAGGCTATACAAGGCTAGGTGAAAAGTATACCTTGGCAGCAGGCCACATGACAATGGTCTGCAGTGTGGCTCTGGGGTGTAATGTCTGGATTGGCCCACACAGGTGGGTATTGTATTCACCATCCAGTTACCTGGGTAACTATTGTGCGTGGCCATTACTGTGCAATACTTGCCATGTATGTGTTCTTTAGTCCATGACATGGATGCTGTCTGGGATGTGCACACATCCCACATGCATGTACAGTGACATGTGAAACTGTACCTGGAGTGTGTGGCCCATGTTGTGTACACAGATTGTTATCATCAGATGTGCCAGTCCTGCCCTCATGTGGCAGGAACTGGTAATGGACCCTGCACCTACATTGATAGCATGATACAGGTATTCACTGTTGTCAGTGGCATCTGTCCATATAGGGCAATTGTTATGACATGGTATGTCCTTTGTGTGTTACATTTGATGGCCCCACAGGTTTTGCAGGCGTCCAGTGGGGAACATAGTGAATGTGCTCTGTCTGCATGTGCGTGCCTATTGTACTGATGGACAGGGTGCCATGCCCTCTGTGGTCCACTGCAATCACACCATGGTTACTATCTGTGGGCAATATGCAAGGTACTACCAACATAGCGGTTGTTGCCTAGGCCAGTGTGTTTGTGTATGAGACATGGGTTGAGAGTGTTCTCTGGGTTATACAAGGGTTGCTAACTTTGTTCACCAGGCCTTTATGTCACATGTAGGAGTATGGATTGGCACCCTAGCCTCTCAGCTTTTTCACATCTGTTATCCTTGTCAGGTGAACATTGTGAAATATAATATGGCCACCATATAAGAAATTTGCAAAACCCACTTAACAATGAGTCCAATTGTTACACATTCACAGCAACCTCCACACAGGATACGAATGACAAACACAGACACACACTTGACATATCTTGGATTAAAACACCTACCTAACTAGTTTATTACACTACAGCATTATGCAGTTATAGGACACACCATGGAGATTACTGGAGTACTTCCTCCCCAAAGGTGTATTTCACTGGGAATGACATTAGCAGACTTGCCAAAGAAGGTCAATGGAGGTTGTAGTGACTGTGAATGGCCTCAAAAACATTGCACCCTACACAGACAAAGAAACACACACATAAACATCCACACTTGCCATTTCTGGGAATAGAACCCCTACCAAAGTACTATATCACGCTACAGTATTATATTGTTATAGGACACACCAGGGAGATTACTGGGCTACTCCTTTCCCAAAGGTGTATTTCAAAGGGAATGACATCAGCAGTCTTGCCAAAGTAGGGCATTTGAAATGTAGTGAGTGTAACTAGCCTAAAAAGCATTTCTCCCTACACAGACAGAGACACACACACACTGCCATGTCAGGAATTAGAACTCCTACCTAATTTATTACTCTACAGCATTATGCAGTTATAGGATGCACCACAGCGATTACTGGGCTACTCCTTTATCAAAGTTGTATTTCAAAGTGAATGGCATCAGCAGCCTTGCCAAAGTAGGGCATTTGAATAGTAGTGAGTGTGAGTAGCCTAAAAAGCATTGCTCCCTACACACACACACACACACACACACACACACACACACACACACACACACACACACACACACACACACTCACACACACACACACACACACACACAGTTGCCATGTCTGGGATAAGAACTCCTACCTAACTAGTTTATCACACTACAGCATTACACAATTCGAGGAAGCACCACAGAGATTACTGGGCTACTCCTTTCCCAAAGGTGTATTCCAAAGTGAATGACATCAGCAGGCTTGTCATAGTAGGGCTATGGAGAGGGCAGTATGTGTGCATGAGCCATAACCCATTCATCTAGAGGTAGACACACCACCCTCGGACACACTCAGGTTTATATTCTGCAGATACATATATACAACTGCTAGATGACTCCTGCCTTGTACAGTCATGTTGCACAGCTAGCACTTGCACCACAGAGTCTGAAATGCTGAGGGATACCAATGGCTAATTTCTTCAGTGAGTGAAATTTACACATCATGTGGTTGTAGCCATTTGGCTGCATGCTGGGTGGGACAGGCCTCATGATGGAAGGCTCTTTGTCAATGTCAGTCTCTTCCACACATCTATGTATGTGTACTTTTGGCATATTATAGTGTGTCATCCATGGATCTATGTGTGTATTGCTATCCAATGTGTGTGCAAAGCATGTCTGGTGCATACTGAGGAGTGTATGCACTAACATCTGCAACTGTCAGATATGTATGGTCCACAGTTGTTGGCAGGCATGGGCTTTATTTGTTTAAGTGTGTGAGCATGCCCAGTATGCCCTTCTGTATTGAATGTGTGGATCCATTCCGGGTAGTTTGTACTCCATTGCAGACCTTTGTGTTCTATACCTACAGGTAACAAACTGTTTCTGTAGGATATCTGTAGATCAGTGGGCAATATGGGGTCAAACTGTGCAAGGAATATTGTGTACTGTAGATGATTGTGTCTGTGCTACTTTTGCTACATGGTACTAGTATTATCAGAGATATTCAGACATGTGTACTGTTATACACAGTGATGTTTTATGTCCTCAAGTACTGTCAGGTGGACATTTTTGATCACAGTGATGTCCTCGGGAACACAGGGTGAATGCAGCTGTGTCCAGTATTGTGGTCAAATGCCTACATATTCATGGAAAGTTATGCCATTCTGGAGGGGGAGCTGCAGACATTTGCTGCTGGGTCTTTTTATCCAGTTCAGCACCTTGGTACAGTGCTGGCCGAGGATCCCAAACTTGTACATCCATCAACATGACAGTATGGCCTTATCTTGCTGTGGCAATACCTCGCAGCTGTACAGATTCACACAGGTTACCCATAGGCAGGGGTCATAAGTCAGGACATTACCCCTATTGTGGTGTACAGACAGGTACGTAGCCACCCATTTTTGTTTTTACAGCCAGGGATAGTATGTGCACACGGCTGTATGTCGGATCTTGCACATTCCATGCTGCCCATGCTCCGACCCCCTCCTATTATTCTATCCTCTCTCTGATACTTTCCCTATAGTTATCACCTCATCACAGCTGTGTTTTGGTGTTGGTTTACAGTTCATGCAGTAGGACATGGTGGATATGTTACTGTGATTTGTCCATATGGCCTTGCATATAGCTTATGTGGAGTGTGTTATCTTGTTATTTGGGTGTCCATGACATAACATACATTGGCAGTATGGGTAAGAT
The DNA here is from genome assembly GCF_019279795.1 of Protopterus annectens. Lineage (NCBI taxonomy): Eukaryota > Metazoa > Chordata > Ceratodontiformes > Protopteridae > Protopterus > Protopterus annectens. Next base: position 1,531,833,553 of record NC_056728.1, on the reverse strand, counting down.
GTATGCCTTTGGCAGAGTCCTGTAGGCCATTTGGTGGTGATGCAGGCCAGCTGTAGCAGGCCATTGCATTCTGTCAGCCCTACAGTCCAGACGGACATACAGTATATTCCCCTGGGGTGACAGGGTAGGTTTGCAAGGTGTTCATGCCAATACTTTCTATCAGTATTGATCAGGTGGTGTGGATGCTGGCAGGGTGCTACTTACAGCTAGGGACACACCTGCATGGGACACCTGCACTGCATGCTGCATTCTTTCGCTATTGCCATACACAAGTGGGGGGTCATATTGTGCCCATTCCCAACAGCAGGGATATGACCAAAGAGGTACCTGTGGGTAATGTTTGGGTGAGATGGGTGCATGTGTGCTATGGGCACTCCTTGCATCTGACTCAGAGATATGCATGGGGCATTTCAGTTATGCTGGCTTGTGCAGGGACATCAGCCTTTTCCCAATACATCATTCCTATCACCTTTGTGATCTGCAAGTGTTCGCCAGACGACATTGGTATTCCCTACTACAAGCCCAGATAATGTGATGTATACCTGTATGTACAATTCCAAGGGTGTGTCCATTTCAGAGTTACACATTATATACTGTATGTCTGGGGTACCTTTCCCTGTGTACTGCTTGTATATGTAGCCCAACAGTCATGCCATGTCCATTTTTCAGATGGTGACACATATTACCACTATACATTTACAATGGCTTACTGCTAGCATGTGTTATACTGGGGAGAATTGTCTTTGGCACTGCAGTTGTGAGGACTTGGCCCTGTCATCGGCAGTAGTGGGCAATGGCCACCAGGTCAAACCTCAACATGCATGCATACTGACCACTCTCACACAATATGAAGCACACATCAACCTAACACATGCATACCTGCATATTGTACAAATGCTACAATCTATCCTGCTATCTTGGCCACCTCAGGACATCTGTGCTCCACTGGTATTATACCTACACATACATGTTACTTAATGTCTAAGTTGGATTGGAGGGGGGGCACACCTGACTGTTACTACATTTCTATATAGGATTGGGGGGCATATCTGACTGTTCCAACATGTGTACATCGGATTGGGGGGTACACCAGACTGTTACTACATTTCTAAATAGGATTGGGGGGCACACCTGACTGTTTCTACATTTCTACACAGGATTGGGGGGCACACATGACTGTTTCTACATTTCTACACAGGATTGGGGGAGGGGCACACCTGACTGTTTCTACATTTCTACACACAATTGGGGGGGTACACCTGACTGTTTCTACATTTCTACACAGGATGGGGGGTGCACACCTGACTGTTTCTACATTTCTACATAGGACTGGGGGGACACACCTGACTTTTCTACATTTCTACACAGGATTGGGGGAGGGGGCACACCTGACTGTTTCTACACACAATTGGGGGGGGTACACCTGACTGTTTCTACATTTCTACATAGGATTGGGGGAGCACACCTGACACTTGTACACATTTGCTATGACTGTACTGGTATGTCAGGTACTCCATTTCTTTCTGTATTCTAACCTGTCATGCTGACTAGAGGCAAATCAGTGTACTACAGGTCTTAGGTTTGATTGAACTACATATCAGTTTTTGACTTTCTACCCTTCAGAACTAACATCTCACTGCCTGACCTGATGAAGTCTGTCTGTGTAGGCCTGGGGGGGGGAGGTTACCTGCAGGCATCATTCTGAGGCCTTATCACAGCCTTTGTTTGTGTTTGTCTACACCTGTCCTGCTGGCTGAGACTGTTGTTGGGTATCTGCACCCCCCTGACTGGCATGTGTGTGACATATGGTCACACATGTCGACAAGCACATTTCCTGTAGTGGGATTCGTCACCATGTGTAGTACTGGCTATTATGGTGACACCAGTATTAGTTACAGATCTCATGCTGCCAATATAGGTGTCTACTATCTGCTGGCATGCCATTCAGGAAACCAATTCCCTTGCATGCTCACATCCATACCATAGATATAGGTAACAACACATACTACTCCATTTGGCAATTGGTAAGGAGAGTGACTTATCTTGTGGGTGTGCCAGTATTGAGGATGGTGCTGGAGGGCTACCTATGTCTGATGCACATAGTACACTTCCTATACATGGTTGAGCACAGGTAGTGTCATGTTTGACATCCCTTTTACTTTATGTGCGAGTCAGAGAGTGGTGTCATTCCCTGGGTCCCTCCTGTGTCAGTGTATGTGCTATGTGTTACCTCTTTGCCAAGGCCAGGGCTTACTGGGCACACCTCCTTCTGCTTATTGAGGCAGGTTCAGGTTGTTCCTCCTCTGAGTCACTTTGTGCCTGTGCAGGCCTTGGCAATGGTAGGCAGGCTGTGCGGCCCTGCCCCATGCTATTCCTGCTGCAGCTGTTTCCGCAAGATCATACTGTGTAGCATGGCACATACAATGACAATCTGAGTACATGTAGCTGGGGAGTACTGCAAGGCTCCACCGGATGTGTCCAGACACTGGAACCGTGACTTGAGCATCCCAAACACATGCTCAATTACAACTCTGGTCTGTGTGTGTGCCTCATTATGGAGTTCTTGTTTGGATGTGTGTGCATTTCTGATGGGTGTCATCAGCCATGGCTCCAGTGTGTAACCAGCATCCCCCACTAGGTGACCATAAGGGATGTCCCCACTGGCAAATATCTGGTACAGCTGCATCAGATGCCAGATGTGGGGATCGTGAAACCTTCCAGGGCAGCCAGCACACACATTCATTATATCGCACACGTCCTGGCAGTTGATGGAGGGGGAAGCCCTTGCGGTTGATGTAGACCCTACCCTGCTCACCATGTGGTGCTTTGATGCATATGTGCATGCAGTCTATAGCACCCACTACCTCAGGGTATTCTGCTATTTGTTGGAAGAGATGCATATTGCTGGCCAACACCTCACGGGTATTGGGGAAAAATACGTGCTCACCGGCATGTGCTGACATGGCATCCAGGAACTGGTGGAGTACCCTGGATGCTAATGCCTGTGAGATCCCCATGATATCCCCAGTTGGCCTTTGGAAGGTTCCTGTGGCTAATATTTGTAGGCCTACACATACCATGGTATCGGTTCCCCTTCTGTTAGTTCTGTGTGTGAGGCGTGGCCGGCACAGCTCAACAATTTGCTGTAGGAGGTCCCTGTCCACCCTATAGCACTCCACTATCTCCAGCTCATGTAGACCCTGGTAGGTTACCCTGGGTCTGTAAACTCTTCTCTGTCTCCTCACTGTGAGTTGGTTGACAGCATTCTCATCCTCACCACCCTCAGCCTCTTCCACACGTTGATGTATGATAGCTATTGCAGTCCCTATCATTTTGTTGTTTTTGTTTGTTAAGATTCCCCTGCTTGTATATACCAGTGGTGTAGAGTATGTGGGGAAAAAACAGAGGGAAAGGTGTTTGCATAGTGTATAGTAGTGTTCTGGGCTGGGTTGGTCTGCTGCCTGTGTAATTGGCTGATTCTTATACAGTTCACCTGCCAGCTATGCTAGTTCTCCTAGATTGCCTTCCTACTGCTGTTTTCCCTTCCCATTGCCTTCCTGTTTAAGCCCAGGGGCATGCCATGCAGAGTGCTCAAATGTGCACAGAGCTGCTATTTCTTGGTTTACTTTTTTTTCCACTTTAAAACCCGGTGTGCAGCGCGCTCACCCGCTTAGGCAATGTAAAGAGTGCTAGGCAGCCTCAGACACACCCCCTTGCTTAACTCTGCTAAGTTAAGGACAAACCCGAGCCACAGGGCTCCAATTTGCTTACAGTATGCCTGACACCCCTCCATGATGTCAGCTAACTCCTAGGCTTGCACCAAGCTATTCCTGCTCTTACACTGTTGGGTGCTGACTAGCACTGAGTGGAAATCTGGGATTCAGTATCATTCCCCTCATTTGCATAGGATTGCCTGGTGATGCATAGTTACAGGTCCCACACTGAGCCTCCCCCTTACCAACCACTATTCACTGGCCATGTTGTCTTCTGCCTGCCATTGAGTATAATGGCAAAATAGTAATTTTGGTTAGAATGCTTATTTTAGGACTTTTAAAAAATTTTTGCCCGATCCAGTTTGCACGCCGCTGCCCTATGCTTAAACAGCCAACATTGGCTAAAAAAAATAAAAGTTAATTTTTTTTTTGCAACTGTTTTCCATGCCATATATTTGGCCATTGGCATGCTTTCTACATAATATCCACACTTTATTTGGAGCTGTCATGGCTCTGTTTTGTAGTTTGCAGAAATGTTAACCGATTAGATTTCTGCAGATTACACTAGTCCTGCACGGCTGGCTTACAGCTTCCTGGATTGCAAATTCACCTCATTTGCATGGATTTTACCTGCAAATGGGGTAATTTGCATACAAGAGCTGAGTCCGTGCAGGACTAGTGCAGGAGCACTCGTGCATGTCCCTACAGCATATTCTAAGATCGCACGGCAGACATATTGCCTGCTGGAGCTCCTGTACTAGTCCTGCACACCATGCAGGGCTTGCTGAATCCGGGGTATTATGTCATAGAGCAGTGCAGTGCTTTCACTTAGCATGCATCCTGACTTAACTGCCATGTAAGTTATTTGGTTCTTTAGCCACAAAAATGAATATTTGATAAAGGTTTCACAAGCAGAGCATGAAAAGAAAGAGGAGAGTTAATTGTTTATGACATAAGTTCTAGTCATGGAGAGATTGTACTCTGATAATCGGCTGCAATTAGGCAATTCATTAAATATGATATCCAAGTCATGACCCAGATCTCTTTTATATATATATATATATATATATATATATATATATATATATATATATATATATGCAGTTGGATGATCCAAACAGAGTAATATTACAGGTTCAAATTTATCAAAAAAAGAAAAAAAAAACAATGGTCTGAACCTGGTTAAGCCTCTCAGGTTGATGTTTTATACAGAGAGCAAATAATAGTTTAGACAACACACAGGCTTATCTAGTCCCAAAAGTATGGAAGATTATTGGGGGAGCCATTTTCTTGGCTCAACTCCTACTAATGTACCTTCATATAATGAGCCTGTTACTTCGAGAAATCCTTCACTAGAGGGTTTGGCTTTATTGGTCTGAAATTGTCCATAAATAGATTTAATAGTAAAAGAAAAAGAAAAAGTCATGGACATTCAGAATTGCCATTTAGCTGAAACAGCTGATATCACTTTCAAAGTAGTAAATAACTAATCCACGCTAGTGATGCTTTTATAGGTTCATAGGTTGGTACTAGGCTTTCGGCCCTAGGGCCTATGCAAGCCTAGCCATAACAATTCCCTGGATATTTCTTCCAGCAATATTTACTTCCCTGGACCCCTCTCTAGCAAGGTGACTGACATGATCCCCGGGGTGAATTTCCTATCTCTCATCCAATCATCAAGGTTCCTTTTGAAGAGGGCCAATGAGGATCTCTGCTTGACATGTATATAGGTTCATAGGTTGAAAATAAACAGCCTCTACAAGGCTCGAACCCAGGACACTGCACACCATAGACAAAGTGATTTACCACTAAACCATGATAGATACACAGAGCATTCCAACAATTTCAACAATTATCACTTCTGCGCAATGGTTTGCTCAAATAACATACTTGTCTTTTTAAGATTATCACTACCCCAAACTCAGATAACCCTGGTCTGTTCTTGGTGAACCAGGGAGGACAGGCATCCTTGTAATTGTGATTGAGTATTGAGATTGGTCTGTATGACTCTACTAATTAAATATTTATCCCTGGCTTTGGGATGATTACAAATATTGTTTTTTTTTTCATGTTACTGGGGACCGATACAAATTAATTATATTATATTATAAATTCCTAAAAACAGAGTAAATGTATCCTTAAGTCTGAATATAAATCCTTACTGGAGTGCAAAGCATTTTGTTAGCCCTTCTTGTGGTTTACACATTGAGTTATCAATTCACAAGATAACTTAGGCCAAGTGAGTGAATTCATCATCCTACCTTTAATGTGACAAGATCTTAATAGTTTTGACTAAATGTTAAATGAGTTGTGACACCACGATTTCTACATGTAAACAATTGTACTTAACTGATTCTGTAAGTATTATGTTTCATCTCTCTCTCTCTCTTTTTGCCCTTGTAAATTGTCCCTACCTTCCTGAAAAGGTGCATGATTCTCAGAATCATCGCTGTCATTGTAATTGCTATGAATTGTCATTGAAAAGTAGTAAATAAACTTTGCCTGCAGGCTTGTTTGTCCTAAGACACCTAAGACGTGTGTATGTGTTTGTATAGGGGTTGAGTGGGATTTTGAATTTGGTAGGAATTAAGCAGGGATGGTAAAAGTTAACTTGCAAGAGGAAATGGTGGGTTGGCTTGGACAGCAAGTGAGGCAAGTGTTGGGGTCAAGATTTATATGCTTAGTGTGGGCTTAGCCAAGCCACATTTGCTGTGGTTTAAAGGAAGCAGCAGACAGCTGCATGTGAGCAGCCAAGAATAGGTGTAATGCCTGGTAGTAGGTTGATCAGTGCAAGGTAGCTGCCTTATTTGGGTGGTACAGGTAAGGTTATTTTTGTGTTCTTTTTCCCTTAGTATTGCATAGCTTCGGAGGAGTAGATGTATAGTTATAGTGTCTACAGGTTGTTTTTCTTCCTTTGCTTGTTTTGTTATTTTTTCTTGGAGTATTGTGCAGCTTGGGAGGTGTAGATATACAGTTTTGGTGGTTATAAGTTGGAGTACATTATTTGTTGTTAGCGGTCAATATTCCATAGGTCTCTCTTGCTTGTTCTATAGGGAGTATTTAGTTGAATTGAGTTAAGTTGAGGAGTTTGTAGATGATAAGGGTATGTTTTGTGTCAGGAGGTTGTGACATGGGCCTTTTTAATGACTCAAGGTAGTTTTGCTGGAGGATTTGAAGATCAGAAGCATAACTGGCTCAATTAGCACCCTTTGCCAATATGACAAATCACTGCCCCGCCCCAGGTAGCTCTTCAACTGAAGAACAAAAAAAAAAACTTCCATGTAATAATCTGAATGCTACATTCTAGTGATCAGATTATTAGATTTGCATCCATACCCCACCCCAGCTAGTTCTTCCATTGAAGAGAAAAAAAAAATCTCTCTAATAATCAAATCACTATATTGTAGCAATTGGGTTATTACAGCTTCATGCATGCCCCTCCCAACTAGCTAACAAAAAAAAAAAAGAAACAAACAAACAAGATGATGGAAGATGGATGGTGGATCACTGTTTCTCCAGGAGGGACCAGGGGTGATTGCACCTCTCGCCCTACCCTAATAACGCTTCTGCTGAAGATAAGTTATTTCAAAAATAAATAATGAACGGAAGGGTTTGGCAGGATGAAGGAAGAAGAACCAAGCTGGTGTCCAGGTAGTTTTGGTTGACTCCAGGGATTTGGCCTAGACTCAGAGCTGATAGTGCCATTTGCTGCTTGCTTCTAGGGTTGCCTCATCCTGGAACTCCAGATAAGGGCATAGAGAATCATAGTGAGGTGACAGATGATGTCAGCATGCTGGTTGCTATGGTAGCTACAGGTCTGGTACAGCATTTATGTTGGATAAGACAGTACATGTAATTAAAAAAACAAGGGGAATGGCTGGATTTGCATATTGCTTGCATACCTCTCAGTCATTTAGCTCAGAAGGTTGGTTCCTGTTTTTGTTTTTTCTGGGAGGGTGATGCCCCCAAATAGTAGTACACAGTTCATAGGTGTGTACTAGGCTAATGGCCCTGGGGCCTTTACAAGCCTAGCCATAGGATTACCCTGGCATAGTGCCACCGACCTTAGTTCCCAGTTGAATTTTCAGCCTTTATATCCTCCAGAATATGCATGTTATCCCACAGCCTATTATTTGGGCTACTTTCTAAGCTTATAAGAGCAATATTCAAAGTGGTGCCTGTTTGGGGCTGCTGTGCATTTCTTAGAGTTCTACTGTGGTTAGGTTTAAAGGTACTGTAACCTGTTAAGACCACAGATAATGAGACAGGTGGAGGGATGCAAGCATAGTGTTCAACGTTTCAGATCTTCATGGTATGCCTGGAGTTTGCTCATATTGTGCTTGGTTTGTGGGTTACTGTAAAATGGCACACAGTTGAATTTTGGCAGGTTTGTACTTGCATTCACTCTAGAGAAGTAGTGCTGGAGGGACTCCATTTGAGGGATGCAGGGGTTGTTGAGTCTGTTGGGGTCATGTTTAGTTGGACTGGTATTTGAAAATAATAATAAAGAGAAAAATGAGAGCTGTAAGATGTTTGACTATGGTGAAGGTTGGCGGGAGAGAAGTTGGGCAGCTGGTGGGGGGGGGGGTTAATTGATAACTTTACTGTTGGGGTCGGGGGGTTGGCATAATATTTAAGGTGTGTTCCTACACACACAAGGTGCAGAGCAGATTCACCTTTAATAGGTTAAGGTTTGGTTTAAAGCACAGCTGAGACTCTTGGAGGTTTGATGGGTGTATAGGCATCAATAGCATGGTAGTTGTATAGGAAGTTCAATGTTCACCGTTTAGCATAATTGGGAGTTGTGGGGTAATGTTATGTTGAGTGTCAGGGGACAGTCAGTTGTGGATGGGGTGAGATGAATTTCTATTTGCAGTGAATGAGCAGGGAGGAAAGGGTTTGCTAGTAGTTTTGTCAGGGGTTGGTTAGCAAGGGTGATGGAGATTAATGTTATGTAAAGTTTTGGGATGTGATGTGTGATGCAGGGTAGTTGGTTAATTTGGGTGCTAATTGTTTTTCTTCTCTTGCAGATGGTTGAGGTGCAATCCTTGAAGAAGGAATGGGCCTTTGCTAGTGTTGCAGGTGGTGGAGTTGTTGCGGGATGCTGAAATGCCAGTGCAGTTGAGAGAGGAGTTGTCAGTGGAAAAGACCACAGAAAGATGAGCGGTGGGAGAAAATGTTAGCTTCCAGAGAAGCAGAGGAACAGTACATCAGAGAAGTGATTGAGGAAGTCAGTGGGAGTGGCAAAGAAAGAGGCCAGCGGGGAGGTGGAGTTGGAACTCCAGCTGCCTACAGGTAATGATATTGGTCATGATGTGGTTGGTGCATTAGGTGGTGGGTTAGAGGTTAGTAGATTATCCAAATTACTGCAAGGATTGTGGGAACCAGAGAGGACCAGTCCTCAGGAATTTGTGACTTTTGAAGAACAAGTTCAAGAAGTAAGGAGTCAGCTGGGTGTTGGAGATGCAAGTAATGGTGAAGGATTAGATAGATTAGCTCAGGATTTAGGTCAGGTTCCTGAGGCTATTTTTTTGGATATGGAGGTGCAGCTGGAGGACCGATTGGTGATGCAGACTTTCCTGAAAGGAGGGTCTGAGGTGTTTATTATCCCCCCACATTCCATCAGCTGTGAAAGAAAATATATGGAAGGAGGATTTTGTTGATGTATTTGACCTGATTGATGTGGGCAGGAGGGGGGGGTTGCATAGATTGGTTAATTCAGAAAGTACAGGAACTAAGGATTTCATAGCCACCTTGGCAGCACTCATCAGGAGGAGGTCATGCAAATTTAGTGTGCAGATCTGGGACAGCTGGGTACTAGAATTTGTGCTCTACTTATCAGTAGTTCTACAGATGGATGTGTCTCAGTCTCTTCCCTTGTTGGCGAATTTTCAAGAGACTAAGAACTGGTAATGCCTGGTTGTAGTATGGCCAGTGTTTCTGCCAAATAGAAGGCAGTTGATAAAACCTTTCATTGAAAAGTTAAGCATGCTGACATTTGGTTATCAACATTGTTGGACTGTGCAGGTGGACAAGGCAGGCATACAGTAGGGACCTGTTGGGCTTTTAATGCTGGTAGATGTTCCTGGCCAATTTTTATGTTAAATTATGTGAGTTTGGGTCATAGGGGAATCAGGTAGAAGTGAAATGCTGGCAATGAAAAAGAGGGCTGGTCAGGTGTCCTTGCTATCACAGGACAGGGTCAGGCAGCCTAATCCTGAGCAGTGGCAGCACATTATCGGGGTAGAGGTAATTTCCATAGACAAAGAGGAGTTATGTCTTTTCAAGGGCAGCTGGAGAGCCAAGCTTTTTCATTCACCCATTAATATGGCAGTGCTGGATGAGAAGTTATGTGGTTTCCTGACAATAAGGCAACACAGAATCTGATAAAATAATTTTGGGAGAGATTTTCTATTAAATTTGGGTTAGTGGTTCTAGGGTTTTCTTGTTGGAATCTGAAGTCATTCAAAGGGACGGAAGATATTGCTCATATATTTTTATCTAAAGAAGCTGAGGTTGGCAGATTGCTAGGCTCTTTTGAGGTACCATCTTTCATGAGTTATCACATTTCTCTTTTGCCTTTAGTTCCCAAGAAGAAACTGGGTGAATTTAGGTTGATTCATCATTCATCAGACCACTAAGATCCAGCAACAAAAATCACTTGCAGATCACTAAAGCCAATAACTCTGCTGGTGAAGCACTATTCTCTTGCGCCATAGCCAAATTATGGAACTCACTCCCACCCACAATTACCTCCATACCATCATGCACTAACTTCAAAACTTTATTAAAAGTGCACCTAAAAACATGCTGGCTATGCTCTTGCAACTCCCACTCTAATATCATCCACCCCATCCAACTATTACCTTTCTTTCACCTCCACTAACTACCTTGATGATAGCAAGCTCAGACGCTCATAAGCCTAGTACTTATTATACAGCAGGAACTTCTCATTGTTACATTTGTTAATGCCTGTTATGTACTTCACAGATAAAGATTCTAGTTGTCTACTGATGTACTATGTTCTTCATCTGTAAATGTGTTGTAAGTAATTTCTATGTTAAACTGTTAATCGCTATGTAATCCAATGTAACTACTGTCTGTTTATTTTACTGTGGAGCTTTTCTCCCCGGGCCTCCACTGAAAATGGACCCACGTCCAGTCGGACACTCCCGGTCAACAAATTTAAATAAATAAATAAATAAATAAATACAATTTATCTTTCTCTGAAGGGGATTCAGTAAATGATTGGACATCCAAGTTCAATATTCTTCTTTGGAGGATGTTGTGCATCTAATCAGGAAATTTCATGACCTGTGGCTGGTCAGACTTTACACTGAGGCTGCTTACTGCCTGTTGTAAGTCAAAGAGGAGGCTGGACCATTGTGTGTGGAAAGGTAGTATTATTTTGACAAACCATTGCTGATCAGGTGTGCAATTGGTTCTACCACATTCAAAAAATTCAGCTCAGTGGTGCAGTGGATTTGCCAAAAGTTCCCTGTTAGAGGGCAGTCCATTATTAGGATGACTTCTATTGATCAGAGAACTGAGACAGGTAAGGTGGCATTTCTGGAGATATGCAAGGAATTGTGCATTTAATTGGCACAGGATATGCTCAAGGGGTCAAGTCAGGTGCTATTTTTTTGGGAATTTACCTTGGTTATAAAGAAGCAGCTATTTTTTTAACAGCTGACAAGTTAGGTAAGCTGAAGGGTAAGGTTGAGTCAGTTTGACGGAGAGGGGAGGTAAGATCTGGATGTGATGGAGTTGCTGTGGCTGATGATTTTTCATGCAGGGCAATAGGTCCAGCTAGGATATTTTGTAGGTCAGTGGCATATTTGTTGATAGGTTAGTGGGTTAAGCAAAACTGAGTTACAGTTTCATGGATGGTGAAGGCAGATTTCCCATTACTGACATTGTTTTTGTCAAGTTTTAATAGGGTTTCATTTTGGCAGGAGGATTGTGTGATGGATATGGAGTTAAGCCAATATACAGGTACATCAGGAACTCATGGTATGGGGACATATATTGATGTAGAGTGGTTTGTGGTGCATTGGCCTGAAGAGCAACCAGAGGTATGGAGGAGAGATGTAACATTTTTGGAGCTTATTCCAATGTGGGCAGTGTCTGTGGTTTAAAGGGAGAGGTTGCAGAACAGAAAAGTTATTTTTCATTCTGATAAGAAAGCAGTGGTACAGGTTTTGATGAAAAAGACAAATAGGTCAGTTTTGGTTTTGTCGGTACTGCAGAAATTAGTGTAACAGAGTTTTTTAATTAGTTTCAGTTTTTCAGCTAGGCATGTACCTGAATGTTTTAATGAGGGCGCTGATAGTCTTTCTCATCTTCAGCTTCACAGGTTTCATTCCCTAGTTTTAGGTACAAGGCAAAAACAGTGGTATTGCTGCAGAAGATATTGAACTGCAGAGAAATGTAGTGGGATGGTTGATCCAGAAGTTGTGGTCAAAGTCTACATGGAAGGCTTGCAATGCAGCAGTAGCTGTATTTTCAGGATTTGATTAGCAGTTGCCAGTGAGTGACAGTAAGTGGTCATTTGTTCTGTTGATGATGTATGTTGTATATCAGTGTTCTTTGGATGAGGCAGATAGATCAATTAAAGGGCAGTTAATGGTTGTCAGTGCAGCTGCTAGGGTGGCAGGTTTCAAGGATTTTACAAAAGCATGGATGGTGAGTAGGATAGGCAAGGGGTAGCAGCGAGTTTAGAACACGAGAGTAGATAGTCATTTTTCTATGAATAAGCAGTTGCTCTGGGTTTTATTGAGAGGTTTGTATACTCTGGCATCTAGTCAGCAGATTATACTGTGTGGTCAGCGTTGTCAGTATTTATATATGTGGGAATGATTAGTGTTGGTGAAGTGTTGGGGATATTACTTTATTACTTTGTAGGGACATTTACATTACTGATTTATCAGTAGTGATATGGCTACACTGCTCAAAAACAGACTAGGTAAGGAAAGTCAGCAGGTTGTGTAACATGGTAATGTCAAATGCTTGTTATGTCCAGTGGCATGGGTGAGACAGTTGCAGAAGATGTGAGATGGTGTGTTGGATGATCTGTTTTTCTGTTTGAGTAATGGGAAGGCTATAGATGCAGTGCAGTTTGTCTGTGCGATTAGGGATGCTCTGAAGAGTCAAGGCACTGGGTGTGAAAGATTTTGGTGTGTTGTGTTAGGACTGGGAGAGCATCCAATTTGGCCCTGTAAGAAAATCAGTGGAGGTGATTAATAGGGTGGGTAGTGGTTGTCTAAAGCATTTTTTCTTATATTAGTATAGGGTTATTTGGTTAGCTGTTTATTATTTTGTTCTTGTTTTGCAGGTGGAACCATAGCCACCTGGGTTAGATCATTCTTTTGTTTTCAGGGTAAAGAAGAGAGCTATGATTTAATCTGGTGGACGTATGTTGGGTTTGAACTAGGACAGTTGGCAAGTGTCTTGGCCTTGAGAATTCAGGTGGCAGCATCTGTTGGGGAAAGTTGATGACTTACAGGCAGTGTTAGGGGTACACCACATGTCAATTATTCATTTAGTTGATAGTGACTTGGGTCAGTTACCTAAAATGTCCTTGTTGGGGAGGACTGCTGATGATTTGTTAGATGTGAATCAGAGATTTGAGTAGATAGTTATAGTATGGTCTGAAATTATTCCCAGGTTGGTGTAGAGGCATTCAAATAGTTTTATGAGTTTGGAGAGAGCTAGATGGTTTGTTAACCATGCAGTATTGAGGGCTTTTCAGATGTTAGGTTTCTGTGTGATTGACCACAGGGATTTTGATGACAGGGATGCTTCATGGTGTAGGATGGATGGAATTCACTTGAGTAATTAAGGCTTGGATTTTCTTAATGTTAATTCTTCTTTATTTTTGAAAGCTTTGGTTAAGGACTGGTGGTTTAGGGAACAATCTGCAATAGCAGGATGGTGGGTGGAGTAAGAGGGGCTTATTTAAACCCCTCTTCTGCCCCCCCCTACTTCTTTTGATGGTCATGCAGAAATTATTAGTAAAACACTGCTTCAGTGGATGGTGATGAGTTTTAGAGTGAGTGGTGGGAAATAGAAGGAGCGGCCATTCTAGACTTCTGTCTGGCAAAAAATCTTGATGATGGCCATTGCACGGTTAAGCAAGAGATGCAGTCACAAAATAAGATACAGAAGTGGCCAATATGGAACTCAGGTAACTTCCTTCTTGTAAGGAAAGGGTTCTGGGGGTAGAATAAACTACTGCAAAATCATCTCCAGTGAAACAGTCAATCCACAACATAAACTACTGGCTACCACAATCAGCTGCAGCAGTGGTCAGAGAAGGCTTGAAGGTAAACAGAGACTAGGCTGAAGACCTGTATGTGGACTGGAGAGAAAGAAAAACAGGTCAAGGAAATACTCACAGCTCTAGCACCTCAGGAAGATGAGAAAATAGGTGAAGTTGAAGAAGAATGGCAGTGCCTCAAAACAGCATCTGTGAGGATTATGGAAAAGATATGCTACTGTGACAACTATTGTCTTCAAAAGGAACCTTGATGATTGGATGGCAGATAGGAAATTCACCCCGGGGATCACGTCAGTCACCCTGATAGACAGGGGTCCAGGGAAGTAAATACTGTAGGAAGAAATAGCCAGGGAATTGTTATGGCTAGGCTTGTATAGGCCCTAGGGCCGATAGCCTAGTACCAACCTATGAACCTATGAAATAAAATAAGTACGGAAAGACAGTGATGGAATGCAGAAGTCCAGGAAGTAATCAAATAAAAGAATGAGTACAGGAAAAAGTGGGAGATAGAAAAGAGGGACCAGGCTAGGGAAGAATACTGGTTGGCTAACAAAGAGGCTAAGAGAGCAGTTGCAATCGCAAAGAGCAAGGCATCATATAGTCTTATCAGCTGTTGGAAAGTGACTCAGGAGATGGTACAAAGAAACTATCAGGATGTAAGACAAAGACAGAGAGATAAACAAGATAGTCATCAGACACACCAGTCCACAGGACATCAAAGCCAGATGGAAGGAGTACTTGTAGTAGCTTCTGAATGAATAAACCCCTCACATAAGCTGCAGTACACCAGACACAGCCTACAAAGAAAGAAGAAGAGGATCCCACCCTAGAAGAAGTAAAAACAGCACTAAGGTAAATGAAGACAGTAAAGGCATCGGGATCAGATTAGATCACAGTAAATATGATCAAGATTTTGGGTGAGCTAGGGGAGAAATTATTTCAGAGAGTATTCATAACAGTATGGAGAGAGATGCATATCCCAGATGACTGTAGAACCAACATACTAGCACCAGTGTATAAGAACAAAGGGGGCGTTCACAACTGCAGGCGATATAATGGTTTCAAACTCTTGTCACACTACCCGAAAGTTCTGCAAAGGGTGACTTGTAAATGAATTAGTAGAATAGTAGAAAGTAAGGTGGGAAACGGGACATGAGCAGCTCAGATTCAGATGAGCATGCGGCACAACAGACCCAATGTTTACAATAAGACAGATAGTTGTGAAGAAGCCAGAAATGAGGAAGGAGTTCAACTGGATTTCTAGGCCTGGAGAAAGCATTTGATTAGTTTCTAAAAAATCTAATTTGGACAGTCCTGTGATGGTTTAAAATTCCAAAAACATTAGTAGAAATAGTGCAGGCAATGCACAATGGCCCAGTGACACAATGACAAATAGTGTTCAGAGAGATCGCCAGTAAGAGTGGGTGTGCATCATGGTTCAGCTCTGATCCCATTGCTGTTCATAATGATGATGGACTACATTAGCAAACAGGTCAGCGGGGACAGATCAGCAAAGCTGCTGTATGCAGACCATATGGAATTACATGCAGGTTCTGAATAAGAACTTTTGCAAATTATACAGGAATGGAATACAAAACAGAAGGCACACAGGATGAAACTGAGTACAGATAAAACAGTTGTAATGGAAGCAAATGGGGGAAATCAGAAAAAGTTGAAAACGGAGATAGAAGAGAAATAGTGCAACAGGTTAGCAGCTTCAAGTATCTGGGGGGGGGGGGTTGAGGAGAATGGAAGTCTGAATGAAGAGGTCAAAGTTGGAATCAGAGGGGCTGCACCATCTGGCACAGAGTGCCATGGGTAGTGTGTGACAGAAGAATGCCAAAGAAGTTGAAAAGTAAGGTGTACAAAGCAGTGGTGCAACCAGCACTCTTATATGGTGCAGAAACCTGGGCAATGAAGGCAAAGCAGTTGAGGAAGCTAGAGGTACTGGAGATGAAGTGTCTGAGATGGGTGGTAGAATGCATATTGTGGGACAGATGAAAAAATGAAGCTATCAGAGCAGAAACTCAAGCAGCTCCAATTACAGAGAAGATCAAAGAGAAGAGATTAAGGTTATTTAAGCACTTGTGCAGAAAAGCAGAAGACAATTTGGTGAACAAGATTTGAGAAAGGCATAAAAAAGGCAAGAGGAACCAAGGGCATCCAGCAAAGAGATAGATGGATTGTGTGAGAGAAGACCTCCAACAGTCAGGCATAACTGTTAAAGAATGTAAAAGATTGGCATTGAACAGAGAGATGGTGACAGCTGATTCAGCACCACAACTCCATGCAGCAAATGGGAAAAAGGGGATGATGATGAGCTAGATGACTAGATATATAGATAAATAGAATGAAAGAAATAAAGAGATAGAGAGAATGGGCAGATAAGAATACAACGTGATATGCATATATGACATATAGATGACTACATGGATAGACAGATAACCTAGATAGTTACACAGTTATATAGATATGAAAGTGGATAGGGATATAGATATCTCAACACATAGAAATAGAGATAGATAGATAGATAGATAGATAGATAGATAGATAGATAGATAGATAGATAGATAGATAGATAAGCAGAGTTGGAGGCAGACATAATATATTATTGTATCATTAACAGAGTGCCATGGTTAGTGTATTCTTGTAGAATGCACAGTGCTGACATGCTATGGCCCTTAAAATATATAGCAAGAATAATCATCTCATGCCCTGAGCATTCAATATTATGCACTTAGTGCCATCTTCCTGTGTATCCTGCTAGGATGTCAGTGACCTTATTAATGCCAACTAAGTATGAATTGCCCCACCACATTAAAAAGGTTGTCATACAGCTTTTACCACAGAGTAACAGTATTTGCACAGAACAACAATTGGAATCAGACAATTCCAAAACTACTACAACTGAATTATCTGTCAACATTTGTACAAATCAGTAGTATTTCATAGTCACCCTGAAGACGTGTCCAGCCCGTGCATCCTTTCTTGAACTACATTCCTTTGCATCACTATGTATATGACAGCTACTTGGTCCTTTTCTTTTCTTACTTTTCGTTTCTTTCCAGGGAAACTGTTTTTTGATTAGATTTCTTGGTGATCATCAAAACCTTATTGGATTGCGTCCATTTTCAAATCAAATCTTGCCAATAAGATGCATATATCATTGTACTGAATTAACATCCTTTTCTGTCTGTTATGTAACATAGCTTATTTCTGGTTCAGAGAAAGAGGTAATATGATTACAGTGT
Organism: Protopterus annectens; assembly: GCF_019279795.1. NCBI lineage: Eukaryota > Metazoa > Chordata > Ceratodontiformes > Protopteridae > Protopterus > Protopterus annectens. Next base: position 1,531,816,310 of record NC_056728.1, on the reverse strand, counting down.
CTAATAAATGCTGCAAAATGTGTGAACACTGCCTATGCATGTAAGTGTACGTGTATTTAAAAGTGTAAGCTGTATCATCAGAGATGGATTTAAAAGTCTTCTGTCTTTCTATTGACAGACCAAAGACTGGAACTAGTGAAGAAATAGTTCCTTATTATTTAGTCAATCATGTTAACTGAGCTAATCGACTTAGGCTGCTTGATTATTTTCAGGTAGGCCCTGATATTCTATTCACACTGACTAGGGGCAGTCTGGCCAGAACACTTGGGAAATGGATCTGCTATATGATAGGAGCTGTTTTACACCCATGTGTTGACAAAAATAAAATCATTTTAACTAGAAGGTCTAGGAGACTCTTCTCTCTCATGCCCTCCCTGTGGGAGGAATAAGTAAGCCTTGTTGAAGTTTCAAGTAGTTTATTCCATTAAGGAGGTAGAAGGATTAGTGACCTTGTTCAAAATGTTCAAAGTGTTCAAATTCTGTTTTTGTTGTTAAAACTTGTTCAAATGTGACTCTAGATGATTCCATCATGTTGACTAATGTTGATGATGGGCATAGGTATTTGCCAGTGATAAGTGTTTTGAGGACCTGGCCTACTCCGACTTATGCCAGTGTCCCATGCTAATGGTGGGTGGGGTGCATGTGCCCTTATTAACCAGTTTGTGCCCAGCATAAAGCCCTACCAGCTCTAAATCAAAAAACAATTGGCTGGCCAGTGTAGAGTTGCCCAAAGCGGGTCACCTGGGAAAACTCTGTTGAGTGAAAGCCAAACGTAAATCTAATCAAACTGCCAAACAAGAGCTAAGAATTGCTACAGTGAATGTAGGTTCCCTGACAGGATGGAGCTTAGAAGCAGATAACATCATGATAGAGAGGAGGCTGGACATCCCATGTATGCAAGAGACAAGATGGAAGGGCAGTGAAGTAAAGCCACTTGGCTTGGCATCCAGAGTCTAATACTCAAAAGGAGGACAGGCTAAAATTGGTGTGGGAATTGTGGGGAGAGTGAGGCTTCAGATGGCAGTGAAGGATGTCATCAGAGTTATTGATAGACTCATGGCAATCAGACTCCAGCCTAATGATATGACATAATTCATAACCTCAGCCTATGACCCACAGCAGGGTTGTAATGGTGAAGAGAAGGGTGCATTCAGACAGCAGTTGTAGGACCTACTAGATAAACCAGAAAAATGTGAATTGGTGTTAATAATGGGTGACGTGAATGCACATATTGGGGCAGACAGAACAGGATATGAGGATTGCCTGAGTTCACATGGGTGGGGAAACAGTAATAAAGAAGGGGAGACCATTCTAGACTTCTGCCTGGCAAATAGCTTGATAGTAGCTAGCACATGGTTCAGAAAGAGAGACAATCACAAGACCACATACAAAACTGGTCAACATGCATCTCAGGTGGACTTCCTCCTACTAAGGAAAGGACATTCAGGTAGAAATGATGATTGCAAAGTCAGCCCACTGGTTGTCAGAATCAGCTGCAAGCCGTAGTCAGAAAAGGCTCTAAGGTCAACAGAGACCAGGCTGAAGACCAGGAAGTTGACTGGAGAGAAAGCATAACAGTTCAAAAAATTGCACAGGGCTCTAGCACCCCAGAAAAAGGAGGAAATAGGTGGAGTTGAAGAAAAATGGCAGTGCCTCAAAACAGCATGTGTGAGGATTACAGAACAGATATGTGATCAAGCCAGTTATGGAAATAAAGTACATAAGGAAAGCTGGTGATGGAATACAGAAGTCCAGGAAGTCATCAAAAGAAAGAAGGAGTGCGGAGGAAAAAGTGGGAGATAGAAAAGATGGACCAGACTAGGAAAGAATACTGGCTGGATAACAAAGAGGCCAAGAAAGTAGTTGCAATACTGAAATACAGGGCATCAGAGTCACACAGGACATCTAAGGAAGATGGAAGGAGTACTTCCAGCAGCTTATGAATAAAGAAAACCACACAGAAACTGCACTGCCCTGACACAGCCTACAACGAGAGAAGAAGAGGAGACCACCACAGAAACTGCACTGCCCTGACACAGCCTACAATGAGAGAAGAAGAGGAGACCACCACAGAAAAAGTAAGAGAAGCACTAAGGAAAATGAAGTCAGGGAAAGCAGCAGGCTCAGAGGAGGTCACAGCAGATGTGATAAAGACGTTGAATGAGATAGGGAGAAATGGCTCTGTGGGTACTCATAGCATTGTGGGGAGAAGGGCATATCCTGATGACTGGAGAATTAGTAAACCAGTGGCAGTGTTCAAGAACAAAGGGGGCATCCACAACAGTGGGCAGTGAAGAGTAATGAAACTGCTGTCACATTGAATGTAAACTCTGCAGAGTGTGATTGGTAAATGGATATGCAGAGCAGTAGAAAGTAAAAATGGGAGATGAGCAGTTCGGCTACAGAGCAGGATGCAGCACAACAGAGCAGGATGCAGCACAACTGAGCAGGATGCAGCACAACTGACCAGATGTTTTCACTGAGACACATAGTTGAGAAGAAACTAGCAATGAGGAAAAAGTCCAACTGGGCATTCCTAGAATTGGACAAATCCTATAACAAGGCCCCAAGAAAACTGATTTGGGAAGTTCTGCAGTGGTTTAGACAGTGCTAATGACAACAAATGGGAGAAATCAGAAGTAGAAGAGGATTGAGATAGAAGGGAAGATAATGGAACAGGTTAACAGCTTCAAGTATCTGGGTTGGATAAGAGGAAGGGATGTCTGAATGAAGAGGTCAAAGAATCAGAGGGACTGCAGTCAAATGGCATAGAGTATCAGGTGTAGTCTATGACAGGAGAATGCCAAAGAAGCTGAAAAGTAAGGTGTACAAAACAGATGTGCAACCAGTACTACTGTATGGTACAGAAACCTGGGCAGTACAGACAGAACAGTTGAAGACGCTATAGATAATGAAGTACCTGAGAAGGGTGGTAGGGTGCACGCTGTTGGTCAGACGAAGAAATGAGGACATAAGAGCAGAAGCCAGAGTAACACCAATTCCAACAAATATCAAAGAGAACATACTGTGGTGGCATGGCCACTTGTGCAGAAAAGTAGAAGAAAATCTGTTGAAGAAGATTTAGGACAGACAGGAAGAAGGTAAGAGAAAACAAATGCATCCAGTAAAAAGGTAAATGGATTGTGTGATAGAAAATGTGTAACAGTCAGACATGACTGTTGAAGAAGGCAGGAGTGTGGGATTGAACTGAGACAGATGGTGACAGTTAACATGACACCCCAACCCCATGTAGAAAATGGGAAAAGGGAGTTGATGATGATGATGGTGATGTTAAAATACTTGAACTCTGCCAAAAGGAAGCCATAAGGAAAGTACTAAATGAAAGCTATGTGATAGGCCATAGGATGGTAAAATATATTTACAGTCTACAGTTATGAAAATAGCAATATTAATTTGGAAAATTAAAGACCAAAAGCACTGTTAAATGCACTAGGTAAATGTTTACAATTAGTAATAAAGGAGAAAATCAATATGGCAACAGAGGATGTGGTAGGCAGAAAAAGAGCAAGTAATGATATAAGTAGGGGAATTAACATACCTCTTAAACTGCAGACATCAAAAATCTGGAAAAAGGCTTGAAAAGTAGGTGCATCCGCTCAAAAATCTGGACAGTTAATTACCATAAAAGTTGCATAACCGATATCATAGCCAGCCCCACTTACGATCTGATCGTGAAATACCACCACTAATAATATGGAATCTGCAGATTTTAATGAGGAAGAAATGAAAAAACTTATTGGGTTTAGCACTGACACAACGGACGCTGAGGTCAGAATGGCACAACAATGTTATAGCTGAGGGGTATTGCTGTAGGCAATCTGATTGTACCTGATCAGTATTCAATAGTTTTAGAGCTGATTTGGCCTAGTGGTATGTTGTTCTAACAAAGGATAATGCAAATCTTGAAGATCATGATTCAGGGAACTACATGACAGCTTGGAAATATTGTCTGTGTTTACTACTTGACATATTACTAAGATAACAAAAGTGGGGATGGCCAATAAAAAGGAATGCCCTCTTGGTCTAATAAAATCGAATTGTTTATAGATAGAATTGTTAACACTCAAAAGAGAGAAACATTAATGTGCAAATACCCTGAGATGATGAAATGCTCATCCAGGCATATTGCCGCACATGGACTACTTCTAGTAGTCACAAATACAATTTTATATATAGATATATATATATATATATATATATATATATATATATATATATATATATGTGTATATATATATATATATATATATATATATATATATAAGTGTTATCATTCATAAAATAAGAGGTACATAAATACAGATTATATGAACAAAAGTAAAGTATGTGGATGGATGGGCAAAATGGAGAATAGTTTATTGCTAAATTATAAACATGCACATGCAAATGCAGATCAAACCCTCTGCCTGGGCACTATGAAAATCCTAGAAGTAAAAGGGTAATATCAGTGGCTGTTTGGGACCTGAACCCAGGACCCACAACATACTCAGCTGCTGTCACTGTATCATTAAGACCCTCTTTAGAAATAGGTATTGAGTCATCTCTTAGAGCCTTATCCTTTCAAGTAAGGAAACCCACAAACAAACACACACACACACACACACACACACACACACACACACACACACACACACACACACACACACACACACACACACACAAAGAAAGCTATTTAGGTGCTGTTAAAGTCATGGATGTATCTGTTGTGCAACTCATACCCATGATCTCTGGTATATACTATGCTGGCATTTGTGCTGCTGCACCAACAAGTGCCTCTTTAGATTGTTTTTAGAAATGTTGTAGCTTTGGGATTGAGATCTGTGAAGGGTTTAGCTGAGGAATCTTAATGAGACTGTCAAATGAAAGATTAGGTTCATATGTTCTTAGGTTCATACTAGGCTGTTGATCTAATGGATCATTTGTAGCCAAACCAATTATCCCACCCATTTATAAAGACACAGATTCATACCAGACCTGGACCTAGTTTTGGCCACCTTCAGTAATGGCTAAAGGGGGCCGCAATGAGTTGTACTTATTATTGCCTTATTCAGTCATCCAGGTTATTATTAAAAAGGATGATGAACTACTCTACTTAACTTCTAAGGGGAGTCTATTCCATAAAAGAGGTACTGTCTGTAAAAGATCCTGCCAACAAGGATGAAGTGAACTTATGGAATATTTCCAAGTTTTTGTGTAGCAAAACACAGCTTGTTTAATCTGTACATTTAATTTCAGAGGGTATGTTGCTAGCATATATGTGTGTTAGTCACTGAAATAATAAGGATGTTGTTTCTTAGCTTTATGGTACTCAGAAGTAAACCAAATTAGAAAGAAAATTTGATATGAGGATGAAAAGAAATATAATGTATCCAGTATTGCATTGTGAAGTCTAATCTTACTTACATAGTATTGTCATAAGTAATATTTCAGAAAGATGAGTCTAGGAAATTGTATGAACCTAAGCTGCAGGAAAACAGAAAGGGAGAATTGTCTTGGTAAAGAAACCAATAATTTATATAATTGATGCATTGGATTTAGTGCTTAAAGAAGCAAAATAATTCACTTGGTTTATATATTTATGTAAATGTTTTATTCTGATTGTATTCCCTCAAGATGTACCTAAAATTGGTCCATGGAGGTCAGCATGCTATCCTAGTAAACAAAAATAAATAAATAAAATAAGAAGTGGAGTACTGGAGCTCTTCTGTGCCACAGTGAGTGGGCCTTTCTTGTGTGTCAGCAGTAGACAGAAGCACAAGGGGAGAGGCAGAAAAAAGAACAACGGTTACTAAATCATCATAAGGCACTGGGCATAGTTTCAGAAGGGCATTTGATAGATGGGCTTCGGAACTGCAAAAGGCTGACCATTTTTCCTTTCTTTTTTATGTTACATTAAAAACACACTTGCTACCTACATGTTTCTTTGTCAGCTGACAATCCAGAGTTGAGGGTTTGGTTAAACATTTTATTGGGAGTTTGGAATTTCAAGTATCACTTTTAGAATGCACTAGATCAGGGTGTGATACATTACAGTGGGAAGAATGTGACATTTTATTTTTTTGAATAATAATGCTTCTATTTTAAAATCATCTTTGTGATGTCTTCTTTAGTAACTTACTCATTATGGTCATGAATAACCCCAATGTAAAATCCGTTATTTAACCTGGTAAAAGGTATGCATGTTTTGTTGTCATTATAGACATTTGAGTAAGTGTAGTATTAACATTGCTTTAAGTGGTAATTATTCTGGGGACTAACATGAGAACTCTAACATATCAGTCAGTGTAGCTGATCCATGAACAAGCTCTTCTAGTGGAGAAATGCATGTTTATGATAGAGCCAAGCAATATTCCAATCTTGGCAGAAGTGCTGTGTAAGCATGCGAGAACTACTGCTAATGTATAGATTACACAGGAGCAAAAAGAAAAGAACATTGGGGTATTAAAGAGAACCCTTGAGATAATTTCCTTTATAATATGCATTGCTGTTGTATTCCACAGACCAAGTAATGTCAGTACATAGATATTATTTCAATGGAACAGTTGTAAAGGGAACTGAGAAATGTCAGGTAAAACCAGTTTTGAAGTTCTTTTGACAGCATTGTGGAAACTGCAGATTTTCCAGGAGAGTAAATGAACATACCTCTAATTTCTCTATACTCAAATGGGAATTTGGAAAAGGATTCATATATACATTCTTCATCCTGGACTTATCTTTTGGAGAGATACCTGGTACAGCCTTGAACTAAGACACTGAATTATCCATTAATACTCATTAAAATATTAAATATTTCAGAATTTGACAGATAAGTCACAACAAGATGCATATTTGCTCGAGTATGACCTGCTCATGTTTTAGTAATCCCTGACTTCTGGAACAGACTTTCTGTGTAGTCCATACCTGAACAAAGTTGTGGTAAGTCACATGTAAAACTGTTAAGGAGTTAAACAAAGAACATTGTTGTAAAATGCAATTCATGTCAGTAAATACATACATACTGACCAATAGGTCATTCATATTTCATTGCTTGAAATTGGGTCTGTTTATTAACGTTTTTTTTTTTTAAATGGCATCATTTTGGAATAAAAAGGTTGGCGGTAAGAAGACTGTGTGTGCTATACTAACAAATCTCTACATGGGGGAAGGGTGGCTGTAGTTAAATCCCTATATATTTCCTTTTTATGGCAAATTAACAAAAACAGGTGGCCACGGTAATGCAGCGGTTAGCATTGCCTCCTCACAGCAAGAAGTTCTCTGGTTCGATTCTCGGTTGGGGTGCCTTCTGTGTGGAGTCTGCATGTCCTCCCTGTGGTCGCGTGGGTTTTCTCCGGGTGCTCCGGTTTCCTCCCAAAGACATGCAGTAGGTGGATTGGACACTCTAAATTGGCCCTAGGTGTGAGTGTTATTGTGTGTGCGCCTTCTGTGGAAGGTTGGGTGCTGGGTTGGCAACTCGATACTGTATAACTCCACTGCCAATCATGAGTGGACAGATGATCTGCAGTGGTGACGCCTAACCGGGAAAAGCCAAAAGAAGAAGTTTCAACAAAAACATGCAGAATAACATAGTTTTAGCAAAAGTATATGTGAATAGTCAGAAAGATGTTTTGAGTGAAATGAGGGGTGTCAGTCCTTAAACCATTCTGGAGTAATGCTAATGAATAACAAATGTAGGAAAGCAGTAAGGCAAACATCTATAGCTGGAAGCCTCATTCAAGATCCGATGTCTAATATGATAATGACCAGCAGCAGACAGATGCATACAGTGCTTCCTTAATATGGGTTACTAACAGAATCACACAACATACTTTGTGTCTATGAATAGGATACCTACAAATTGGTATAGATTGCATGGAAGAACTAGGAACAGGTGTTTGTATTAATGGAAGGCTGGCATTTCAATCACTGGAGGAGGCATATACTAGTTTAAAGGCTATATGTGAAATGCAGACTTTAGACTTGTAAATATCTCTGCAAGTAAACACAGTTCTAATGGAGATATGTCTTAATGAAAATGGGCGTGGCATGAAAATAAAAGGTCGTGATATGAATGAAGATAACCAAAATTCATGAGAGTAGTGAGAAAACAGTAAAGTACCTAGTGGATGCAGCCTAAATTAAAAGATTTCTAGACTGAAATCTTTGCTGTCCAAATCAAGGATAGAAAAACAAAAGAAAAACAATGTCAAACATACTTTGTGGGAGTTTAAGCAATATTGCAGGTTGCTGAGGAAGTTTAGAGTGGACTGTGCAAGTTGCTTATTTCTGGTACTAAATCACACATTTCAAAAATTCTATTCAAGTGAGAATAAGACAGAATATTTGAACTGTTGCTCAGCAGAACTTTAGAAAAATTGCATAACATGATTGTTACACATCTGTCACATCTAAGGTGAAAATATTCCTTCAACAATTCCATTAATTTAAGGCATTTTCACACTTTATTGAGGGAACCATTCAAAACTTATCTGCTAGATAATGTAAGGTTCACTGTTTTGATATTGATGCACCTGCTTAGAAAAATGAGTCAGAAAGTAAACATAACATGCTTTAATAAGAACTTTTTTCTTCCCTGCCAACTAGCAAACATATGCCTAGATTCTAATTCAAATTGCAGGATTTCTTAAAAAAACACACACTCGAGTATTTAGATTAGTACCCATTGTATTGCTATTCCTATATTCATAATGGAGATCTTTGCAACACTCTCTGTGAAAAAAATGTCTCACACTGATAGAAGCATAGTGCATAATTTAGTATTATTTTAGTATGACACCTTTTAAAATATTTACATTTAGGTCTGGTTATAGTAACTATAATACTGATTATTTTAATAGGCATAATTTATTTTCTTTAAGTTCTACGTCTTGAGGAGTGATGAGTTTAATTTTATGTTGATGTGTATATTATCTCATATAAATTGTAGAATTCTATGTTTTGTTCATAGTGTAAGTACACATGTACGTGTGTACAAAATCACAGCCCAGTAATCTACATTCTTATCTGTAACATTATTACATTCAGAATAATAATTATTAAAACTTCCTGAATGCTGTTACCATTTAAAAAAATCTATTAAACAATCCAACATTCATAGGTAGTATTTGTTTACAAGTTCTGTTCCTGTATTAATCTTGTCATGGTACATTTCTGAACATCGGAGAAGCACTGCTTAGCAACTATGGCAGGCAAAATGGAGTGACTCAGTAAGTGGCATTTATATCATATGAGTCTTAAATTTTTACTGGATAACTTTTACTTGTTATGATATTTCAGACAAACAGTACTATTTATGTCATCTAGCATGTCAGCCATTTTAGTCATTCTACACAGAACATATGTATTAATATATATGTATGACAGAGTCTTAAGCATCAGAGGCGGCATTTGCAAAATATATATTAGATTGCTGATAGCCATTCTGCACATTTTAACATACCCTATCTCTCGTCATATTGCATGTATATTCTCTCTTCTGTCTCTTCACATATTAGACAATACAATCAAGAAATATCATACACAACTGGCCACTTGCCAATTCCTCTCACATTAAGTATGTTTTTCATAAACAGAGGCTATAAAATATGCATGTGTTTCTGCATTCTGCATGTAACTAAAGACATTTATTTGACCTTGCCAAATATATTAACTTATCTGTAATATAATTTTATATATCGCTTTACATGCATCTAACAATTGGCCCAGAGGATTAAGACACTATTAACAAACAGCTTCCTGTGGACCAGAGTTTGATTCCCACAGCCCCCATTGCCCAACAGTATGACTCTGAGCAAGTCATCTAACTAGACAGTTCTCCCAGACTGAGTCTGCAAAGTTCCATAGAAATGGAAATCTGTGTTCTCCACAAGTAAAATAAATATGTTTACTGTCTATGACAATAGTTGCTTCATGTAATTTATAGGGCTGCAACAAACACAACAAATTATTTTATGCAGTTATTATAGTACACAAAATGATTTTAAGATAATTGTTTCCTTTGGCAGACCTTGCTGACATCTGGAATGTGATGCTTCCTAGTCTCCTCTGTAACATTATTCATTCACATGTGGAGCTTGCTTACTATACTATATACATCAGGATAGATTTTCCCATGTTCTGTGAGAGAATAGCTTTATAACAGAAGATGCCTTCAATTCACTTGAACTGTGGCTACATTAAAGCCAACTTTTACTTAATTCCCAAAAGACTTAACTTTTAATTATTTATTTATTTATCTATTTAGTACTTTTCTGTTAACAGGGCAGCAGCTTTCTTTCGGCTGCTGTTAATGTTATTTTCCTTGCTGAAGTGCTATTCATTTTCTGACATGTCAGTGGTGGTTATTTTACAGTCCTGTCATGGTGTCAATTTTGGTTTTGTTCTCCGACCATCCGTTGATTTGCACAGCAGTTTTATAACATCATTAACAAGGCTAACTGCATGTTTATCAAAAGTGAGGGAACACGTCAGAAGGATGACAGATGGTTTGTTAAACATCTTGTGCTGTAGTTGTGATTGTGCAAGAGGATGCCTTCAGACTTTCATTCAGTTCAAGCTTTGTTTCAAATGGCATTGGTGGAGGTGAGACGTTTGTGGTTGCAATGTATGTGACCCAATTTTCCTTAACAGTTTTAAACTATAAGCATTACCCAAAAAGTGTACTTTTTGTGTGTGAATGTAGTTCATCCCAACTACTATGAAAGCTACACGAGTATGTTCATGTCATCTTAGATGTAGACATTAACATTTCATTTACAATTGTTCTACCCTGTTGGTTGATTATGGAAGGGCTGGAGTTCCCTCTTGCTCTTCTGCAGTGATGAGAGTTTAGCTCTCGACCTCTTCGAAATCCCGGAGAAATCCCTAAATAATGAATAACACTGTAAATGTGGGTACTATAAACTTGGGAAGTTGGCAGAATGGGAACGTGAATTAACATAATACGTCTCATGTCCAGCTTTTTCAGAAGATTTAGACTTGTCTATTCCTTGTGTTGACTTTTCAGTGTACATTTCACAACCTTTATGTTTGGAATTTGACGATGACTGTTGTTCCCTTAACAGAAAAGTACCATCTATTTATTTATTTATTTTTTATTGTCTTTTTTTACCTAGAGAGTCTAACTGGATAATATCCATTTTCAGCAGAAGCCTTGGGAGAAAAGCTCTGCTTGCCTACATTGCATTAAACATTAAGTTCCAGTTAAACACAGAATAATTACATTTCTATTTACATTTATACACAGGCAGTAGTTACATTTATACATTCTAAAATTTTACAGAGGTGGAAGTTACTAAAGAAAAAAATGTATGTTCAACTTAGTGGACTGTACAGACAGCAGTTATGTATAAAAATTGTTTTGTCATTTCAGTGAGAGGTTGACTATATTCTGTTTAAGGAGAGTATTTGGTGAAAATAAAGTCTCAACCATGAGGTGAGCATGTGCAGGACCAGAACTGGTTAAGATGTTCCTTAAGCAGTTGCTTGAAATGATTGAGTTTGTTGAATAGCTGTATTTGTGTGGGGATACTATTCCAGAGTTTAGCAACATATTGGGAGCAGAGTAAGTCTCATGCAATATTATTTGACTTATTTTTATGTAATAAGAATTTGTTACTAGAGCTTTTGTTTACCAGGGAAGTCTGTCTGGGAACTAAAATGCCAATTCTTGAGACATTATTTGAAGAGCTAAGAATAGCAGTCAGTGACATAATGGACATGCAAGCTGCTTATCTTGACATTGCAAAAACATTTGACACTGCCCATGTAATGGAATAATTAAAAATTAAATGTTAAATGCCAATCCATACATAATTCAAAATGTCCAGTCCCTCACCCCAGAGCAACACTTATTCCCCCTCTCCAAAGCATTAGTTAACAACAAGACATAACAAGTCCCGGTGGGGGTGAATTGTCCATTCCATCTGCAACTCAGATACCCTTCTTACAGAGGTCAGAGCAATCAGGAAGACTGTTTCTCATGTTAAGAACCTCAAGTAAGCCAGGTTAACAGGTTCAAATGAAGCAAGTATTAGTTTCTCTAATACAAAATTAGATCCCAAGGAGGGGCCACTTGTTTTCTTGAAGACTCTTATACAAATCCCCTTTCAAAAACATGTTAAGATGAGAATTCACTAAAAGAGAAGGATCCATGGGTATTCATGCTGAAATGTCCCATAAAATAAACCTTGATAGAGGAGTAAGAAAGGCCATGGGATAGTAACTCACATGAATATTGTAAAACCAGAGAACAGCTAGCCCTGAATGGATGTTAGATATTTTGTTGGCATCACATAGAAAACTTTTTTCATTTGCTAATATGCAATTTACTGCTACCAAGTTTTCTTGACTTCATTAGTACCCAAAGGGAATTAAGACCCTATCAACCAAGCATCACCCTATCAACCAAGCATCAGTTGAAGTTGATTGGTGTTGGGGTGTATCGAGTACCTCTGTTTTTCTGTCAGTAGATCCAGTCTCTGAGAAAGCTTATGGGAATTCCCTGGCCATTACCAAAAGAAGGGACAACCACAGTTGCCACAGCTGCCTAGGCCAGAAGGAAGTCACCAGAATTATCTTGGAGGATTCCTTCTGAGTCTTAAGAAGTACATGGATATTAGTAGAAAGGGTGGCAAAGCATACAAGAACATTCTTGTTCAAGGAAAAGATAAGGCATCTGTCTTCCAGGCCATTTTCCAATGGAGTCCTAGATCAGAATCTTGTCAGCTGATTGTTCAGAGAGAAGGCAAAGAGGTCTACTTGAGGACCTTCCCACAGATAGATCAAATTTTGATTGACCCGCTCATTAAGTTTCATTCTTGACGGTCTGCCCTTGCTCTGCTCAGCATGTCTGTAGCACAGTTTTGCTCTGAGGGAGGTAGGATGTTTGTAGAGTGAGACTGTGGTGTGAAGCCATATCCCAAACCAACTTAGCTAGTCTGCAATGGGAATATGATCTGGTTCCCCCATGCTTATTGATGTACCACAAGACTATGGTATCATCTGTAACAACTGGAAGAGGTCCTGGGGACCAAGGTTAATTGAGAGAGTCGATTGCCTTGATCAGGGCAAGCATCTCTTTTATATTTATGTGTTTGCATCTGTCTTTGTGTCCTACACACTTTGGACTTTTATGCCTCTTAAAACTACACCTCAAATGAAGTCTGAATAGTCTGTGGTGACTGGCTGCTTTGGAATAGGGAGGGAGAAGGAGAGACCTTGATTCAGGGATATCTGTTGTCTCCACAATGTAATTCTTCTTCTGACAATCCCAAACATTGGGATTTGAAAAGACAAAGGGTGTTGGTGCTGGGACCAAAAAAACCTTCAGATACTACTGTATCTTTCTTATGTGGAGTCTTTCCAGGGGTATTATGAGAATCATAAAAGCCATGATACACAAAATCTTGAGATATTCCTTCAGAGTGACTCAAGTCTGAGTGGAAAACCTTAGAAATAGATCTAGATATAGATCAATTTTTTCCTGTGGTAGCAAAGGTCTTTGATCTATGGTGTCTAGTTGACATCCCAGAAACACAAACCTGTGGGAAGGAGTCAAGAAAGACTTTTGAATGTTCTCTTGGAATCCCAGCTTTTGTAAGATATCTGTCACCTAAGAGAGTTTCCTCACACTTTTGAAAAAAAAAAACGCAAAGATAAGCAGGTCATCTAAATATGGACAAAGATGAAAACACTGTAGCCTGCAATGAGCTATAACTGGAGTTAGACACTTTGTGGACACTCATGTACAGTGGACAGTCTAAATGGTAAGGAAGTGCTAATTTGATCCAGGCATACAAAACCTTAAGAAACACCTGGAAACTGGATGAATAGGGATGTGATGATAAGCATCTTTTAAATCTATTGTTAGAAGGAAACTTGAATGAGGATGAAGAGGTAACAGGTTGTGAAGTGACGCCATTTTGAGTTTGGGCACTATCACAAACAGGTTTAGGAAAGAAAGATCCAGAATTAGTCTCCAAGCATTTTCTTTCTTGGGCACTAAAATCATCCTTGAATAAAACCCCTTTTCCACCTGGTCAGGGGAACGGGTTCTATCACTTTCTAGGACAGCATGTGAAGAAGGACAGGTGGAAATAAAACAGTCTGGTTTGGAGGATGAGGAATTACCCCTAAAAAGGAGGAATTTCCTCCCATTGCCATCTGTAAACTTTATGAATTATCTTCAGGATCCATTTGCCTGAACCTATCTGTTGTCAAAGAGAAAAGTGGAGATTCAGACTTTTCAGGAAGACAAACGGGATGCCAGGGTAGAAGGGGGATTAAAGTCTGTTAAATAATCATTCTGATTTATTGGACTGTCCTTAAGTTTTTGGGAGTTTCCAGAATTTGTTTTGAACACCCTTGCCATTTATGTCTGTTCACTTACATTTTGTTAAGACTGTTTATTTTCTTTCTTACCAAAATAGGATGAAGATTAGAGAATCCCTTGGAAAACTTAGAAAAGGAGGGCTGAAAATCTTACAGACTCCCTATATTAGCTTACCTATTACATCACTTTTTGAGTAACTCTTCATCACAGGGCCAAAAACTAAATCTCTATACAAATGAGAATTTTAAATCTCATTTTACCATCATTTGGGAGGTTCTTAGAATTCAGCCATACAAGCTTCCTTAGAACAGTAGCAGTGGTCATAGTCACTGAAGAAATATCAACAGAGTCATATACACATGCTTACTGTATCCAATGAGTAGTGACTTGAACTGCTCCCTATTGAGATGTCAGCACTCAAAATGCCGAGTGCTGACCAGCTGAAAAAAAGACCAAAAACACAGGAGAAGAACAAACTGTGAAAAATCACTCTTCTCCTTAAAACTTATTTTTGCATGAGGGGCATGCCCTCCTGCATCCCCCCCCATGTGGGATGCAAGCCCCTCCACAACTCCTAAATTTATATATACCAACTTCAAGATTGTCATACCTCAGAGAAAAGGGAATATTTCAAGAACTGGTATCTCGGAGTTAATATATACAAATCTTATCTTTTAACCATTCAGTATACATGCTTTGGGACTCATAATTTCACAATTAGGACAAAACTTAACATATTAGGCTGACAATTCACAAATCTGCAGAAGCATACACTTTTTTCCTGTAGTTATCAATAATCATCCCATCCTTATAAAATATAGTATAATTGGAATTAAATAAGGCAGACAGTGGTGGAATGGTTGTATGTTCTAGAAATTCCTTCTGTAGCAGCTCAAAGTGTTTTGTGAGGGACTGATAATCCTCATTGTTCTCCCAATGAAAACACTGGCACATTCTAGAACTAATTTCAGAGGAAGAGAACCCCCCACAGACAGAATCAGAAACTGAGCTCTCCTCTGAATCTGAATCAGAAATTTGAGGGGAAAACCATGTATCTGACCCTTCGTTCTTCTGTACAGATTCAGAATATTGAATCTTTTCTTGAAAGGGATTATCTCTTTCTTTTACCAGAAACTACCTTACAAGAAGGATCAGTAACCTGAATTACCCTCTGAGCTGGATGCAGTAGACTATCTTGTCTAAGGAAATTTGAGGAGGAAGAGATAAGTGCTTAGTTTTCTGCATCTTTTTGCCAAGGAAAATGGGGCCAACAGTGCTATTAGTGGTAGTAGCAGCAGCTTCCCCAGGGATGGATACAACATTCTAACAAAATAGGGATGTCATCCCTGTTCCCTCTCCCAGAACTGGCAATAGTGGTGACCCCTTGCCCACTGAGGGGACCCCAACATCCACAGAGTATGTGCCTAACCCTCAGTCACAGACACTGTAGGTGATACATCATAGGGGGATAAATGATGAGTGGTCGGAGGTACAACAAATGGCTACAGCAGGGTCACTCACCTGTGGCTGAGGCAAATTAATCATCTGCAATGGTGGCAAGGGCTGTTACGTAGTTTTTTCTTTTTGTGGCTGGAAGAAGGACCAAACATGGGACAGACAGTTTCTTCCATGGTCAAGCAAAAATTGAGCCTCTTTTTAGGGCAAAACAAGCAGAACGTGTCAGTAAAAATAAAGTGTTTATAATTCACAGACAAACAACACAGTAAATTGCCAAAAGACTTTGCCAGCCCCACAGACTAAAATAAACAGAATCCCCCCCCCCCAAAATGATTAGCAGTTACTTTAAATAGCTCTT
Organism: Protopterus annectens; assembly: GCF_019279795.1. Taxonomy (NCBI): domain Eukaryota; kingdom Metazoa; phylum Chordata; order Ceratodontiformes; family Protopteridae; genus Protopterus; species Protopterus annectens. The sequence continues at coordinate 1,531,800,144 of NC_056728.1, read as the reverse complement.
AATCTGACACAAGAAAGAGTGATTCTGTTTAAAAGTACAGTACTATCTTATGACAGTCTATTAAAAGAGAAAGTTCTAGCTTTAAAATAACTTTTCTGAAGAGGAAAGTATAAATAATAAGAAAATTATTAAATGGGAGGTTTTTCCCCAAAGAGAGCTTATCTGCCCAGCAAAAGAACAGCACAAGCTAACCATTGATCCTTGAAAGCCTCAGAAGGGCTTGGCAACCAATCTTGTATTTTAGCCAGCTCAGCTCAAACTGCCTGACAGTTTGGATACATGTAAGGTGCCATAAGGCTGTGAAAGCTGCCTGGTGGTTATATCCTTGGCAGGATAAAACCCATATAGCTAAGGCTGTTTGTGGAGCCAATAATCTCACAGAAACAATGACAGAAATACACATTGTCATACATGTGAAATGACATAGAGTCAACAGAAATGCTCATATGAGGTGTTTTCTGACCTGTAAAGAAGATTGAATGCTCATATGATTGTACATTCTTTTCTATGGAGATTTTGATGATAGCCTTTTCTGTGAGATTGTGGTACAACAGTGTAAGGAAATTTGCCCTTAACCTGCTGTTGTGTGTTCTCAGCATTGGTATATATAAGTATATATAAGTATCATGGGGTGTATGGGGTACTTGCCTCCTGCAAAAGAAAAAAAAAAATCCTTTGTTTCAATGTGTTCAGTCATTTTGCTGTTCAGTGCAAAATGATCAGTTTGTCTATGTTCACTCTTATTAACATTTGCTGAGACACTCATATATCTCTTTCTCTATTTATCTCTCTATATCTATTTAGCTACATGTAGTTATATATAGTATGTCAGCCAAGGGTGAATGCTCAAAATAGTGCGTTGAAAAAATTTTGAGCAAAAAAGATGGAGCAGTCAAAACACAGAAGCTGTTTTTTTTTTCCCAGGGGGCAAACCCCCTGCACCCAGGAGCCATGTCACCATACCACCTGCTAATTATATATACCAATTTTAAGATCAGAGTACAGCAGTGAAAAGGCAAATCCCCAGAGCTCGCTATACTATAATCTGGTACATAGAGCTGCCTGCAGGCAGAAAAACAGCTGAAAACAGTGTACGCTCTTATGAGCATTTGCTAATAGCTATTACACCTATTATTACATAATTTATTGAATCAGGAATTCACCTTCTGCTTTCATTGTTATAGTAGAAAATATATGAGTGCCTAATAAAAACCCACACAGACACAGGGAGGGAGTGTAGACTCTGCGTGCAAAGTACACCGGCAAAAAAAAAAATACATTCGGAAGCATCAGGTTGTGTGAGGCATTAACTCTACCTGATGCATGACCTACATCATGGCATCAAATCATAAAATTACATCACCTTTCAATATATATGGAAAATAACAAACTATTACTTAAACTTATACCAATTTGTAACTACCAAAGTTAGAAAAGCATAAATAAATATGGTGATCACTGAACTGCCAAAGCAAAAAATGTTTTAACTGGCAGACAAAGAAATAAGAACAGTTACAAACAAAATTTAGCCAGCCAAGGGATGTTTTACCCTACAAAATGTTATTAATAAGAACATAACTACAAAAGTGTTTGTTCTAGTTTCAGTCACTAATTAAAAGATTAGACTTCCATGCTTCTTATTTTTCAGTAAATGGTGTAAACCTTGGCCCTAGATGATTGTCACTGTTGAAGTGACACCCTGACCTCATGAGCAAAAATGGGGAAAAGGGGTTGTGGATGGATGGGCATAATAAGGGAAAACTGTTTGCTCTATTATCTTCCTATATCACAGTTATATTTAAAATGTTTCCTGGATTTTGGACCATTATTTCTCATTATTATCAGATTTGTCTGATTCTTGAACAAAAAAGTTGAAAGGCATGCCTTACTTTGCTTTTAAGATTGAGGGGTTAAAATGGACTTTTCGAAAACATAAACTTCATGTTGCCACATTTTTTTAAGAAAAAATAATAAAAAGTACAGAACAAAAGTGACAATGAGGTAAGATACGTATGCATTTAATTTGCCATTGGTCCTTCTTGTCTATAGTGTGTGTGCACCTTCTTTTCTCCTAAATCCTACTTAACATAAAATGTCATTTGTAGTTATTTTCCTGTTACTTTAAGTAAGATTAAAAAAATAATATATATATGTGTGTGTTTTTTTGAACACTATCAACAAGACTGAGGAGTAGCTAGGCCATTTGTAGTCCAGGGTAAGGCCCTCATTTGGTGGCATCAAAATTGAACCCCCCCCCCCCAAATGACCCCGTCAGCAGTCTCTACAAGTATGCACAGGCACCAAATGCCATCAAAAAAAATCACCCCACAAGCCCTTCAGCAGTCTGTCGAAGTGCGCACAAGCACCAAATGCCATCAAAATGAAATATTTCTCCAGCAGCCAAATCAGTAGTCCATCCATGTGTGCACAAGCACCAAATGTCATCAAAAGGAAACATTCACCCATCCAAAAACTCCTTTAGTAGTCTGTCCATGTAGCACCAAAATGAAACATTTCCCCAATGATCTCTTCAGTACTTTGACTTTGTTCATGTATGCACCACCCAAACACTCCAATGGCAATAATGCCAGAGTGCAAGATTTCCCCCAACAATCCCTTCAGAAGTTTGCCCATTGTATGCACCCGTTCCCTATTACTTACTTCAGTTCAGGTTTACTCAATATTCACTGCCATGTTTTTTTCTTTCTGCCCAGCCTTTTAACTTGCTCAGTTTCTTTGCTGCTGCGGCTGCTGCCTGTCTCTGGCCCAATGGAATTCAATTTAGTGCTCTTTACAAAAATGTATGTATATATTTTTTTATAACTGTACACACAGTTTTTTTTTGTTAACAGAAATCACTTGCTGAGGGGAACCAAAGATAACATCATAGGCAGCCTTTACTGCACTGTGGCAACATCGCAAAGTGGTGGTGGTGGGGGGGGGGGGGGTTGAAGGCACACAGGAACTTCTAGGATGTCCATTTATGATGTAAGCATGTTATTTCCCTTAAAGGGAAATTAACAAAATATGTATGCATAGTACTTTTTTTTTTCTTTTGATATAGAGCATGCGAATTGTGTCCTGGACAAAACAGCATCTGGGGCAATTGTTTGTATGTCAAACACCATTTGTACCTCTCTGTCTTCTCAAATCTTCCTTCTCTATCTCTTCCCTAAGAAATACACATATCTCATTCAAGTCTCATACCAAGTTTCTGGTTGGTCATCATAGATGACCAACTTAAATTTGATCTACATTTCACCTATAACATTAAAAGAAACATCAAAACTCAGCCCTCTGTATCATAATGAAAACGATTCTCACCACTAGTTCAAAATTCTCACTCTCCCATGCTTACCTCCTTCCAAGTCTCTTCAACCACTCTCAGATCCTCACAAACCTACAATCCTCTGCCCTGTCTAAACTAGATTTGCAACAGGTCAAATCTACCAGTCTCACCACTGCTTTGCCCTCAAAAACCTAAACTGGTTAGAATTTCACCACCAACTTCTCCTCTCTCAGAGTCAGATCATACATTCTATTTTGTGCCAGCCTTCCTCTTGCCCTGATCTGGCCTCACATGTCTACTACTATACCCTCCCTAGATCTCTCCAAGGTTATGAACAAAATTTCCTCACTATCTACAAACCTAAATGCAAAATTGGGCAAAACATGTTTAGCTACTCTCCTGTCCAAGCTTGAAACAAACTTCCACTACACATCAGGAATAGTATTCACCCACAGAGATTGAAGACTGCTCTCAAAAACCTTCTAAATGGTACTTGTCTCTGTTACTGTAGCCGCCCACCATGAAAGGCTCCTAATCCCCTTCATCCTTCCTCTCATCTATTCTCGTCTCTTCCTCTCAGGTCCATTTTTGCCTTGAAATTCAACCCCCTACTCCTACTAGACTTACAGTAATTTCATTTACTCTCTGTCTCTACTCACCTATGCACTCCTAATATTGAAAGAATCTTCTCTTACTTAAGCTCTGCCTACAACTTCTGGTACTGTTAGGAATATATATATTTGCCATTGTGCCACTCAAAGTACCATGGTATATGCTTGTATATAACTACTGATGTACAAAGGATTCCACCCTGTATTTATTTTACAGACAGACTCTAGTATTTGCTACTGTACCACTCAACATGCAGTGGTATATGCCTGTATATAATTTCTGATGTACAAGTGTTCCAACTTAGTATTTGTTTATATCATTTGTGTGTACACTTTGGATTTGTTATACTATTTGTTTGAACTAATAGTGGATCTTTTCTTCTAGGCCTCAGTCAGACTAACCCAGTCAAATAAATAAATAAATGAGGTGCTTCTTCAAAACTTGTTACTTGCATGTTCAGAACTTTCTTCCAGTGACACAATTCACGAACATAACTACTTGCACTTCTTCACGAGTGCATTGCTGAATGTGCAAACTTTTTAAATGCATGCACTTCAAAAATCTAGAATACTCATTCATTCCTACATGGTTATTAACATAGTAAATAATGTTTCTGGTAATGCAGTATGTTACCTCACAACAAGGTCATAGAAAAAGTATATATTTATAAATCAAAAACTATAATTTTCCCTTCTACATTTCTTTGCTATGTTGTTGAGCTATTCTCCATGACAAATAAACAAAATAAGTCATAAAGCCATAGGATAGGCATAGTACTTAATGATTTATATTTGTCAATTAGCAAATATCAGGCCTTGTAAAACTGGAGAAAGAAATTGACATGTCAGATTGTCACTAACTTGTAATGAATTACTCAGGACTCTAGCACCCCAAGAAGAGGAGGAAATCAGTGAAGTTGGAGAAGAGTGGCAGTGCCTCAAACAGCATGTGTGAGGACTACAGAACAGATATGTGGCCGAGCCAGGTATGGAAATAAGATGCAAAAGGAGAGCTGGTGGAATGCAGAAGTTCAGGAAGTCATCAAAAAAGAAAGAAGGAGTGCAGCAAGAAGTGGGAGATAGAAAAGACAGAGGAAGCTAGGAAGGAATACTGGTTGGCTAAGAACAGGGCATCGGAGGCACTTTCACTCTATCAGCTTCTGGAAAATGAATCAGAAGGTGACATAAAGAAACTGTATCAGGTTGCAAGGCAAAGGCAGAAAGATAAAGAAGGTAGTCAGACACCTTTCATAAGGGATTCCAGCAACAACCTGCTCACCAGTCCACAGGACATCAAAGACAGATGGAAGTAGTACTTCCAGCAGCTTCTGAATGAAGAACACCCCACAGAAGCTGTACTGCCCCAGACATAGCCGATGGTGAGAGAAGAGCCCACCCAATAAGAGGTAAAAGCAGCACTAAGTAAAATGAAGTCAGGAAAAGCAGCAGGCTTAGGTGAGAACACAGCAGAAATGACAAAGACAGAGGTGAAATAGAGGAGAAATTGCTCTTGAGGGTACTCATAGTAGTGTGGAGAGAAAGGCATATCCCAGATGACTGGAGAATAAGAATACTCATGCCAGTGTATAAGAACAAAGTGGACATCCACAACTGTGGGCAGTACAGAGGCATCAAGCTCTTGTCAAATTGTTTGAAAGTCCTGGAGAGGGTGATTGATAAATGAATATGTACAGTAGTAGAGTGTAAGGTGGGAGATGAGCAGTTCAGATTCAAATCAGGATGCAGTACAACTGGCCGATGTTTGCAGTCAGACAGATAGCTGAGAAGAAGCTAGAGAGGAAAGACTCCAATTGGGCATTACTAGGCTTGCAGAAAGCATATTACAGGGTCTCAAGAAAACTGATTTGGGCAGTACTGAGGTGGTTCAAAGTCCTAGCAACATTGGTAGATTTATGGCAGACTATGTACAAGAACCCAATGACTCGAGTACGAATAGTGTTAGACCTCACAGAGGGCTTCCCAGTGGAAGTGGGTGTGCACCAAAGTTCAGCTCTGATTCCCACTGCTTTTCATACTGGTGACAGACTACATTAGCAAACAGGTCAGAGGGGACAGATCAACAAAGTTACTGTATTCAGATGATGTGGCATTACAGGCAGACGTTGAGTAAGAACGTCAGCAAAGGATAAGGGAATGGAATGCAAACATGAAGGCACATGGGATGAAACTAAGCACAGATAAGACAGTGGCAATGGCAAACTGGGAAAAATCAGAAGAAGCTGAGAACTGAGATGGAAGGGAAGTTAGCGGAAAGGTAAATAGCTTCAAGTGTGTGGGACGGGTGGTTGAGGTAGAAGTCTGAATGAAGAGGCCAAAGTTAAAATCAGAGGGGCTGTAGCCAACTGGCATAGAGTCTCATGTGTAGTGAATGACAGAAAAGACAAAGAAGCTGAAAAGTAAGCTGTATAAGATAGTGGTGCAACCAGTACTACTGTATGGTACAGAAACCCTGGCAGTAAAGACAGAACAGCTGGAGAAGCTACAAGTGATGGAAACAAAGTGCCTGAAAAGGGTGGTGGAATACACACTGTGGGACAGATGAAGAAATGCGGATATAAGACCAGAAGCCCAAATAGCTCCAATTGCAGAAAAGACCAAAGACAACAGATTACAGTGGTTCAGACACATGTCCAGAAAAACAGAAGGCGATCTGGTGAAGAATATTTGGAACAGACAGGAAGGAGGTAAGAGGAAACGAGGATATCCAAGCAGAGAGGTGGATGGATTGTCTGAGAGATCTGCGATAGTCAGGCATGAGTGTTGAAGAAGGCAGAAATGTGGCATTGAAATGAGAGTGCTGGTGACAGGTAACATGATACCCCGACCCCATGTAGAAAAATGGGAAAAAGGTGTTGATGACGATGATGATGGAGCCATCTGTGACTGCCATGAAGATCGGGCATTTCAGTAAGATGGTCACCTTGCTTATAAATGTCATTAAACCTGTTATAAAATTTTGATATGACAGATTAGTACAGCTCAGGTTTTATAAATTAGTATATGTTCAGAATTATTTTCACATTTGAGGTCTGAAATTTCTTGAAAGAGTTTAGAAACCAAATGGTATTCTTTTTCATTTTTCTTCACAAATGAGATGTCATTATCTCTGGGGCATCTTTCGTAGTATCATTTCTGTACTTGCAATATAAAAGCTCTGACTATTATCTTAAACTGCCAAGAAGCATATGTCTAAAAAATTAATAGTCAGCTTTTTGAAATTACAGTAAATTGCAGTTTCCCATTACTGAAGTGCATTACTTTGTTTTGTTAATTTTTATTAAGTTTTTCTCAGATAAATACAGTGAAATACATGCAGCTCAGCAGGTTAGCCATCACAGTCTAAACCTGTGCTGCTCTTCTGCATTAAGACAGAAATTACTGATTTGAGTGGAACTATCCATGACAGTTATTCACATATGATATGAAGAACCCTTGCTTTCTCTAAGAGTAGCTCGTAACATATTTTTCAGTTCCAGCTACCGTCATGTGTCTTCTCTCCCATCTTGTATCTTTGTTCCACTCCTATATTTACATATCTCTATTATTTCCTTCTTATATTTATAGTACAGTGCCCTGTTCCTTAATTCTACCACTCCTCTAACCATTTTCTCAGCCTTCTTTCTCCTTCAGTTTTTAGTGTAACCCCCTCCTTTTACCTTTCTATGTGCTCTTTTATTATAGATTTTTGTATTTCACTTCTATTTTCTTGCTCTACCAAAGACAACAGATTACAGTGGTTCAGACACATGTCCAGAAAAACAGAAGGTGATCTGGTGAAGAATATTTGGAACAGACACGAAGGAGGTAAGAGGAAACGAGGATATCCAAGCAGAGAGGTGGATGGATTGTCTGAGAGATCTGCGATAGTCAGGCATGAGTGTTGAAGAAGGCAGAAATGTGGCATTGAAATGAGAGTGCTGGTGACAGGTAACATGATACCCCGACCCCATGTAGAAAAATGGGAAAAAGGTGTTGATGACGATGATGATGGAGCCATCTGTGACTTCCATGAAGATCGGGCATTTCAGTAAGATGGTCACCTTGCTTATAAATGTCATTAAACCTGTTATAAAATTTTGATATGACAGATTAGTACAGCTCAGGTTTTATAAATTAGTATATGTTCAGAATTATTTTCACATTTGAGGTCTGAAATTTCTTGAAAGAGTTTAGAAACCAAATGGTATTCTTTTTCATTTTTCTTCACAAATGAGATGTCATTATCTCTGGGGCATCTTTCGTAGTATCATTTCTGTACTTGCAATATAAAAGCTCTGACTATTATCTTAAACTGCCAAGAAGCATATGTCTAAAAAATTAATAGTCAGCTTTTTGAAATTACAGTAAATTGCAGTTTCCCATTACTGAAGTGCATTACTTTGTTTTGTTAATTTATATTAAGTTTTTCTCAGATAAATACAGTGAAATACATGCAGCTCAGCAGGTTAGCCATCACAGTCTAAACCTGTGCTGCTCTTCTGCATTAAGACAGAAATTACTGATTTGAGTGGAACTATCCATGACAGTTATTCACATATGATATGAAGAACCCTTGCTTTCTCTAAGAGTAGCTCGTAACATATTTTTTCAGTTCCAGCTACCGTCATGTGTCTTCTCTCCCATCTTGTATCTTTGTTCCACTCCTATATTTACATATCTCTATTATTTCCTTCTTATATTTATAGTACAGTGCCCTGTTCCTTAATTCTACCACTCCTCTAACCATTTTCTCAGCCTTCTTTCTCCTTCAGTTTTTAGTGTAACCCCCTCCTTTTACCTTTCTATGTGCTCTTTTATTATAGATTTTTGTATTTCACTTCTATTTTCTTGCTCTGTCTAGTTTTCTGCTGCTTTTGCAGTTATCACTTCCCTCATAAGCATATTGTTACCTTACTGTCCCATTTACTTTTGGTAGGTGTCCAAGCCAACAAGTTCATTTCTTTTGCGTTCTGGAAATTTCTCCCTGATTTTCTTCTCCTTTTCTTCCCCCAGTTATGGTTCTATAATAGACTAATTAACTCTGATTGGCACATGCCACATCTCCATCACCTATGGTTATCTGTCCTTCTTGGTGGTGTTTATGTAGCAGATTTAGGAAGATTTTAGACACATTGTTGCACTATCTAAACACCTTGTTAATCACTGCCATTTGAAACCATGGTCATTTACCAGGTCTCATTCTAGTAAATTATAGCAGGCCTCTCATGGACACACATTGCTTTTCCCCAACATGTGTCATGAAGCACATGGCATATTAATAGTGCAACCCAAGGCAGTATCTCCATTCTGTAGCACAGAAACTGTTGGCTTGTCAGTGTGATATAAAAGTGTGAAATAGTACAGTAAACGTGTTTTACATTTCACATGGTTAACTATGGAAGCAGGCTGGCTATTTCTTGCTTTCATCAGCAACAAAATTAATATGTGTGTGTGTGTGTGTGTGTGTGTGTGTGTGTGTGTGTGCGTGCGTGCGTGCGTGCGTGCGTGCGTGTGTGTGTTTGTATATATATATATATATATATATATATATATATATATATATACCACACACACACACACACACATACACATATCTATCTAGACATCCCTCATGGTAGTCACTGATTTGCCCATGCATGCTCAGCACACTTAGCAGGAGCTTATGCAAAAGCACTAGATTGAGAGAGACTCTTAGTACACATAGGCACATAAGTATGACACATAGATAGCATATCTCTTAACTGTCCAGATTTTTGTAGAATGTCCAGATTTTTGCCTCATATTTTTGGTCTGTTTCTCATAAAATTTTTCATTTACTGAAAAAGCATTGAGGATTGATGTCACTAAATAATAACATACATTTGAGTTCAAGACTTCATATCCTTTTAAGATGTGTGACCGAATAGCTTTAAGCTAATCAAATCAGTAGATCAAGCTCCAAGCTTAACATAGATCTTAAGAGATTTTTATTTTTCAAAATGCTCCAAAAGATTCTCCTGTACAATCAAAAAACCTACACGGTGACTCTTGTTTCTTCTTCAAATGAGATTTTCCTTTATTGTGCGAACCTAACTTCTGAAAAGATCGCAGAATAAAGGAGAATCTCATTTGAAGAAGAACCAAGAGTCACTGTGTCATTTTTATGATTGTACAGGAGAATCTTTTGCAGTATTTTGAAAAATAAAAATCTCTTAAGGTCTTTGTTAAGCTTGGGACATGACCTGCTGGTACAACTAGCTTAAAGCTATTCAGACGCACGTCTAAATTGGTTTGGTGGTATCGGTACAAGATACACGCAAGGTTGAGCCTTAGGGTGCTGCTCTCATCATAGGAGCTTCCAGCTGCTATGAAAAAATAAGACTTCATATCCTTCATAAAATGCATGCTTATGCAAAATCTGTTATTATATCAACTTTTTTTTTTAAAGTTTATAAGAGCAATTATTAAAATCTGTCCCTGTTTTCACCTTTTTTCTCCCCATTATTTTTTGGCTCTGCCCAGATTTCGTGTGCTAAGAGGTTGAGCAGTATGATAGACATAGCAATTCTTTAAAATTCATTAGTTAGTGCCTAATTAGAGTAACTACCATGTGCAGAGGCTTGAATTTGCACAACATAAATCCTGTCTGTGGGAAAGAGTTTCATCATGCTACAAATTACCGAAGGGCAATCTTCTAAAATTGCAGTCCCATATGAACAAACTGTGTTCATCAGGAGCTATATTTTGTCTTTGTGGAGTACATTTGAACTTTCTAACTTTTGAAATACCTGCTAGCATAAACCCCCAAACTATAAACAGGGAGCAGATCCTGGCAGTGCTTGTTAAGGCCAAAAACACAACTTGAATGGGCCCCAGCAATATTCCAGGATGACTGCTAAATGGCTTGAATCATGACCTATCAGGGCCACTTGAGTAATTTTTCAACTATAGCATCAAAACAGGGTTTGTACCATGAGAATGGAAGACTACACTGGTTAACCCACTTCACAAGGGTGAGACATTTAATTGACAGAAAATACAGGCCTATTAGTCTGACTAGTCAAATATGCAAAGCCATGGAATGAATTATCATGGAAATGATCAACAAAGATACAGGCAACCTTAAGACACTAGACTTAACCCAGTTTGGCTTTGTTGAGGGAAGGTCATGCCTAATAAACCTAATGGACTTTCTTGAGAAGGTCATCAAGGCAATGGATAAGGGGAAAATGGTGAAAACCACCTACCAGAACCTGGCGAAGGCATTTGATACAATACTGAACTTGAGTATAGATGTTAAACTCAATAAACTGGGCATAAACCCCTACATTACTTATTGGACTGCCAGCTGGCTCACAGGCAGGACCCAGGAAGTCAGGATTGCTGATACTACCTCAACTAAGAGACTGCTCACCAGTGGGTACTTCAGGGGTCCATGCAGGGACTGCTCCTGTTTAGCATCGGCTACTTGAAGGTAAAGGCTAATGTCAATGGCCTTTGACTAACCAAGTTATCTGATGAGATGACTGCAGATTGGGAGCTCTCATAGATTACCCCCATGACATAAACATCTTACAAGATGGTCTAACACAGACAAATGACTGGTGCCAAAGTCATGGAGTAAAACTCTTGCCAAGAAATGTACTAAAGTGCCTTTCACCTGTTAGTCCTGGAAAATTAATCCATCAATAAGACACCCCAATAGCTGACATGATTTGTAGTTATCTAAGCATGACAGTGAAACTGTTGTCATGAGATGTACAGACCATGATCTATGGACAAGTGCTTTGAGCAACATGTGGCCAAGGTAGTAATAAAATCATTCTGTGTTGCCCAACTTATAAGGACATTGCGTCCAGATCTAAAGAAATCATAGTGCCACTTTATCAGACCCACCATGGAGGATAATGCCCCTTTTGGCATGTACCTGACCAAGCATATGCAATAGTTGGGATGCTCACAAAGGTTCCTTATTAGGAGAATCCAGGATACAAACATGTTGTCCTATATGGTTCACACTAAAACCTTATTTCTGTACTCTGTCTCCTACAGTTTACTGAGAGGTGATCTATGGCAGGCAATTAAGACATCCTCACATCAGGCTCTGATGGACCTTTTGCAGATCCACAAAATGAACAGCATCAGAACCACTAGATCCAAGGATTTAAATGTTGCTTTTGACATAAATAAGACATGTTACTGAGACAGATGTGTCTCAGAGAATCCCCATGCTCTGGAACAGGCTTTCATCAGTGAGAAGCAGAGCCCATCCCTAACCCTATTTAACTGTAAACTTGACAAATTTATGTGAAATTGGAAAATCACCTTTGGTCTTGCCCCCATGTCTCTGATATACAGAGACCATAATGCCAAAACTAACATACTCACCTCCCATATAGCCTCTATAAACTTCATAATTAACATATCCCCTCCTAATAAATGCACATGATATACAGGGACACAGCTGGGCTGGTCTGCATTGCTAGGCATGTAAAGAACCTAATCTCATAAGGCTATTATATTCCCTATGACCTATGAGGGCAAATTCAATTTTACATGTGACAGGCATGTCTCCTGTTGTTGTCTGAGGGCACTCACAGATATCATGAGACCCTGGTTAGTTTAATTGCAGCCCTGCACTTATCATCATGTGTATGTTTTGCTGTCAGTGTGTGAGGGCAGGGTCTCCGGGTGGGAGGCATTTCTCACAACATAATAAAGAGTACACAGCAGCATTATGTACCACAGGTGTGCATAAACAGAGGGGGAGATGCAGTTATGCTCTAGATATATGCACTTTGTTAGTCACTAGCTGTATAAAAGATTGCTATATAATCAACACATAAACTGGATAGTTCCACTGCATTACTTCCCTAAGTGAACAGTCGTAACAAAAGCACAGCTCCTGCATATCCTGTAAGAATATACTCATCTTTAGAGAAGAGTTCCCCACACTCCTGAAACAAGTATACTTGTCAATGTTTTCAAAGTCTAATAAGTCCTGGTAAAATTAAGGCAACAAGGTGGCATCTACAAGCTGACATGATTTGCTAGGTTTTCTAAGCATGACAGTGAAACTGTTGTCATGAGATGTACAGAGCAGGATTTTACTATGGACAAGTGCTTTGGAGCTAATATATGCAGTCACAGAATATATACCTTTCTGAATTATTTTGCTTTATTGTTTCTTCTCATTTGAAACCTCGGAGACATTCATTTTAATTAATGTACTCATTGCTATGTCTTTATGCTGCCATTAGCATACGTGCAGGTAGCTAGTTTGCTTGGCCTTCTGTGCTCACAGTTTATGGGTCAAGGAATCAATGTGTGGCTGCTTCTTTCACCCAATTTCCTACCACCAAATGGAGAATGTTTTTCAGTCGCAGTTATGATTTATATCCCAGCATCCTTAAAACGTGACTGTATCAACCGAAGTAAAGCAACTAAAATAAGTGTATTTGAGCATAACACAGCAAAATTATTTAACTAAAAATGCGCTGCCTTTTCAGATGTATTGTTTTTCTGACATACAGTAAACTCTCAGTTAACTGGCACCCATGGGGATTGATAGATGCCGGATATCTGTAGTTTCCAGTTGTTGGAGAGTTACTATTAAAAATTGGCCTGACTAATACTGTACCCTATACTATTTGTTTGGTTTGACTTGTTCTCAGGTTGGGGAGTAAGGGAATTTCTTCCTATCTTCCTTTTTAAAACTCTAAAACTCTAAAATGTAAGGTATGTTTCTGTGTGTGTGTGTGTGTGGGGGGGGGGGGGGGCAGAAAGTGTAACATATGAAATTTTTTTTTTTTTGCCAGTTGCTTGATAGTGTTGGTTGCTTGAGTTGTGGTTACTGAGAGTTTACTGTAATGCCATTGTGCTATGAAATTTCCATAGCTACATTTTTAAGTGTCTGAAGTTGGAGTAAAATGGAACTGTATATGCATTCATGCATTGTCGCCTGCACATTAAAATGACTGGTCACTGTATGGATTCAATTCAGTTCCTGCAGTTTTGCCTTTTGTAAATAATCATATTTAATTAATGTGTCTGATTAATATTTTTTAGTTAGACCTCTTCTAAAAAGCAGGTTTATTTTTGATTGCTTGTGGACTTTTTTTCTCCCTCATTTAGTGGCATTCACGGAAATGTAACACTACATTGATTTTTTCATTGTTAAACTTGTACAGCTCTGTATTTTTGTGTGGGTATCAAACTCATCTGTTTTGGTACTACAAGATTATTATGGACATGATAAGGCTGTACCCAATCAGCAGGTACTTTTTGAATATCAGTGACATATTATTGTATAATTAATTTCCTATGTTCTCCTATTCCTTCTTTTAAATTCTATTTTTTCCGGCCTTCTTCAATATCTCTTCCACTCTTGCTGGCAGCAGCTGGATGCCATGTTTGCCTTCCATGTATTTCCTCCATTTATTCTCATCTACTGGCATTTACCCCGTCTTTCCACATCTCTACCATCTGTTTTATAGTTGCCTTATTTATACATGATCCTCTTCTCATCCTCACAGTTCTTTCCATTCCTCCTTCTGTTATATTCTTCCCTTGAGTACTAGGTATACCTCTGAGTTCCTTTTAGTTCAACATTTGACACAAGTATCATTTATCTAGTTCATTTCCTCACTCTTAAGTACTTTACATGTTATTCCTTTACTTTCCTTCCATTTCATTCATTCTGCACTCAGTTCCAGCTGTTTCCCCAGTCTGTTATCCTAAGCCTAAATGTATTCACTGTATCATGCTCTCATTGTCTAGGCTTCTCCACTCTGCATTTTGGGTACTTATCCTGATCTCTCCTTTGCCAATTTCAAAGATCTTTCTGAAAAACAAATCATCATGTACTTCCTGTTTTTGTTCAATTCTGTTCTCCCTTCAGTCACTGGAATACAGGTTCATATTCATCCTATCTTTAAGTCGATCATCAACTTGCGAATAATAATTCTCCTTGTGATTGCTGATGTTCTCCATTTCCATTTCTTTAGGTGTCTCAGCTCATTCCCTCTCCAATGTCTCATACCTTCTCTTTTCTTCTCTATTACCTCACAGTACTCTAGTCTGAGTTGTTATGCACTTGGACTTACTGGCATTTTCAGCATATCATGTGTCTTACTGTGATGAGCCTATCTGTCTCTATCATCATCATTGCCTTCTTCACATTGCATTACAATCCTGCTTGTTTGTTTTGGTCTTTGAACTTTTCTAAATTTATTCCTGTCACCATCGTTATTTTTGGGTATCAAAATATAACTGCCTGCACGTGTTAAGAATGTAGACCTTCCTTTCGCAGTTACTCATCTTTTCCAGCATCTGCAAAAAGTTCCTTGATGTCATCTCCATTACCAAAATAATAGGTGGCTTCATTTGCTTAAGTTCTTTCTGTTCACCATTTTCATCAATATCACATCTCTTTACATTAATTTGAACCAGATACAGAGTGCTTCAACCTTCTCTGCTCCTCTACCTTTTCTTCATTAGGGACTTAGGCATTAAAAGCTTTGTTGATTTAAGTCAAAAGTGCAATGCTTACTTCCTTAGCTTCATTTTTTTGTCATTGAGTTTGAATCCTACAACCTCCAACAAACTAACTACTGAATGTATCCAGTTCTCAAAGCATACTTGCCCTTCTTGCATTGATTCGAAAAAAATGTCCAATCACTTAGTTGGAATCTTGGCTGATAGCTTTTCATTTGTATTATTAATGGTATAGGCTTGAGTCCCACTATTTAATTATATTTGTTTTTTCTTTGAGGATTACCATGCTTTGATCTTGGTAAGTGTACCTCCTCCTTTCTTCCTGTGCTGAACATTCCTGCATGTTCTTAGAACTCAATAAGTCAATTTCTCCTTTGCTATCTCATCTTAACTCTTTCCTTCATTTTCTCATTTCTTTCCCACTGCTTAGTTTGTTCAGTGCTTTCCATTCTTTCTATCTCCCAGTCCATTGCAATCTTCTCACCTCTATTCTGTATTTTGTCTATGCATCTTATAAATAGTTTCTATTTTTCCCCTTATGTCTCCTTCAGTTACCTCTCTCTCTCTCTCTCTCTCTCTTTCTCTTTTTGTCAACCTTTGTGCCTGTGTTGTCTATTTTTTTATTTTAATATCCAGGCTTTCATTTTGGGCTGGATTCATGATGTCTTGCATGGAGTCTAAGAGTAGAGTAAGACTCCATGCAGCCATCATGTCCGACGAGCGATCCACGGACAACCTGTAGGGGTGTGTAAGAGAGCTCCTAAAACGGCTCTTACATGGACAGGGTTTGGATATGCAAATTACCTCACTTGCAGCCGAAAGGCATGCAAATGAGGTAAATTTGCGATCCAGGAAGCACAAACCTGTCCGTGTAGGAGCTGTGTTAGCTGCAGAAATGTACTCAGTTGACAACTGAGTACCGTTCTGCAAATACCACAATGGAGCCTTGTCAGCTCCAAATAAAGGTTGCATATGTTCCAGGAAGCATTCCAATGGCCAAATATGTGGCCACTGGCAATGTACCCA
Organism: Protopterus annectens; assembly: GCF_019279795.1. Lineage (NCBI taxonomy): Eukaryota > Metazoa > Chordata > Ceratodontiformes > Protopteridae > Protopterus > Protopterus annectens. Next base: position 1,531,783,743 of record NC_056728.1, on the reverse strand, counting down.
CATGCAAAATTAAAATAAAAATGTTTATTTTTTTTCGGCGATTGCCGATGTTTAAACGTAGCGCAGTGCCGTGCAAACGGGCTGCGCTGCAAAAAAACAGAAAAATAAAAATTTAAAACCAACAAACGTGGGTTTTATGAAAACCATCAATTTGCAATGTAAGGGAATAGCAGGCTGAAAACAACATGGCCACCGAGTAGGGGTTGCTAAGGGGGGAAGCTCAGTGTAAGACATGTAACTAAGCATTAGTAGGCAATCCTATGTAAATGAGTGTTAGGATACTGAATCACACTTTTACATAGCAAATGAGCACATTCCCTGGAGTGTAGGAGTAGGGTAAGGGGAGTAACAGAGTAGGAGATAGATGACATCACAGGGGGGTATGTATGAAAGAAGTGAAGCTCATTGGAGCAGAGTGGCATGTGAAAGCTGTCAGTTAGACATCATGGAAAGAGGTGTGTCAACAGGTAGACAAGGGAAAGCCAAGAAATGGGAGGTGTACACTGTGGTTAACACCAAAGTTTCTTGCTGGGAGTGCATGCGCGTGTTTGCGCGCAGGGAAGCCCGAGTAAGATGGAGTGCGCGCGTGTAAGCGTGAGTGCGCGCGTTTATGCTAGAGTAAGCATGTAGAAGCCTGTTTAAAGACTTGTAAGCACATTTGCGCTGGTGTGTGCACGTTTAACCCGAATAAGCAAGTTGTAGTCCATCTAAGCATGTGTGCGTGCGTGTTAGCTGCTGTGCGCGTGTTTTCCCCTGTATGCGCGTTGCTCCCCCCTGAGGAAAGAGACAGAAAAAAGGAAGCACAACAAATTGTAGGAAGCTACCAGGGAATACTAGCAGAGCTATCAGGTGAAAACAATCAGAATCAGGCAATTACACAGGCAGAACAGTAGCCCAGCCCAGCACTGAAAACTCTGCAAACAACAGTGCAGTATGTGTCTCTCAAGAGACACTGCAACATTGGAGTAAGCTACTAGAAGTGAAAACTGAAAAAGCTTCACTCAGACAAAAAATGCTAGGGGCTGCCACAGCTGTTATAAGGCGACATATGCAACATGATGAGGGTGGTGACAATGCAAATGCTGCCGGACAACCCACAGTGAGGAGACGGAGAAGAGTGTGCAGGCCCAGGGTCACCTACCAGGGGTTACATGAGCTGGAGATAGTGGACAGCTATAGAGTAGACAGAGACCTCCTGCAGCAAATTGTTGAGCTGTGCAGGCCACGCCTCACACACAGAACCAACAGAGGGGAACCCATCCCAGTGGAAACCAAGGTATGTGTTGGCCTAAGAATACTAGCAACAGGTACCTTCCAGAGACCAACTGGTGATATGATGGGGATACCAAACCGAAAGAAATGAAAACTACAAACGAGTGCAAAACCAAAAAGGTACCAAAGAGACCCAAAGCAGCCGATAAATAAGTTCCTTATTTATCGGCTGCTTTAGGTCTCCTTGGATATGATGGGGATATCACAGGCATCAGCATCCAGGGTACTGCACCAGTTCCTGTATGCCTTGTCAGCGATCATGTATATTTCCCCAATTCCCGTGAGGTATTGGCCAGCAATATGCATCTCTTCCAGCAAATAGTGGAATACCCTGAGGTAGTGGGTGCAATAGACTGCATGCATATACGCATCAAAGCATCAGCCGGTGAGCAGGGTAGGGCCTACATTAACTACAAGGGCTTCTCCTCCATCAACTGCCAGGTTGTGTTTGATGTCCAGGGAATAATAATGAATGTGTGTGCTGGCTGCCCTGGAAGCTACCATGATTCCCATATCTGGCATCTGACACAGCTGTACCAGACATTTGCCAATGGGGACATCCCACATGGTCACCTATTGGGGGATGCTGGCTATGCACTGGAGCCATGACTGATGACACCCATCAGAAACGCACACACACCTGAACAGGAATGCCATAATGAGGCACACGCACAAACACATAATGTAATAGAGCGTGTGTTTGGGCTGCTCAAGTCACGGTTCTGGTGCCTGGACACATCTGGTGGAGCCTTGCAGTAATCACCAACTACATGTACCCAAATTGTCATGGTATGTGCTATGCTACATAATATGATTCTGTGAAAACAGCTGCAGCAGGACCAGCATAGGCCAGGCCCAAACTGCCCCCCACCATTGCCAAGGCCATCACAGGCAGAGCGTGACTTGGAGGAGGAACAACCTGAGCCTGCCCCAGTAGGCAGAAGGAGGCGTGCCCAGTATGCCTTGGCCTTGGCAAAGAGGCAACGCATAGCACATACACTGGCTCAGTAGGAACCCTGTAAATGATACCTCTCTCTGACTCACACATATAGTAAAAGGGATGCCTAAGTTGACACAACCTGCTTTCAAACATGTACAGGGAGTGTAGTATGTGCATCCAACATAGGCAGCCCAGCAGCACCACCTGAGGCATGATTGTCATATATTAAGCAATGTAACACCATGTAGTATATGCAAACTTGATGACCCATGAGTAACATCCTACCCTCTCCAAGCATGATGCCATAATATGAAGACAAGATGATCAATTACAACAATTGGCTTAAGTATTGTTGTTAGTCAAAGGGGATCTAATGCCTGTCAGCCTGGGATGACATGCTGAGCAAGACACGATGCTCCACTGGGGATGGCTTGCACCTATTAACCCTGGCCTTTTGGATACTGGCAGAGGCTGTTGTCACCCCCATAGTGCCTTGAATAGGTAAGGCTCAAAACACAAACCCACCTCCATAGGTATCACAAGGGATATGAAACTAGAAGTAATGCTACCCAGTGCCAGACATCTAAACTGCAAGATGCATGCAGTCCAAACTCTCCTCAGCATGGAGAATGTTGATATCTGTGCAGTAACAGAAACCTGGTTCAAGGCTCCCAAGAGCACCCTAGCACTACCAGGTTACACCTCATACCATGCTTTACAGCTCCAAAACATGGAACAAACTACAAATGGAGGGTGAGTATCAATAATTGTCAATGATACCCACACCCCCAGGTTGGTGCCACAGCATGAAGCAGCACAGACTATCCACATGCAAGTAACAGTGGCTAAAACTGCCTCCCAGTTCATAGCCTGCTACAGACCACCCTCCTAAATCCAGGAACCCCACTTGGCCTACGTGAGAACACATGAAAATATGAAGGTCTCTCCAAACAACATTATATTGGGTGACTGCAACTACCCAAACATAGACTGGGAGCATTATTCTAGCTCCAACACCCTAGACCAAAGGTTCCTAGACTTCATAAACAGAAATGCTATGGAACAACTTGTCACCACTTCCACAAGAGGGGTAAACATACTGGACCTGATAATCACCAACATGGGGACTCTATGGCCAAGACAAGAAGTGTATTCCTCACTGGTAAGATCAGACCATAGAGTAATCTCACTGGATATTCACATCCTGACCCCAGTCCCTGGCCAGAAAAACACAGTGAAAAAACATGTGTAAAGCAAATTATGCACTCTTCCAAACTGAGGTGGAATCCATTAAAGCCCTTGTGCCTGTGGAAAATATGGCCCAGACCTAAGAACCCTTTATGAATGCATTCTATGAACACCTTCAGGAATGCATGGATTATGCAATCCCAAATAAAACCAAGACCCAATCCTCGAAAGGCAGGCATCCTGTCTGGTGGATCCCAGCCATTAACAAACCATGTAAGAGAAGGAGGAAGCTACTACATGATAGAGCAAAACCCAAAAAGGGAAGGCATCACTGATCAGTATTATGACAAAAAACTATGGCCACACATAAAATCCTCTAAGGCCAGCTATGAGATAAAAATTGTACAGGACACTAAGGATAATCACAAGGCTTTCTTTACTGATGGTAGGAACCTGGGTGGGAATTCCCAGATATGCTCAGAATTAGTCCAAAATGACAAACAATACACCAAACCCACAGACATTGCCAACATCCGACCTGACACGTTCAGTGCAAACTCCCCCCTCCCACCAAAAGGCCAAATATCTGTCACAGCAGAGTGCTGGCCCCCTGACATCACAGATGCTCAGGTAACAGCCAGCATCCCTAAAGCAAAACACACAGCATCAATGGGACCAGATGGTGTCCCAGGCTGCATCCAACATGAAGTCCAAGAAGAATTGAACACCAAATAAAACTACTGCTCAATCTCAGCCTTACCACAGGATATGTACCCAAACAGCAGTGTACACCAACAGTGGTCCCTCTCCACAAAGGTGGTGCCTGAATGGATCATGCAAACTATCACCCCAGAATCCTGACTAGCATGGTCTGCAAAGCTATGGAAAGGATCGTCATGGACCTCAGAAATAAAGACATTGGAGACCTACAGACACTGGACCCTACCCAGTGTGGCTTTCTTAAGGGAAGATCCTGCCCTTTAAACCTGGATGAGTCATTTGAAACAGTCACCAAGGCCATTGAAGAGGAGAAGGTGGTCCACACAGCCTACCTGCACCTTGCAAAAGCCTTCCATACAATACCCCACTTGGTCATTATAGATAAGCTCACCAGCTTAAATATAAACCCCTATGTCACTAGATGGGTTGCAAACCGGCTTAAGGACAGAACTGACATGGTCAGAAATGCTGTCACCATGCCAGAGTCCAAACCAGCTACAACTGGAATCCTACAAGGCATGGTCCTGGGACCCCCCCTTGTTTGGTATATATTTCTCGGAGGTACAGGCCAACATGGAAGGACTGTGTCTGAACAAGTTTGCAGATGACTACAAACTGGCCGCCATATCTGACCCTCCAGCTGACACAAGCATCCTACAAAAGGACCTCATAGAAACAGACAACTGGTGCCACAGCCATGTCATCAAGCTAAACACAAAAAAGTGTATAGTCATCCCCTTTGGAAAAACAGTAAGTGCCCACCAATTACCACATAGGTGGTAACCCATTAAGTACAGAAGAAGTAATAAGAGACCTGGGGAAACAAGTTGATAGAAATCTCACATTTGACAACCATGTGGCCGTAGTGGTTATAAAAACATTTCATATACCCACCTAATCATGAAGGTATTCACATCTAGATCAGGGGAGGTCATCGTGCCTCTTCAGTCATCCTTCATCAGGATCACAATTGAGTACAATGCCCCTTGTGGGATGTACATTAGCAGACACCTCCAGCAACTGGAAAGACCCCAAATCTGCATAGATTGGCAGTGGCATACTGGCTGCCCAGAGGCGATCTGTGCCTGATGTATAAAGCCATGTCCAACCTGGAATCAATGCACATGCTGCACCTTGTAAAATCTGAATCCCATTGAGCTATGCACATGAGAGACCTAAACCTCAACACTGAAATAATTAGGACATGCTGTAGTGATTGATCCATAACCCAGAAGCTCCCTCCACTCTTGAGTAAATTCACAGTCCAGTTTAGCCAGAGAGTCCCTCATTGACTCTCTTCAAGAGGAATCTTGATGAGTGGATGGCAGATTATAGGTTTACCCTGGGTATCACTTTTATGTCACAGTTAGACAGAGGCACAGTATACTAACCTTGAAAAATGTCATGGCAAACTCCAGTTAAAATGTGTGTTGAAGGACAAACACACTCTGACTAGGATTAGAAATGCCCTAGGGCACATAGCCTAGTGTTTGTCAATGTCCACCCAAGTTGCGGAATACACTAGTAATGTTGGACAAGCCTGGTTTAAGTAGGCCATAGCTGAACAAAATGCAACATGGTCATACCTTAGTCTGGTATGCTCAGTATGAGGATTTAAAGCAGTGATGGGACTCAAACCCAGGATACTGTGCACCAGAGTGAAAGGACTGAACCACTACACTATGACAATATTACAGCATTTGGTCAGTATGAAAGAATGTTGACAAGTGTATGCAAACTGTCTCATGGAAACCCTGCAGGCACAACATAATCCCTGTTGGGTTCAGACACAAAGCAGTTGGGCAGTAAGAACACAACATGACTTCCAACACACACACTATAAATGTCAAATATTGTTCAAGTTCACACACAACCACAAATGTAGTGGACCTCAGATCTCAACATATGGAAAGGTCACACTGGGCATGCTCACACACTTTGATAAATGAGGCATATGTCAGGCAACAAACCATGGAAAGCCTGAACTGGGCATGCTCACACACTTAAGCCATGTCTCAGCATAGCAGTCGGCCACACATATCTGGCATTTGTATGTGTTAAGCCAGGAACCTCCCACAATACAGCAATCTGCCCAGTGCACACAGTTAAATGACAACAGAGACATAAGTAATATACTGGAACCCTGCCATGATCAAACATCTTCCACAGATACACAAGTTGTTCATAGAAACAGGGAATGCTATGGCAATAAAGACCTGCAAACAGTTTATCAGCAACAAATATTGTGCATCCCAAACATAAACATATGGGTGCAGAGGTCGATACTAGGCTGTTTCCCCTAGGGAATACGTAAGCCTAGCCAGAGTGTATTTGGCGTCTGCCTCCCCAATACAGTAGCCTACTGTGCCTCTGTAAAGTAGGTCACAGAAGGCACCGTTTAAGGCTAGTTTGCTGTGCCTTTGTCAAGCAGGGACACAGTGGAGATCACAGGGGTTGAATTTGCAATGTCACATCCATGTGGCTGGAGTTTGCTGGAAGAGGGTTGGTGAGGGGCTATGTCTAACATTAATTGGGATTCAATTCCAGACTGAGGGGAGCCATATCTGTAGTGTCTGGGCAATTTCACTGGCAAAACTTGCAAGTGATGATTTTGAGGCATTGAAGTGTCCTGCCAATACTATTCAGAGATGTCCTCCCTCTGTGTGATATTGCTCTGTTATGTATTAGCTCCCTCCTTCTGTTGTACAACTTATATATGGCTGGTGTCAACCAGACAGGTCTCCTGTTGTGGAGGAGTCTTGGTTTTATTTGGGATAGCATGATCAATTAAAACCTGCAGGTGCTCATAGAATGCATTTGTAAAGGATTCTGCTGATTGGGCTGTATAATCCTCCAGCACAGGGCCTTTGAAGTATTCCACCCCAGTCTTCACAAGTGCAAAGTCCGCTTTTGAGAAATACTTTGTTAGCAGTGATTTCCTTGCCTGGGGGTGGGGATGGGATATGGACGTCCAGGGAAAGTTGGTTATGGTCATATCTTTACAATGGTGGTCTACCTCTGGTGTGGAACATAGAGTCCCCATGTTGGTGATGATCAGGTCCAATATGTATGCCCCTTGTGGCTGTGGTGACTGGTTCTGCCATAGCACATGGATTCAGAAATTGTAGTGGCTGTAGGGTGATGTTGTTGAGGCCTGAGTAGTTCCCCCAGTCAATATTCCTGTACCTAAAGTTAATTACTGTAATGGCGTATGTGAACACCTTCATATCCTATACTGTTCCCAGGGAAGCCAAGTGTGGTTCCTGGATATGGGGGGGGGGGTCTGAACTACACACCAAACCAAAAGGCAGTTTTGCACAATGGTAGTTGTATATGTATGGCCTGTCATGCTTAGTGCAGTGGTAACAACCCAGAGGTGTGTGTATCTGTGATGTATATGGATACACTCCCTGGTTGTGTTGTGTGTTACAAGTCCTGTGTTCATGAAGCATGGTATAAAACATAACCAGGCAGAGCTGATGTGCATATGTGACCCTGAACTAGGCGCCTGTTAATGCATATATATTGTTATCCCCCATACTGAGGGATAGTAATAGATGTACATACCTCTTTGTAAAAACTGATGTCAGCACCCTATAAATACTGCAGGAGAAGAAAAGTCACCCAGTAATGCGAATAGCGTGCTGTGCTAATGCATCTCTCTCAAGTGTCATGACATAGTTAGGTAGGGGTTTGAATCTTGCAAATGCTCAGTGTGTGTGTGTTGGGGGGGCAGGATGTGTGCAATTCTCTTGTAAAGAAATGTCCCTTTTGACAACTGGAATAATACACTACATGATGTACATTCCTCTTTGTAAAGACTGATGATGTCAGCACCCTATAAGTATAGCAGGAGAAAAAAAAAACACCCAGTAATGCAAATGGCGTGCTGTGCTAATGTGTCTCTCTCAAGTGTCATAACATAGGTAGTGGTTTAAATCCTACAAAAGCCATGTGTGTGTTTGTCACACAGTTTGTCAATGTGTGGTGGGTTTTGGTTTTATTATTGTATGACATATAATTATAACAGTAATTGAAATGCACACATCAGGTATGTGTGTGCCACATACAGATATGTACCTGTGACCTGCACTCTCTCAAGTGTCATAACATAGTTAGGTAGGGGTTTGAATCTTGCAAATGCTTAGTGTGTGTGTGTGTGTTGGGGTGGGCAGGATGTGTGCAATTCTCTTGTAAAGAAATGTCCCTTTTGACAACTGGAATAACACACTACATGATGTACATTCCTCTTTGTAAAGACTGATGATGTCAGCACCCTATAAGTACAGCAGGAGAAAAGAAACCACCCAGTAATGCAAATAGTGCGCTGTGCTAATGCGTCTCTCTCAAGTGTCATAACATAGTTAGGTAGTGTTTTAAATCCTACAAAAGCCATGTGTGTGTTTGTCACACAGTTTGTCAATGTGTGGTGGGTTTTGGTTTTATTATTGTATGACATATAATTATAACAGTAATTGCAATGCACACATCAGGTATGTGTGTGCCACATACAGATATGTACCTGTGACCTGCAATAGTTCCTATATGTGAAGCATGCCTCATATGAATACAGTTGTTACCTTTGCCAGCATGTGCTGCAGATTCCCAGACCTTACGCCATACATGTATGTTGATGACAATGCAGGCTACAGCAGTGATCTGTGTCCTAGGCCACCTGGGTGACACACAATCATGAAAGCTGTGATATATTAATGTGGGTGAGGGTTCATGTCTGGAGTATATGTCACACATGTTATAACACAGCAAAGTCTGTGAGTAATGGACATCCAGTGTAGGTGTATGGCAACTGTTGCTGATATGCGTAAAGACACCTGCTTGCTTAGGTGATACACCAAGGGACTGAACAATACCTGTGGAAATGTGAATATCACAGGATAGAGAAGAAAACACTTGTCCATATGTACACACCATTACCCGTTCTACATGATGGGTGCTGCCACCTACATAGTACTATTGGAATACTATGTTAAGTACATGCTGATGACAAAGTTACAGTTGTGTTACAGTAATAAAGCATGGCTTGGACAACAGGTATTTGTCTGTATGATACCCTTGTGGTGGTTATGTGTGTCATGTGCAGAATGCATTGTAGGCCACTGTATGCATTTCTAGTCGTGGATGAACATATCCCTAGCATGTTGGCATGTACGTGAGACTGCTATATGGCAAACAGTATTCTTCCCAGGGATGTGTGGGGCTCAGTAAGAATGGCTACATGGTATAGTGCAGTACTGCAGGGATATCACTGACACTGGGTTTCCTACATCTGTGTATCAGTGGAGAATACATCATGTAATAGGTTAATAGGTTCATACTAGGCTATCTGCCTTAGGGCAGTTATAAGCCTAGCCAGACTGTGTTTGGCTTTCACCATCCATTTTAAATGTATCTTGCTATGGCCTTTTTCCAGGTTAGTATACTCTGCTTCTGTGTAACAGTGACACAGAAGTGAGATGTTTGTGCTGAACCTGTCAGCAATGGTGTTGGCAATGTATGTGTCTTACATGTATTCTTTGTCATTTAGGACTACTTATGAGCATATCTGGGAATTCCCACCCAGATTCCTAACATAACTAAATAAAGCCTTGTGATTATCCTTAGTGTATTGTGCAATTATTATCTTGAAGCTGGCCTTAGACGATTTTATGAGTTCCCGTATTTTGTTCCAAATACTGATCAGAGATGCCTTCCCTTTGTGGGATATTGCTCGATCATGTAGTAGCTACCTCCTTCTATTGTTTTCTGTTATGTGGCTGGGGTCCACCAGAAATGATGCCTGTCTTTGGAGGATTGGGTCTTGGTTATATTTGGAATTGCATGATCTGTGCATTCCTGAAGGTGTTCATAGAATGCGTTTATAAAGGATTCAGCAGTGTGGGCTGTATTTTCCACAGGCCCGGGGGCTTTGAAGGATTCCACCTCTATCTCGATTTTGAGGTGTGTGGCATATGCTTTAGACAACTTTTTCACTGTGGTTTTCTGGGCAGGGGCTGGGGTTGGTATGTGAATATACAGTGAGATTACTCTATGGTCTGATCTTACCAGTGAGGGATACACTTCTGGTCTGGAGCATAGAGTCCCCATGTTGGTGATGATCAGGTGCAGTATGTTTTCCCCTCTTGTGGGAGTGGTAACATGTTGTTTCATAGCATTTGAGTTTATGAATTCTAGAAACCTTTGGCCTAGGGTGTTGGAGCTACAGTAATGCTCCCAGTCTAAGGGTGAGTAGATGAAGTTGCCCAATATAATGTTGTTTGGAGAGACCTTCATATATTCATGTGTTCTTAAGTAGGCCAGGTGGGGTTCCTGGCTTTAGGAGGGTGGTCTGTAGCAGGCTATGAACTGGAAGGAAGTTTCACCCACTGTTAGTTGCACGTGGATAGTCTGTGATGCTTCATGCTATGGCACCAACCTGGGGGTGTGGGTATCCCTGACAATTATTGATACTCACCCCCTTTCGTAGTTAGTTCCATGTTTTGGGGCTGTAAAGCATGGTATGAGGTGTAACCTGGCAGTGCTAGGGTGCTCTTGGGAGCCTTGAACCAGGTTTCTGTTACTGCACAGATATCAACATTCTCCATGCTGAGGAGAGTTTGGACTGCAAGCATCTTGTGGTTTAGATGTCTGGCAGTGAGTATCATTACTTCTAGTTTCTTATCCCTTGTGATACCTATGTAGGTAGGTTTGTGTTTTGAACCTTACCACCAGAATGCAAACCATTGACATTGGTAAACCGTATGACCCACAGCATACTGTCAAACCATGTCATACATACATGTGACCCCAGGTGAGACATATGTGTAGTACAACACAAAGTGGTCACCAATATGAGCTACAATGTATGACTACTGTGTCACATGGTGCATGTCACCCTTGCCATGTGTGCACTACACATCTACATGCAGAGAATGCAACTCCAGCTTGTTCACAAATGTACACCTGCAACTGTGTGCTGCAAACATCACACATGTACTGTCCAGTCCACAACACATGCAGGCACAGGTACACACAACTGCCATGTGGCACATGTGCAGACATTACTCTTTTGGAATTAACACTGGTGTATAAAGAACTACAATGACAATCATAGTGTTAATGCGTCAGGCATGCTGGGATGTACCCACAATGATATCATTACACTGTACTGTTAACAACATGATAATATTACTACAGTGCTATGTAGTCACCCTGTGCATCAGCACCATGCTATCCTGTTCCTACATCAATGTTACAGATTGCAGGATGTGGCACAGTTTCATCATATGCACAGGGTGTGTACTTGGTTTGCCAGTGTCTGCCTTTGACACATCGAATTGACATGTATGTATGTGTGTGTTAGTGAGGGACAACAGTACAACATGGGGCAATGTTGACGCGGTCTGTGTGTGTGTATGTGTTAGCCCTAGGTGTTAGCATTATGCATGTGTGTATGCCTGCACACAGTTCCACCACATGGCTGCCATATACGGGTGTTTGTGGACAGCCACAGACTGTACCTGCCAGGTCATACAGATCACTGTCTCTGGCCATGGACACGGTACCTGTGCCTGGCAGGGGTGCTACAGACAGTATCAGGTACTAAGCCAGACTGGGTACTGTCATCAGAAGCAGTGGGTTGCTGACTGGACACATGTCCCTGCTGGGACTGTCCAGAGCCATGTGCATGTGGTCTTCTAGGATGGTCTGATGACAGCACAGACCCAGCATTGCTAGGGCTGGTACTGGCACTGTAGGAGTGGCTGCGGGTTTGTTGTCATCCGCGATGACTGCCAGCTGCTGATGTTGCTGGCATATGTCCACGTCGACACCTCAACCATCCTGCGTTGCCCTGGCTCATGGACATGAAGTTGTGGAACAGCTCTAATGTGTCCCCCCAACGTCTATCAATGACCTTGCCGACAGTACGGATGGCAGCCGCAACATCATGCATAGTGTCATTCATAGCAGTGCAATGTGCTCTAAGCTCCCTCAGACCCTGTCTGGTGTATCGTTCCATATGTGCCTGTGCCTGCATTACAGCCCAGAACATAGCTGAGGTTGAAAGACCTCTGTGGGCATGTGTGACAGGGGCAGTACGACCACGGATGCTCCCACGGGAACCCCTGGACATCTGCCTGTGTGGTACCATGTCAGGACTCTGGCCATGGCTGCTGTGAGGGGATGCATGTGCCACTGATACCACATTACCCTGGTCAATGCCCACTGTATGCTGTCCCTCAGCTAAGGACATTGGTGACAATGGATGTATCGGCAGGATGTCTGTGCACATTGATGGGGTTGACTGCTGTGTACTGTCGATTGGCTGACCAACAACAGACCCTGTCACACCTCCCTGTGCCATTACACATGCATCATCATTATCACTATCACCAGCAGTGGCTTCAGGTTCCCTGCTGCACGCCAACAGAGCAACACCAGAATCTGTGAGAGGAAGACAGGAAACACAGTTTACAGTGTGTACACAACGTTACCACATATGCACACGGGCACACATGCACACGGGCACATGGGGACACGGGCACATGGGCACACATGCACAAAGGCACACATGCACACATGCACACGGGCACACATGCACACGGGCACACATGCACAAGAGCACACTGGCACACATGCACACATGCACACGGGCACACAGGCACATGGGCACACATGCACAAAGGCACACATGCACACATGCACACAGGCACATGGGCACACGGGCACACATGCACAAAGGCACACATGCACAAAGGCACACGGGCACACATGCACACATGCACATATGCACACATGCACATGGGCACACATGCACACATGCACACTCCTCAGTACAGCAGATACAAACACACACACACCTGCAATCCAACACATACACAATACTGTTTGAGGGTATTATTAGTATTAATATTATTATTACTATTAATAGTATTGTTATTACACACTCACCAGCATGGATTGGCTGCATTGCTGTTACTCCAGCTGGACCTGCACAAATAACAGAGTTATTGTCAGTGGCTACAACTGTGCCATTGATACTGTGAGTATGCTACAGTACAGTAGTACAACAGTTGGCTTTCACAGGTGTAGTGATGATATTCAGAATATCAATCTTGCACAAGAATAGGCAGGATAACAGCTACACACAGAGTACACATCTCACACATGCATAAACTACCAGTGCAGAGAACAGTCAACTACAGATATGGCATGTTACGTGCACACTCCATGTCCACATGCTGGGTGGCTCCGGCCTCCATCATGACACATGTCTGTGGATGTTGTTGTTGTTGGCCTGCAGCCACAACACTTAGGAGTAGCTCTTAAACTCTGGTGAGGGAGGGGGGTGGATAGGTACCCCACCACCTATGGCAAGCTGTTGTCTGTGGATATCAGACGCACGCTGACGGACATTTCTAATTAAATCACTGCAGTGATGGCATACCTGCTCATATGTCTGGTTATGCATGCCTATGTCATTTACCCGACGGACAAGGTCTTGCCACAGTGCAGCCCTCTCCTGCTAGTTCTGGCTGTTCCTGGAAAACAGTGTATTGAAATTCCGCACCAGGCTCTGATGAATCTCCTCATCCTCTGCAGCTGAATAACACGGGTTGCGGTGATGCACCATCACCCTGGAAGGAAAAGATAAATATGTGAGCAAGTCATATGCCACACGTAATACTCTACTGTACTGATATCACTGAACTGCCATATATAGCATCTGTCTGTCTATCAGGGGATACACATGTACATTACCACATATCAGTGCTCAGCCTACAACTGTGTGACAGTGCCTGCCACACTCCATACAACAAACTAGTATACACCAACACTCGGCACACTGTTTGAGGTACACTGCACAACCTCACACTGTGGGTATGTATCAAGCTACTGGATGGAGAATATTGTCATCCCATGCAATGCATGCAATGCACATCTACAGTTTCACTGGTAATCCACCCTAGTCTTTGCTGTCATACCCCTACCTACACTGCAGTTGTACACAGGGAACTACTGCACAACATATGGCAATCTAGTATGTTAGTATCCCAATAACTGACACATCTTTCTCTGGCCTCACACCAAGGACATGGACTACCATGGCAGACATGAAGTCACGCTGAGCAATCACACCATTACAGACCTTGCACACAGTCAGTGTCACTCTCATTCCACCTCACATAGTTGGTATTGCACTGAGTACATGTGTGTGTGCATTGTGTCCTAGGTAGGTACTATGCTATTGGCCCTGGGCCTATGGCAGCATAGCCTTATGCTACCCTGCCCCTTGGGACACATGTAATGTGATTGTACTTGCTCCTGTCAAACAGTTACACAGAGGTGACACACACGGCATATTACCTATCTCCATAACATTCATCAGGGGTATGTCTGAAATCTACTAATGAGGAGCCTTGTTTGTTAATGCTGTGTGTTTTAGTCCAGGGTATGGCATATTTGTGGATATCAAAGGGGAGGCTATTGTACACTTGTTTCCCATGTTCGCTTCTGACACCTCCAGTAGTAGGCAGGCAACCACCTATGTGGTAGTTAGTGGTTAAAGTGTTTTGGAATGGGGTATGGTACTCCTGTATCTACACTGGTGTTCAGTCCATGCTTTGGTCACCAGGCAGCTGTTGCAATTCATCGGCCCCCATGTCCCCCTCTCACTCTATATATATATATATATATATATATATATATATATATATATATATATATATAGATAGATATATATTCATATACATACATATATATAGACATTCATATCTATCTGTATATGTGTATGTATCTATATATATCTATATATGCATGTGTCTATTACATCTATATGTATATACATATTCTATATATCTATCTATCTATATATGTCTATCTATCTATACATACCTCTCTATGTACATACATACATATATGTATATATATATATATATATATATATATATATATATATATATATATATATATATATTCATACACATACACACACACACATACTTATAAACATCCATTGCTGTACAACTACATCACATCTTGGCACATAGAATGCCCACCTTTCATGGTGGGGATGTCACTTTTGTAACAGTTGTGAGACATACCATTCTGTAATGATATCGCACAGTGTTGTGAAGAATGCATTATGCTGTCCTCAGGCCGTATAGCTGTAGCAGGCCTCACTGGCTCAGTCCCACAGAAGTTCACCACGACATGCCATATACCTGCACTGCATGCTGTTTTCAATGCCACACACTACAACCTACATTGATATGTGCACATTAGCAACCTTCAACTACATATGTATGTCCAGCCTTCGCTAATGGTTGCAGTATGTCCCTTGCCCTATGCACGTCTTCATATACATATAGAGGGTTCACAGTATGTAGATTATTAGATTATGTAGTTTACATTACCTTTGTCTCTAACAGCTTTTGTAAGTTTGGCTTGCTGAATGCCTGGCTGCCTGGTTGGCTGGCTGGCGACTGCCTGGATGGCTAGCTGGCTTGTTGGCTGGCTTGTTTGCTTGCTGGTTTGCTTGCTTGCTGGCTTACTTGCTTGCTGCCTTGCTTTTTTTTTTTTTTTTTTTGGGTCTCTGTCTGTCTGTCTGTCTGTCTATCTCTCTCTCTCTCTCTCTCCCTCCAGTCGCTGCAATGAAAGTATTGCATGTGTGGACTGGCAGTACAAGCTGCTTTTGTAGGTATCTGCACATGTGCATGTAATAGCCTCTGCACCAATTGGTGGCCAGCATTTACTAATTGTATGCAGCCTGCTGTGTAGTAATTGCAGTTCTCACTGTGATTTCAGGACACTGCTATAAAATATTAGGTTAGGTAGGCGTAGGCCTTTCAGTTTTGCAAGGTGGGGACCATGCTGGTTTGCTGTGGACACTGTTGTGTCAGTTTGAAGGTTGGTATGCCTCTCATATCTAAGGTTGTGTTGTAGCCACTGAATTGCATGTTGTACTGAAACCTGACTGTTGCTTCTTCCAGTTCATTCTTCTCAGTGTGTATGTTAACTCACACCTGCTAATGCTAACACTGTTTACATGGGAGTATGTACTTTCCTATGGGACTTGTGGATTAACTGGTATACAACTGTAGCGCTTGCAATGTGTTGCTATGGCTTCCCTATTTTCCCTTTACATTCACTCCTTGAAGGCCTGATATTTCTCTTTACTGGAATGTGTTGCTATGGCTTTCCTATTTTCCATTTACATTCACTCCTTGTAATGCATGTTATATTTCTTTCAGCAGTAAATTCAAATATGTTTGCTGTGGTTTGGTGGCACTGCATGCAGTCTGGTGAGGCCAAGGTCTGGGGTTTGACACTTACAATGGTATCTTATTTTGCTGCTGAGCAGTAGTAGGGCCTTGTATTTTGTACTAATAGTTATGAATATCAGTCACATGCAGTGCTTGTAGACTGCTATACTGTCCTTAGTTTGTTAGATGGCTACATCCTTTGATATTTCTGCATTGTACTCCTACATGAGGGTGTGCTTGTGGAAGTAATTCTACAGCTATTTGCAGAGTGTGTAACAGCAGACAGGCTGATATGCCGGTGTGTTTCTGACACTTGCAGGCCTCAGATACTCTCAGGTATATATTTGAGCAGCCTCAGGGAAAGATACATGTCAGTGGGATACCCCCGTGATATATTTCAGATATTCTGCAGTTGTGACTGTGGGGACTGTGTGTGTTTTGAGCATATGTATTACTACACCATTTCTGACATGCAAGTAGTGTCTACTTTAACTTATTGATGGTGAACATTATGTGGGATTCCCCACCTTTCTGCCTACTGTTAGTACATTTCACAGGGAGTCAGTGGGGCACAGGTAACATTATTTGACAAATCAAGGACATCCCTGTAAATCAGTCACAGTTGGGATGTCTGGCCTCATACCTATTCAAATATGGTAGTGTTTATCCTGCTCTGATACTGTGTGTGGTTTGTAAGGTGCTACTGTAACATTATTACTTACTAGCATGGCTATTTCTCTTATCACACTCATGTAATGCAATTCCACAAGAATTACCAGTAAGGATTCAGGGAACAAGCTTTGTGCAATGGCCTTCCTATATTCCCTTTACATTCAATCCTTGTATTTCATCTTATGTTTCTTTCAGCACCATGTTATTGTTTATCTGACGTGGCTCAGTGGTAATTCATGCAGACTAGTGTTTCCAAGGTCCGGGGTTCGAGACTGACAGGGGTATTTTATTTTTCTGATGAGCAGACTACAGGCCATGTCATACAGAGTGACTAAGGCAATTTTAAGCAGTTGTAAGTGGGTTTGCGCTGGTTTGAGCAATGCTCACGCATGCGCACAGTCGCTTAGCTAAGTGCACACAAGTGCACACCCGCTGACTACTGCTTAAAAGTGCTTACTCTCGCTAACACCCGCTCTAATTTCTTTTAAAGAAAAGAAAATGGGGAGATAGGAAAGTGGTAAAAAAGGGGGCACAAAGAGGGTAGGACAGTAGGAAAACAAGCTCGGGATTTGCAGGAAGGATGTAGGGAAGGCTCATAGCTGCCCATTTCGTTATCAGCAACAGCTGTGCATATGTGTGTAATTTGGTGTGAAATTTGAAACCTTCCACCCCTGAGAGAGGGGTGAGGACAACAAAATATGCTGTACAGCCAATTTTAATTATCAGTTGACATGTCCAGCAGACATGTCTGCAAAATGGGCAGCTATGTATGGGGCGTAATTTGTTTGTGGGAACAGAGTGCCCTTTTTTTTTTTGTTTTCAGGTGAGAGTGGAATGTGAGGTACAGAAGTAGTTATATTTGGGGACGTAGGTTGGGGAGGTTAACAGGCAAGACAAACAAGATGCATACAGGGGTGGAGTATGACACATGTGGGGGGGGAAACACAATTGACGGGGACGGATGTTTGGATATCGCGAGCCCATGAGCCCACAGATGGCAACAGTGGAACTGAGATCCTCACCCATGGGCAGTTACCACTGCATCTTCACTGCCCAGGACGGGGCTGTGCTGGCAGCTGTATAGGACAGGCAGGCACACCCGTGAGTTGCGCCATCCTCGCCTCAAGCTGGCGTAGGGGATCAAGCACAGAACGCCTGATCTCGCTATGCACCACAGACCGGACTCTATGGAGGGTGAGTTGACGTTCTCCTCTGGCCACACTTGCTGAGGGGAGATGAGCCCCATCCCCTGCAGCGCTACCACCCGAAGGTGGCACAGGGCCACCAGAGGAGGTTTCGGCCTGGGCACTGGTGCCAGGTGCACTCACCAGCTGAGGTGGGAGAGGTAGGTCCGCTGGAACCTGCCTTCCCTGTTGTCCTATGTTTAGCAGTATTTTATGACATTTTGGGTTAGTAATAAACAACACCATTCAAAATTAGTTGTAACAGCATGCATCAGTATTCCCATTAACCAAACACCCATGAATTCCGAACATTGAACAGCAAGCATAACACATGCATATTTAGAACAACAGTACACATTCCAACAGCATGCAGGGTTGATTGGTGGCAACAGGCCATCAGGTTTGGATATGTGAACAGGGCACATGCATCAACGTACATGCAGATATGTATGAACCAACAGGACAAATGTCCATGGGACTTAATTGTGTATACACATACCCAGTTTGGTGTGGAATGGCATCATTTGTGAAAATAGGGTAGGGTGACGAAATATTACATTAACAACTTAAACTACATATATATATGCTGTACATTCCTAGTATATATCCCCTACATGTATTAGTACAGTTTCCTATATGTAACCTTAGGAATGTTGGTGATGGGAATGTTACTGCTACATTAATATACATTCCATTTTTATTCATACATGTTCATATCTGGCTGTGTTCAGGTACAGCATCCTGCTACATTTGATTTATATGGCTCTAGACAACTGTGGATGTTCAGTATTTCATACAACCATACTATCTCCATATTGCAAGGGTACAGCAACATATCCAAATTGTGGGACAGACACATTCCAGGATCAATACTTTATTACACACATTTCACTCTTTGGTTGTGGCTGTCTCATTCGTTTCATTATGTACTCACTGCAGTATAACTTTATTCCAGACTTATTACAGCTTTCTTGGTAGATTCATACCCTCTTTCTCACACTCTCACTTGTTTTATTTTTACATTTCAGGATGGTACTTAATTCTAGGCGTTATTAACATTTCTTACTGGGTTACAACAATCCTTTCCAACTGACTCACTTATTTCATATGGCAGATTTTAAAAGGGATGTATCTGACACATGTCTATCCTTTGTTGATTGATTACCACTCATTTTCAGGCTGAAGCAGTTATCTGATATTACAATACAGGTGAAGACTCTCTATTTGAGACTTGTTTAATGTTTATTTCTGGATTACAGGCTGCATCACTTATCTAATCTTACAGTACTAGCAGAATCTTTCTTCTAGGCTTATTTGAACTTTATTAATATGTAACAACACTGAACTCTTTTACAATCTGTCTCACTTATATTCTATAACAAGTCCAGCAAAATAATTACTAACCTGCCTGGTGGTGCAACCTCACCAGCCTAACAGCATATGCTCACTGATTCATGGAACGGACACCTGCAGCTGTAATATAAATGATGTAATATTGGAACATACATCTCCATACTATAGGCTAGGATAATTTCTTACATACTTAATTACATGGATACTTACTCAGTAGTGGGGCGTTGGGCATTTGCCGGGCCTCCTGGATCCAATGGTTCAGTTGGTCCTGCTTACGTCTCTTCAGGTCCGCATGGTGGTGACGGACCTGTTCACCAGTCCTTGGTATGCCTGTGGCACTGGTGAGATCATGTGCCAACCAGTTCCATGCCTCTGCCTTGTATGCACCCCAGTGAACCTGGCCCTGCATGAGTTGTGCCTCATGATCATGGACTAGGAGCCAAACCATATATTTTGACTCCTCAACACCCCACCTCTGTGCTCTAAAGTGACTTCCCTCTCCTGCACCTGCCATCCTGACTGCAAATGGGTACCACAATCAGTTATGCTGTGTATTCCCGCCTATGAGGCTTATATATGCCCGTTCTCCCACACTTATCTGTGATTGGCCATTTTGGATATTTATCAGCTTAAAAAAAACCTGCTTTGTCATGCTTCTATTTCCATTCATTCCTATATATATGCTAATACTGGATTTCTTAGTACAACTGTCATGGCTTAGTGGTTCAGTACTTGGACTATGGTGCACAGTATCCTGGGTTCGAGCCTGGGCATTGTTTTTTTTATTTTACTACTGTTTAGACAGGCTAGGAGGTGTGTCTGTGTAAAGGCGGCTTTGATACAGCTTGCTCAACATTGCCCACCGGTAAGCTGGTTGGCGCGGTGCACAGCTCAGCGCAAACGGCTTACACTGGGTAACGCGTTACTTGGCTATGAGCACTCATATTATGCTGTGTGAAGCATTGCTCAACTACGGGCACTCATTTTAAGCATGTTAAAGCACTGCTCAAATTCGGGCACTCATATTACACCTGTTAAACTGCTGCTCACCTGAGGGCAGTCATATTAAGCTTGTTACAGTGCTGCTCACCTATGGGCACTCATATTAGGCTTCTTGAAGCCTGGCTCAGCTATGGGCACATAATCTCATTTTTATATTTTATTGTGTTGGATTTCTTCAAAAATACATGGCCCATTTCATTACATTTTACTTAAATTATAGTTTTATATATATATATATATATATATATATATATATATATATATATATATGTGTGTGTGTCAGGGGATTGTTTCATGCTTATTTAACTAGAAATAGAGAATGATGTTGTGGGGGCTCGAACCGTGACTACCTCCTCTTTCTCCAACGTCTCTACCACTATGCTATTGCTACTTGGCTTAATTTGCATATTTAGATCTTATATGCTTTTCACTGTCTGCTAACTGTGGCTGAGCGGAGGGCATATCCACGCAAACGAGCGCAACTACGGGCAAACATTTTGGAAATTAAAAAAAAATGAAACTGTTATTTTTCCATTTTACATTACAGTTGGGTTTATAGTCTGTGGGGGCATGTGTGGTGTTGTGTTCCTTGACATTTCTGCGGACTCGCTCGTGGAAGTTTACTTTCAGGACTCTGACTCTTCTGGGAGCGTGTCCCTTTGCAGAACTCGGCATTCGGACACGCCCCCCTACTTTCCTACATGGACCGTGTTAGTCTAGGGTATGATTCAGCATGCCCTCATGAATATGCATGGCATGCTGACGTCATACCGTTAGACTGCAGCCTCCGTGTAAGACATATTAACTCTTACACGGAGGTTTCGTGAATCCTGCTCTTTCTCTATTTTCCCCTCTCTACCATCAGTTCTCTCTCTTATCTCTGTAATTGCCTTGTCTATCATTTCCGCCTTTACCCTTCTAAATTTCTGCTTATACTAACTTCTTCTATTTACATGCCTAAATTGCATCCATCCTTGCCCATTTTTCTCTTTCTTCCCAGAAGTACAGTTTCAGTCTTACTACCTCTTCTAAGTAGGTTCTTCTGTATCACTTTACTTCTTGCATCTATTTATTTATTGATAGCTTGAACTGATTGATTGATTGATTGATTGATTGATTGATTGATTGATTGATTGATTGATTGATTGATTGATTGATAGGGTGTTCATTTGGGTAGTGGTCCACTTTCAGGAGTTGCTGACTGAGAAAGGCTTTAGTAAACATAAATGGTGACAATTTAGAAATAAAGTATATTAACATCAAAGCTGGTTTTGCATTCATGACCATAAACAACTTTATTAGCATGTAAAATAAAGTTGATTACAGGGTATAAAATCTGCTAAACTGAGTTTTTTAATAAATACTACTTCTTTTCCTGGTTAGGGGTCGCCAGAGTGGATCATCTGTTTGCTCATGATTGGCAGTGGACTTTTACAATGTTGAGTTGCCTGCCCGGCACCCAACCTTCCACAGAAGGCACAAACACACACGCACTCACACCTAGGGCCAATTTAGAGTGTCTGATCCACCTGCAGCATGTCTTTGGGATGTGGGAGGAAACGGAGCAAACCCATGTGACCACAGGGAGGACATTCAGACTCTGCACAGAAGGCACCCCAGCTGAGGATCGAACTGGAGAACCTCTTGTTGTGAGGCGACAATGCTAACCACTGCACCGCCATGGCCACCCTTAATAAATACTACTACTACTACTACTACTACAATAAGAATAACAATGTGTCCTGGAAAAACAAATGTTGAAGAAGGGATATCTATGACGGTGGTAACATTGCAATATGTAGTATGGGGTAACACATATATACATTCCATCCATCCATCCATCCATCCATCCATCCATCCATCCAGCCATTTAATGCTGCTGAGTCACAGTGAATTATTTAGTGACCCAGTAACAAATGAAACCATCTACAGTGTGTACTAGGAAAGTATGGCATGGAAGTAAACTGCTGGGCCTTTCTTCTGTATCACATAAAAACTGTCCACATGCCTACAGATAATTAAGATGAAATCTAAGAGCATATACTTTATAAATTCCTGTAAAGAATTGTTGAGGAAGGAAGCAGAGTAAAGATTTTAAGCTACTGTAACATATGAAACATATCAGTGGATAGTATGCCAATATCCATCTTCTCATAATCACTTTTACCATATCATGTGACTGGATTTTCAGACTTCATTTATCCTTTTTGATTTTCAGCTATCGTTCTCTTTAGCCTCCCCATCAGCATCCAGTTACTGATAGTTCTGCACTCGATTATGTCCCTTCATCATTTACTCATTTCCCTTCTCTCTTCTCTGGGTCTTTGCTTAGCTTCAGGGATAACAGTATTTGTCTCAGAACAATTCCTTCCTATAGTGTTGCTTCCTTCACATTTCTTTGAATTTACTACTCAATAAAAATCTACCCAGTTTGTTTCCATGATCCACATCCCTTCTGTCTTTCTTCCTCATGAGACTCCCTCCATATATCTAAAGACCAAGCTGCTCTCATCTCTTTCACCAGCTTTTTTGCCTTTTGTAGTATTCTGTTTTCAAATCATCTTTCTGTCTTGACCAGGCTTGAGCTTGAAACTGTAATCTCTGTCATTTTTGCCTTCCCCATTCATAAAAGCTGCTACTAAAGGAAAAAAATCCCTACCCCTGTCTGAAGCATAGACATTCATAGTTTAGTTTTTTCACCCTCTAGTTTCCCTTTCTAAATTCTGTGTTCTTCAGCACAGTTTCTGCTTGGATTCATATATTTTCATAAATACTATAGTCATTGTTCTCTTCATCCTATTTCTCACATGATTGCTGACTAGTATTATTGGGTGCTTTCCCCTTAACGTTACCTTTTTTCTTTCTTTACCATCATATCGATTTCCCATGTCATACGTATAGATCAGCTTCTTCCCTGTCACACTTACAGGTGATTCTTTTTCATGTAATGGGATTTACCATTCCCCCATGTTCTATGTTTATATCTTTACCCCTCTTTCTTGCCCACCCAGAGTTGTCTCATATCTTGAGCTAGATGGCCTCTCTCCTCCCTTGGCCATATTTTGGTACTGTTGATGCCCACAGCAACGTGTTCGGAATCCATTCTTATTTCCTTGCACTTCTTGCCATTCCTTTGCAAATTAAGCTTTTCTGGTTTATATTAGCATCTCCTCCAACTTCTTTTTTTATCCTTAAGCCCCCCTCCTTTCCTTTATTTCTTCATACTTTGTTACCCCTTCCCCACCTTCCTGTTTGTTTATGCTGTGTTGTGCAGTAATCTACTTCATCTCCCTCTATCCTTGTCCTTAATGTATAACTTTCATGCACTGTATTGTTAGTCTTCCCTTACTGTGCATTTTGTTTAATTACCCACCAGTATTTACCCTTTTGTATTTCCTTGCAGCTGACCTTCATTAAGATTTAGCTTTTCCTTGACAGCTCTATGATATGAGTTTTGCTAATCTGACCACTCTTCTATTGATCTTCTTTGCATTCCTTATCCTCACCACTACTGCTGCCATATATACTTTTGTATGCTGTGTAGCTCATATTCTCCCCATTCATTTCCCTTTTTATTTTACTGTCTGAATGTATATCACCCCCTTTCTTATATGTTCCCATTTTATTTCTCCATTTTGTATTGTTTGCCCACTAATTCCTTGTTTCCCCTCCCTTCCACCTAGTCATTTTGCCTTTCCTGTATTCTTTTGGCATGTGATGCATGACTTGCATTTGTTGTCTCTCTGTTTCCCTTGTCCAACACCTCTTCCGTTACTCTTCACCTACCTTTTACTGCGAAAACCAGTTGACTTTTCTATCTCATTCCTCTTCCTGTGTACTTTGCTGTTGTCCAGCCTCCTTACTCTTCTACTGTTTATCTTACGGTTACCGCCAAATCACCTATCAAGTGCTCCTGGCATTATGCTAGTTTCACATTCCCGCCCTCTTCCTTTGTCTGATTTGCTTATTGATCGAAGCTTGTTAGTGCTCACTTACCTTTCTTGGTACAGGTACTTTGCTTGCGCTACAGTTTGCTTCTTTTTCCAGCACTTCTTTATAGTTTACATCAGTCTGTCTCTTATTCATCTCATTTCTTACTGAGATTCACTTCTGTGATGGACCTTTACAATGATCCCTCATCCACCTCTTATCCTTCTTGTTTGTACCTATATAGATCATAAGTGAAGTTTAACATCCTTTAAGGTGCAGTTTATATATTTTCCTTTACCCAGAGCTGTTATCCTTCCTTTGTCATCTCTTTTTTTTTTATTCCACTAGTCAGATTCTCTCCTCCTTCTAGCTGGTTACAATAATAGCAGCTTTTGTAGTATTCCATATACCAGGATGGCAGCAGATGTGTTGCCTTGTATTTAGCAAGCTATTATTGAATACACAGTTCAGCATTTTTTCTCATATTCCCATTTTAATAGTTTATTTGGTTACTTATCTTTGAGCTTGCAAGTCTACCTGCATCAGAAACACTGCTGTATCTCCTTCCTTCCAGGGACAGACTTCGCTTGGCATTCTACAAGGGAGAGTTTGATCTCTTCTGCAAGCCACCCAGTCCAATTACTCAATTTATGTACTTCCTGCCTCCTTTCATCACTTCACCTATAGTTTTCCATTCAAGCTCTGTTTCATGCACTTTTCTCCATAAGTCAAATGTCAAAGAATGTATTGCGTTCCTAACTGTTAAACAGTACCTTTGTGATTTTTATTTTATATCTTCATTAGTAGCATATGATGCAGGTTACATAGTTTGCTTTGGAAGTGGTTTTTCATTCTTCTGCTCTGTCTCTTCTAGTTGCCTGTGGTTTTCTTATATATTGGCATTATCTGTTCATCCTTTTTAATGAAAGTTTTCTGTTGAGTAATGCAAATATAATGCCAGTTTATTAGCTCCCTGTATTGAGTAATTTCAGTGTCTTGCAAAGCTTTTTCAAAGTGCTGAGCAGGGCTTTGTAATCTTACACTTGCACTCCTGTTCTACAACTCCCTGCTCACTGAGCCTAATTATTCCCCTTTGTGGATATGATTGGCCATTCATAGATTATGTCGCTAGGAAGTTGACCCTGATATTGTGTAAAGTATAATTAAATCCAATGGCAGCTGCAAGTCATTGTTGTTTCTGTGATGTAACTAAACTACAATCCAGAAATTAGCCTAACTTTTCATTTATTACTGCAAGGAATATTAGTCCTCAGATCTAGACTCAATATATTCATTTTTGAAATTTACTTTTCAAATATCCAAGCAAAAAGGCAAAATCTCTGGCTAACAAAGTTTGCAAATGACCGCAAACTTTGTTGTTAAGTCGCTTCATGACACCCAAATGCTCCAGAATGAATACTCCTTAGTAGTGCACTAAACGCAGGTTCAGCCCCTCCCCTCATCATACTCCATAAAAAATACACCACTACAAAAAAGTGTTTTCAATGACCTAGTTAATTGGCTCGATGGCTCCATCTCTTTTGGCCATCATGTGACAGTTCTTTTCAAGAAATACTTTTATATAGTCCAGCTGCTAGCCAAAAGAATGTCACCATGGTGAATAGAGTAATCACTCCTTTACACTCAACATTGATCAGTCAAGTTATCAAATAATTACATATA
This sequence comes from Protopterus annectens, assembly GCF_019279795.1. NCBI lineage: Eukaryota > Metazoa > Chordata > Ceratodontiformes > Protopteridae > Protopterus > Protopterus annectens. The sequence continues at coordinate 1,531,757,536 of NC_056728.1, read as the reverse complement.
AAAAATTTACAAAAAACGTCAAAACTTCCTAACTAAAATGATTACAGGTGTTACGTCTTTGAGTTATCAAAAGAGGCTGGAATCTCTGTTTCCCTTTATTCATTATCATATAGATATTTGATGGGAGATCTCTGTCTTGCTTACCATGACATTAGAGACACGATTGTTCTGGATGTCTTGCTTCTCTGCAAGTCCATTAATACCGCCAGTAATAGAGCCAAGGACCTAACTCTTCAGTAAAAGATAGATGGGTTTAACCCAACACCTCCCAAACCGCTGGAATAAATTTCACTTACATGCCAATCACTGTATTCCTTTAAATAGAAACTCGATGACTGGATGGGTATCCACAAATTTACTCTAGGATTGACTGGTACAACCCTCCTGGAGAAAGGAGGTGAATCCTAATGGTGGCTAATGGCAAAGTGTGAATGATCATTGGACACAGTGACTTTGTAACTTCTATAAATCTATACATACATACGTATGTCAGCTGAGATTAAAGTAACATCTTGAAAGTGCCATAAGAAAAAGAAGTTAAATCATAAGGTGCTTTTAACTTTTGTTAACTAGACAATTCTGCATTTACAACTGAATATTGCAAAATGAAATATAAACAAAATGTATAACTGAAATATGAATTGTTTGAATTTATCAGAAGATAACAACCACCCCAAAATGAAAACATCTGTTGTAGAAAATGAAAAAGAAGAAAGCCATAGTCTGAATGGTCCCAATAGAATAGAATCTGTAGATATTCAGGAGAAGATGAGACAGGAGTTACAGAAAATACTACTTCTACTTCAAATACCACTAACAGGTACTGGACAACATGCAAGTAATGGATGGCAACTAATACATTAAAGGAGACGAAACTTGCAAATTCTGAATGAAAAAAAAAAACACACAACGGAGGCAACAGCTGTGAGCAAAACTTCTTTACTGTTACCAAAAAATCACAAACGAACAAATCCACAATGAAAATCATTGGGATTTGTTTGTTTGTAATTTTTTGGTGAAACTCTAAATGAACCAAGACTGAACTAACATGATCTGTTTTTATAGGTAAACATGATCAGTTTGGAAGACCAGATGGCATAATGGCAAAGGACTTTAACTCCCATGGTTAAGGTACAAGGTTCAATACTGACCTCTGGCTAATGCCTGTCTGGAGTCTGCCTGTTTTCCCTGTGTCTTTGTGCAGTTCTTCCAAACATACATGATGAGTTTTTCCATCTTAAACTCACCCAAGAATGGAGCTGTGGGCAGCAACATGCATTTTACATGGTACTCTACAGGGGAAAGAGTAGGTTCATAGGTTCATAGGTTCATAGGTATGTATTAGGCTATCTGCCTGAGGGCATTTATAAGCCTAGCCAGAGTGTGTCGGCTTTCGCTGCCCCATTCATTAATTAACTGATCCTCTGTCAAGCAGAGCCAATGAAGTGATCCCAGGGATGTATTTTCTGTTAACCATCCACTCGTCAAGGCTTCTCTTAAAGAGTGTTAGTGAGGGGCTCTGCCTAATGTAGTTAGGAATTTTGTTCCAAAGTATGGGGAGTCTCTGTGACATGAATCTATCCCTCCAGCATGTTCTATTTATTGTTGTGGTGAGGTTTAGCTCACTGGAGCGCATGGCTCGCAGTGACTTGGATTTCTTTAGGTGGAGCATGTCCATCAATTCTGAGCTGGACATGGCTTTGTAAGTCAGGCAGAGATCACCTGTGAGTAAGTGATATGCCACTGAGTGCAGCCGGAGTTTTTTCAGTCAGGCTGCATAGAACATATGTTTGAGGCCAGTAATCCTCTTGTTGAGGTGCTTTTGTGGTTTTTCCAGCTGTTGGAAGTGTCTTGTGAGGTACATCCCAAGTAGGGCATTGTACTCTATGATGGGTCTGATGAGTGACGAGTAGAGGGGCACTATAATCTCTTTATTTCTAGATGCGAACCCCTTAGTAATTAGATGGGCCACATAGAAGGATTTCCTAACTACTTTGGCAATATGATTGTCAAAGGAGAAATTACTATCTACCTGGGTCCCCAGATCTCTTATTACCTCTTCTGTATTAAGGGGGCTGCCGCTTATCTGGTAATTTGTGGGTGTTTTGGTTTTCCCAAACAGGATGACTATGCATTTTTTGGCATTTAGCTTGAGGCCATGACTTTGACACCAGGCGTCTGTCTCATTAAGGCCTTTTTGAAGGATGTCCATGTCAAATGGAGAGTCAATTATGGCTCCCAGTTTGCAGTCATCGGAGAACTTGGTTAGCCATAGTCCTCCTGTGTTTGCCTGTATATGCCAAACAGTAGTGGTCCCAGAACTGAGCCTTGTGGGACACCACTCATAACTGGTTTAGAAACGGACCTGGAGCCCGCTATTCTAACCGTGTGAGTTCTGTCTGTAAGCCAGTTGGAAACCCATCTTGTGACGTGGGGGTTTATGTTCAGGCTGGTGAGTTTTTCTATAATACCCGAGTGAGGAATGGTGTTGAACACCTTGGCGAGATCAAGGTAGGCTGTGTGAACCACCTTTCCCTCGTCTATGGCCTTGCTGACTGTCTTGAAGAAGTCAACCAGGTTTACTAGGCAAGATCTGCCCTTAACAAAGCTGAACTGGGTCGGGTCAAGTGTTTGGAGGTTCCCAGTGTCTTTGTTAATGAGTTCCATGATGATACGCTCCATAGCCTTGCAGACCAGGCTAGTCAGGCTTATGGGGTGATAGTTACCAGGGTCAGTTGTGGCCCCTCCTTTGTGGAGCAGAATAACCATTGCTTTGTGCCATTCTATGGGCACGTAGCCTGTGGAGAGGTTGAGGTTGAACAGCATGTTTAGGTGGGCGGTTAGTTCGTTCTGTAGCTCATGTAAGATGCAGCCTGGGACACCATCTGGCCCCATTGATGCTGCGTTTTTGGCTTTTGAAAGGGCTGTTGACCAAATGCTTTGGGCACACACTGTGGAGCTCAATATCCTCAAGATAGGAGAACACGGATCACAGACTGTTTGCTTTGATAGGGCTAGCCACTCATTGGTGTTAAATATGGTTCTAGCTGATTTGGTCATGTTGACTAATGTTGCCAAATGGGCAGGGGTATTTGCCAGTGATAAGTGGGTTGAGGACCCAGCTTACTCCAACCTCGGTCATGGACCCATGTTAATGGTGAGAAGTGATGCATGCACCCTAATTGACCAGTGTGTGCCCGATATAAAGCCCAGCAGCCTTGGGTCAATAAGCTACTGGCCAGCTAGCTTGTGTCCAGTTGCCCAAGTTGGGTTACCTGGGATAGCTTAGTTGAGTGAAAGCTGGATGTAAAACCAATCAACCTGCCAAACCTGAAATAAGAATTGCTACACTCAATATAGGTGCATTGACAGGAGTCAGCTTGGAAGTGGATGATATGATGGTAAGGAGGAGGCTGGACATCCTCTGTATCCAGGTGTCAGGATGGAAGGGCAGGGCAGCAAAGCCACTTGGCTTGGGATACAGAATTTAATATTCAGGAGGAGGACAGGCTAGAAATAGTGTGGAAATTGTGGTGAGGGACAGGCTTCAGAAGCCATAGAAAGATGTCATCAGAATTAGTGACAGACTCACTGGAATTGTAGTACACTCTGATAGGGCAGTATTCATAATCTCCCAGCATATGCCCCATAACAGGGCTGTGATAATGAAGAAAAGCATGCATTCCAACAGCAGATTTAGGACCTACTAGATAAAGAAGGACAATTTGAATTGGTGTTGAGAATGGGTGACCTGAATGCACATATTGGCTAGACAGAACAGGATATGAGGACTGCCTGTGTCTGCATGCATGGAGTAACTGGAATAAAGAAGGAGAAGCAATTCTAGACTTCTGTATGGCAGATAGCTTGATAATAGCTAACACATGATTCAGAATGAGAGACAGTCACAAGATCACATACAACAGTGGCCAAAGTGCAGCTCTGGTAGACTTTCTCCAAGTAAGGAAAGGGCACTACGTAGTGATTGTAAAGTCATCACCAGTGAAACAGTCAGACAACAGAGTAAACCACTGTTTGCCACAGTCAGCTGAAAACAGGTATCAGAGAAGGCTCTAAGATCAACAGAAACCAGGGTGAAGACTTGGAAATTGACTGGAGAGAAAGCACAACAGTTTATTGAATTACTCAGGGCTCTAGCACCTGAAGAAGAAAAGGAAATAAGTGGAGTTTAAGAACAATGGCAGCCCCTAAAAACAGCATGTGTGAGGACTACAGATCCTATGTGGCTGAGCCAGGTATGAAAATAAGGTACCTAAGGAAAGCTGGTGGTGGAGTGCAAAAGTCCAGGAAGTCCTCAAAAGAAAGAAGATGAAGAGGAAAAAAATGGGAGCTAGAAAAGACAGACCAGGATAGGAAGGAATGCTGGTTCACTAACAAAGAGACTAAGAAAGAAGTTTCTATAACAAAGAACAAGGCATTAGAGGTACTCTATCAGCTTATGGAAAGTGACTCAGTGTCATTTGGGGATGTAAATATAAATAATTTCTACTTAAGCCTAAGTCATTGTGTGGAAATGTTACAACCTTTAGCCAGATATTGATACTGTATCTGTATCTGGGCTGTTCTGCTTTAGATCCTTCCTTATATCTGTCTCAGTTTCTATAGCTATTATTTCATTTAGTTTCAACATTATTTGTGTTATCCAAAAAAAAAAAAACACTCAGTAGGCACACTGGTCTCAATGAAAGCTAAGTCACAACATGAAAATCCACTTAAATATTTTAATAACAGCAAATTGGTATCCACAGATTGAGCTCTTTCTTTCCACTAAGGGAACTTCATCAGAATACCAATATTTTTATAGTAACATTCATTACTACTCAACAAAATGATACATTGATTAATTGATACATTTAAAGAACTACCAAATTAGGCACTGTAAAAAATAATCTGTTCTATATATAAAAATAGCACAAAATAGGACGTGTACACATAAAACTATATGTATAAATATATAAATATATAAATGATTTTAGATACCAACATTTTTGTTAGAAGTTTAAATTTGGAAGTGTTTTTTGATGGTGTGAATACTATTCCAAATTCCAGTGGCCTCAGGAAAAAGTACTTTCAATCGTGCTATTTTTATATATAGAACAGACCATTTTTACAGTGCCTAGTTTGGTAGTTCTTTAAATGTATCAATTAATTAATGTATCATTTTGTTGAGTGGTAATGAATGTTAATATAAAATGTGTGTAACTTGGGTTTTGGCATTCTGATGAAGTTCCCTTAGTAGAAAGAAAGCGCTCAATCTGTGGATACCAAGTTGCTGTTATTAAAATATTTTAAGTGCATTTTCGTGTTGTGACTTGGCCTTCATTGAGACCAGTGTGCCTACTGAGTGTTTTTTTGGATTATTGGTTGTTGGTTCACTTGGTATTTTTCTACTTCATTTGTGTTTATTTTTTATGTTATCCCTTGTTACTGTGTCTTTAAACTCTTTTATCCTTTCAGCATCTTTGTTATGCTTAGTGTGACCTTTATAAGAACTTCTCAAGAAAGTTTTCCAAAAAGTATTGATTCCTCCTTTTATGTTGTATTACTGTAGCTGTTGCTTACATTCCCAAGTGTGTAAATTTTTGGGTCATCTTTCTTGATTTTAACTTTTCCCTAAAATATTTCTATTTAGCTTCTAAGTTCTTTTGCATATGCTGTATTTTTTATATTTTTTATTTATTTGTAGATTGAGTAAGATAAATCCTGTTCCATTTCGACTTTCTGTCCTACTTTATCAAATCTAACTAAGATGTGTTAATGATCTATTCCATTTTCTACATTATCGTAGTAGTGATACTTCTTGCCTTGGAGGATTTATAGTTCTCTCAGTTCAGTGTTACCATGGTGACCTGTTCTGTTCCCTTACTTTCCTTTGTTACTCTACCTTTTTGTTGCTGCACTTTATTTGCTATTAGTTTAGCTGCACAGTGGCATGTTATATTTAGCTTTCTTATGTCACATGAATTGTCTTTAGTAGTGTCAATTTAGGGCATAATTAAAGTTAAAAACTGGGTACTCCAGACATGCAGACCAACAGTAAATTTCAAAAACTATGAAAACAGAAGCAGCTATGTCAGGCATCTAAGGGCACTTTATAATTTTCTTTAGTGTTTTCATTCTACAAATTTCCAGACTTCTTTAGAACTGTTCTAAAGTAGTAATAATATGTTTTAGGCATAATTAAAGTTCATGAAATCAGTTTTGCTTAAGTATTTGATGTTTTCCAAGATTGCTATTTACAGCAGCTGCAAAGTACCCATAAAGTCTTTTATATGAAGTTCAAATGGACATACGTGCAGCTGTAGCATCTGTAAAGATGTTTGAAAATTATTTATTATCCCTGTTTCTTCAACTACAACATAAATATTCTATCTCATTTTTCCACATCACTCTAGTTTTTATTTGCATGTCATAATATGTTACATATATTTCAATTTTTAAAATGCTATAGCAGGTGGATGTAGCAATTCTGATTAACAATACTGCATTTGTCTTATTCTCTTGAACTGCAATATCCAGGTTGTTGGCCTCTGCCTTCCTAGCCGCTGGTATGGGATGATCCCATATGATCATTACTTCTTCATTTTCAAAACTCCTTTGTGTTTCACATTTCTAATACCTCTCAGTTACCTGAGTCTGTGCTGTGGTGTTTACATAATCTCCAGTGTAACAACTTTACCATACTGTTATATCTTTCAGTATACAAACCTTTAGCCATTAGCATGTTACAGCCTAACATAGGATGCACAACTGTTTCAAGTTTAGTACTACAATACCTACATTTGTCTTTATCTCCTACCTTTTCTTTCACTTTATGAGGCATGCAGTATGTAGTCCTCTGTCTTGAAATTCTAACATTAATCTTTGATCTTTTGGTTTAAATTCACTATGCCTGAGCCACTTATGCATCTTGTACACCCAGCCTTTTATTTATTTATTTATTTATTTTGTATTTTAACCTCTCTTTCTCCATGATACTAAATCTGCATATCAATGTTGTCTTGGTGAAGATTTGTAAAAATTGTGGTTGAACAAAACCTCTCTTTCTGCATAACATAATACTAAGGCTGGATTCAATAAACCTTACACGGCACACATCAGTGTGTATTCAGTAAGCAGCTGTACATGATTGCAAACATTGTGACATGCTGATTACAGCATAAGTTGCTGAATTATATGCTAATCAACCAATCCATAATGGTGGAGTGATTCAATAAGCTATAAAGCAATCATGCAGACATGGCAGGAGCAGGGAAAGATGGTGACCAATTCAGGGCTCAAAGACGGGATGTGGAGGAGTCAGAAATATTAATTGTTCTCCACATAAAGTGCTACAGCCATAGGCTGCTGCAGGGGGATTATAACCAGTCTCAGTATAAGGCTGAGGCTTGAAACAGTATAGCTAAGGCTGTCTCCAGTGCAATTGGCATTCCAAACACTGAGGAGCAATGCAGGGTCTATATTATATCCTCGAACGATTAAAAAAGCGAACGCTGATGGATCGAACTTATTTTCGCAAAACTGCAAAATATCGAAGCAGCAGAAACTCGATTTTTTTCCTAGGGAAAGAATTTGATTTTCCGTTTCTGTTGCTTTGGTATTTTCAGTGTTATGGTGGAAAGTTAACGGTTGGATTCAGGTAAGTGTGCGATTGTGGGGATGTGAGTGTTAGGGTGATTTAGGTGAGTTAGCGTTAGGGCTCGGGTTAGGTGTGTGTGCGATTGAGTGGACATGAGGGTTAGGGTGGATTTAAGTGAGTTAGGGTTAAGGAACAGGTGAGGTGAGTGTGCGATAGTGACGGACCTTAGGGTTAGGGTTTGGGTTAAGGTAAGTGGGTAGTTAGTGGTGTGTGCATAGTTTAGTGTAGGGTTAGGTATCAGATTTTAGGTGTATGTGTGTGGATTTCTGTTTGTTTGGTGTGCTTGTGCTGTGTGTATGTGTTTTGGATCAGCGATTCTTTTCCCAAGGAAACAAATTGCTGATTTGACAGTTCGAGATTGTAAGCTTTCGCTTAAATTAGGTCGATGAATCAGCGTTCGCTTTTTAAGCGTTCTGTGATATAATATAGAACCACAATGCAGGCATCATCATAATGACCTGAAACAGTGCAAGCAGGCACAACTTGACCACTGCTGATATCCAACAGTTGTTTAAGTATAGAGATAAAGCAAGTTTAACTGATATGGAAAGCTGTATATAGCCAAGATTGGTATGCATAATGCTTTCCTGTCTCTTTACCTCTCTTTCTTTATTTTATAGCTGCTCAGAAAATTTCAGTGAACAGGGAGGTGCCTGCTGAAAGATTAGAAAGACTTAGAGAGGCTAGGGGTATGTGTGCAGTACAAATGAACATGACTGTATTAAAATTATTGCTCTTCCATACATTGCTAGCAACTTAAGCACACAGATCTTAACTGTAAAAGCAAGCATGCATGCTTTCTTCTGTAGCTCTAGCTAATTGCATTAGGCAAGTGTAACAGTGTATTCAAATTTGGTGGGTTCAATTCCCACAAGTAACAAACATATTCAAATTACAAAAATATAATTATTTAATTTTAATTCCAGCAAAATTGCCTTTGATGCCATATTGTTAACTTAATCTGAATCATCTTTAAAAGCATATATGCAATATCTCCATAATGCAAGGATTACATGTTACAATTCACCATTCTATTTTGGTTTGGAAATTTGTATAGCTACTATAATAATAAAAGTATATTTAGTTGAAATAAAAAATGTATGTGACATATAATGGTTCTAATAAAATGTTTTCTTATTTTGTCTCAGCTGAGCCCTTATTTCTCTTTTTTTATATCTGTGAACACACTGCTCTGATGTCATACTTTTCTGCCAACAGACAAAATCATTCTCAACAAAGGCAGGTAGGCCAACCACTGTGGCTCTCAGCCTGTCAACTGTCCACTGGCTGCTGCAGCAACACCCAGCACATCTTGGATGCAAAACCGCAGTACTGCCTACAAAACCCCAGCACTACCTTGACCATCAACAACAGGTAGCATTGTTCCACCAGCTGGTACATTTGTACCCTCCAGGAATATTGGTGGAGGTGGGATTACATCACCTGACAGGAGCTTCCAGGGATGGTGCATGAGATATTAGAAACCAGCATTAGTGCACTCCTCAGCTGTTTTGAGAAGCTGATCTTTAGAATGCAGAAAAGACCCCCATGTCAGACAGACCCACAGGGAGCCAAGAAAGGGGCAGTGATGACTGTTCTGATAGTGAGGACTAGATTCTCACTCTTCTCTATGCTTGATGGGCATGTGACTCCGATGTCCCCTACCTATTCCAATCATGGTGCCCTCCAAACTTTTATGTCCATTGCCATGTCTGTGTCTGTCTTGTTTGTCCTGTTTGTCTGCACCTGCTTCCTTACCTACCCTTGCTACCTGAAACTGACATTCCTATGTCCATCCCCCAACATTCCACTCTTTTTGAAATCTACAAAAAAAAGGCACCTGTCCCACAAAAAAAAGACTTTTTCCCATACATAGCTCTTCATTTCGCACATGTGTCCTCTTGACACACTTGATTTGGTCCAATTGGCTATACCAGATGACTGCATTGTCACCTATCTGTGTTAAGTTGTCAGTCCAAAGTCATCCAATTTTCTATACTTGTTCACATTACAGTGTTAACGAAGTGGATAGCTATGCTTCATTCCTAATTCCCTCCTACATATTCCTTAATAGCTCCTCCTTTCTTCTTCCCCTGCTTTCCCACCATTTCACCACTTTCCTATCTATGCCATCTTCACACTTTTAATCTGGTCAAAAAATAGAATCACATACTGCACATATAGCCAGAAATGCTTCCTAATAAAGCCTTCACTTTTTGTCCTGTGCATTTGCGTGGAGTTTAGCATCACATACCAGCATACCTCTCAACCTGGAAACATCAAAAATCTGAACAAGGCCCATCAAAAATAGGTACAAATCTGTATGCTGATTAACATCTAATTTGCATACATAATTATGTAACCCCACCCACTCCAGTAGAATTCTGGGATGCCAACTTTCAAACACAAACTGAAGAACAGACAACCAAAATATGGCACCAGAGTCCCCCTGCAGCCATTCCATTGTCCCATTACCTGGCTATTTTGCCCAATTTACCATAAACACTAATGTATGCATACTGCTTTACTTCTACAATGATTATTTGGATTTTATTTTTACATTTTACAGCACAACAATGCAGAAACACTAAACAAAGCAATACTGTCTCACAATGAAAATAGGCTTGGCATTAAAACTTCTCTGCCCTTGAAACTCACATTCATTGAAATAGCATTGAAACCCACACAACATCCAAAGAAAATGCATCTGGCCAGTGGTGGGTAAAGATTACCTTTGGGCTGTTTTCAAATCAATGGCCCCTTGCACACAAAACAAGAAACATACATGTGTTCCTTTCTTTGATACACCTTCCTGACTTTATTAAATTATATTCCTTATATAATACAGCACACTTGTTAGACAGCGCATTTTATATTTATTGTTTGAACATTTTTCCAGTAGGCTGTACAGTAGGCAATGAAACAAAACACATGAACCAGTAATGACAGAACTGCCCAATTCAGAACATTTCCATCATAAAAGTTTACTTCCACACCCACTTTATAAATAGAATGACAGTAGTGTAAGCCACAGGCATCTTGCACAGCATCTACCACTTATTTTCAATTTCATTTTTTTGGGTGGGACAAAAGGTCAAAAACTAAAGACACATTTTAAACATTGCTTGTATAATTTTGTAAGGTTGCTAGAATAAAATGTTGTGTTTATTACTGGCAAGTTTTGAACCCAGGACCCTATGAACTACAGTCAGAACAACATACCACTATGACAAATCAGCAGCTTTCTGAAAAATAGGAAGGCTGAAACTTAATGGCTATCATTTAGTGAATTGATTTCTCAATTCTCACCACAGCTCTCAACCTCTTAGCGCAAAAAATCTGAGCAAAGCTCACAAGTGGTGGTGGCTAGGGACTTTAGGCTCTTTTTACCCTGTACCCAAGGTACAGGGTTTGAGCTTGAGTATCTCTAGCCACCATTTTCAAACACACACACACAAGCACAATTCAAATATGTTACAGACCTTGACAAAAGTTATAGCCCAGGTTTATTTAAAAGTAGCAGTATTATGGGTAGAATATAATGAAAACATGATTTGAAAAGCTTGCATACTACTCTTGTTAATTTATCACTTTAAAGTAATACATAATTTTGAAAATGAATCAATTGATAAGAATTAATCAAAGTGTAAGATGCAACAGGGTCGGATATAAAAGATACATGAGAGCTTTGAAGAGGGTGTGGGAATTAAGCATTTTCACTTATTCCTTTTTTCATGAGATATGGCTATGAATGCATTGTACTGCAACATTTCCAGCAGAAATAACAATCCAACATTGACATCCTCTTTAAATTAAATGCAGTGCAACTTATGATGCAAATTTACTATACATGAGAAAATTTTTTTCTCTAAAATCTAAATCATTCTTACTTGCCAAGAAAACACACACGTTATATAATTTTCAAAAATACAGTGTAACACTTTTCATTTCAGGAAGCCATCATACTTTCTGTCTTTACAACATACAGCACACATGACTTTTATATTACTGAATTATTTTCCTATATGTACATTACAATTTTTATTTCCCCGTATGTGCATTATAGTATTATCTTTCACCATGTATGATTTGTGCCATTTGCAAATATGAGTCTGCACTCAATTTATAGCACTCATCTCTCTCTTACTTCTCTTCTCTTCTCTTCTCCTTTGCTGTCTTCCCTCTTTTATCTGCTGTCTGCCTCTCATACTTTACCTTGTCTATGTCTTAATCTTTTTACCCAAATTCTAGCACCGCTAGTTCCCAATTTCTGCCTTACCCATTGTTCAGCTTTCTTTGACTATTCTTTACTTAGATCTTCTGCTTTCTAAACATTAGCTACTTCTCCTTCAGCTGTCCTACCATTAATCATATCTCCCCTATTTCCTTTACTACTCCCTGCTGTTCATCCATTCAGAATAAGCATAACAATCATCCTTATTTGACCTCAGTATTATATGACTTGGTCCATCACACACACACACACACAAACACCCTATTTCAGCTTACCTTGTCTCTGTTTGCAGCCAGGCAATAATATACCTGCATTGCAGCAGCCACTGAGCCTTCAATAATTCATAATCAGACAGCCAGCCTTACATCCACAAAGGAGCAGCCACAGGCTGAGCTAATCCACGATCATTAAATCCACAAATGAGCACTTTTAATGATCTAAATCCACAAACAAGCGCTTCTAATGATCAGCCAGGTGCGAACATCAACAAACAAGCCATTCCCGCTCAGAACGCATTTGATTTGAGACAGAAATACATGAGTGAGCTCAATTCCGACAGGCTGGTAGCCGTGACGGAGCTGACATCATCGCACGTGATGATGTCAGCTGACAAAGCACGAAAACTTTAAAAAAATCATAAAAACACAATGAAAACAAATCAGAAATAAAGAAGTGCCACTTGGAAATCATGGCACCCCATTTTTGGACCCCAAAACTCTGTAGGAAACGAGTAATTCGGGACAGTTGGGAGGTATGCATACCAGTGCCAAGTGGCAGTGAATGCCTCTTAATGTCCTGTGGCAAAACCTGCTGAGTTTTCCCATTGGCCACACTGGTCCAGTTATCTCTGTGCAAAGCAAATTAAACTCACTGCTTTAAAGGAACACAGTGTTAAAGCAGAGTAAAGGCAGTGCTTTGAAACATTTACTCTGACAGACTGCTGAATGTAACAAAATGCACAGTACTTTGTGAAATGTTGACATAAATCACTGCTCTGAAGATTTTTTTTATAATAGCTTCAAGGGTTCGACTCCAGATGTATCTCTCATCATTTCTTAGTGTGATGATATATGTGTGTTAAATATTTAATCACCCATGTGTTCAAATTTGCAAAACTTATAATTTTTTTTGGATATATTTTGATTACTGACCAAAAATGAGTACCTGAAGTGACATCCATCAACAATAATATTACATATTTAGCTAACCTTGTTCTGCTTGTCATAAGTTTGTTGTCCCTCTCCTAAGCCTTTTCTACCCTAATGCCACTAACCTCATGCTCCACAGCATGTAATGTTAATAATGACAAAATACCAAAAGCATGATCATTAAGCCGCAGTGGTACAGCGGTAGCGTTGTTGCCTCACAGCAAGAGGTTCTCCTGTTTGATTCATGGCTGGAGTGTCTTCTGTGTGGAGTCTACATGTCCTCCCCGTGGTCGAGTGGTCTCCAAAAGGCATTTATGAATGGGTGTGCCTTCACTGAAGGTTGGGTGTTAACTCGGCAACATAAAAAAAATCTACTGCTAATCATGAGTGGACTGGATTTTGGCTGTGACAACCCCTAACTGGGAAAAGCCGAAAAGACAATCAACCAAAAACATGATTATTAATGTGTCATGAAAAAAAACATCTTTTTAACAGACACTGATGATATCACTTGCTATAAATTGCTCAATGATGATATGAAAGTTAGACTTGTGCTGTCTCACTAGCATTAAGTACTGTGTTCTGTAGCTTGTATAGATAGCTAGACAGGGGTTCTAATCTCACTGCAGTCAACACGTGTGTGTGTGTGTGTGTGTGTGTGTGTGTGTGTGTGTGTGTGTGTGTGTGTGTGTGTGTGTGTGTGTGTATCCATTCACCTATTGGTCTGAAGACAATTTTAAGATGGCATGTGAGACCACTGCTATGTCAGTCACTCCTGCCCACTTGTTATTCTCAACATACAATGATGATGTGTTCCCCTCTAAAGTGCATACTGACAGTATTACATTCAAATGTCTGTGTTGGCACAAGCATTAATTACTGTGTTCTGTAGATTTTGTAGTTAGATAGCTTGTGGTTCTAATCTTGCAGCAGACAACTTGTACTTGTGTGTGTGTTCATTCAGATATGAGCGTGGATACAATATTACACCAAGATGTGACTCCACATCTGTGTAACTCACTCTTCCCAACATCTTCTTCTCAGCATTCACTGGCACTGTAGTCCTCTATAAAGTGTACTGTGACAATGTAAAGTCAGACATCTGTGCTGGTGCTACTGTTGCTTTGTATGGAATCCAATTTGTATAAATGCACAGGCCTAATGTTCAAATCTGACCTTATTCAACTGCTGTGTGTGTAGTTGGTGGTATATTACAGCTAGTAAATGGTCTTTTAAATCTCTTTTAATTTGAATCCCACTCAGGAGAACCTTTAACATAGCCCCATGAATCCAGACCCCCCCCCTTTTTTCCCTCTGCCAGCATAACATTCTTTCTGAAGAACACTTGAGGATGTCATCATCTCAAAGATGTGCACACAATTTGTGAAGCACAGCCCTTCCATTACCTTCTTCAAGCCATCTGCAGGCCACTGGATGTGTGATTGCTAATTCTATCATGCAGTGGTGCTCATGTCACATATAGACAGAGGCACTATGTAATACAAACACTTACACACATATGCATATACCCATACTATCTTACATCATATAGATATATTGATTTTGGTTTATAGGCTGGAATAATGGCTATGACTTTACATAATGTTGGCTGTTATGCTAGTAATGTCCTATGACACTATGAGGATTGCTCATGTTAATGCTGCTGTAAAACCACATGTGCTGTATTGAGGTGTGGCTGTACTGTAGATCTACAACAGTGCATTCTAATCTGAGATTTGACATAATGTGTTGATGGCCACTGGTGCCATTTGATTAAATGTTCCTTCCATAACAGCTGGTAGTAATATGCCTCCTCTGGACTGTTGCCATGGCATGATGCTGTGTATATTCATGCCTTAGTAAGGCATGTGTTCTTGTAATGGAGTAAATTACCATTCTGCACATTTCTCATTCAACCTTCATGGTGACACTTGCAGTATGACACAGGAGTATATGCATATAACTACCATCATGAAATGTTATGTGACAGACAGCAATATTACATCATACTAATTACATGGTCATATATGCCTTGTTTCAACTACATATTGTAATGCTGGTATATACACAAACATATAACCAGCTCAGATTCACTTGCAAACTTGGGGAATTCATTGTATGTACAAGTGTGTTGCTATCCACAAGGATTATTCAGGTGTTGCCCAGCAACATTGTGTGACTTTCAGCATTTGTGTCAGTAACCGTTCTTCATGAACAACATCCACCTCATTTGTAATGTGGCCATATGTGATATCAGAGACCTCAGAAGCACCTTTCCAATGTTAAACATATAAGTATATGATGTCAAATGATGTAATGACGTGAAATAGGTAGAGTTCCACAATTGTGATAACAGTTCTACTGTGTATCATGTGATAAGTACTCAAGGTTGTATTTGCAAGTGTTGTTACAAATCTTTTTTTAAGCAAGTAGAAAATCATGAGGAGTACACAGCTATGTACAACGATGGTTGTAGATGGCAGCAACAATATTCACCCATAGGCAATAGACAACCTGTTAGCTGACAGATTTGGATCAAACTTCACCCCCCCCATCCCCAATGATCATCACCCAAAGTATACATGCAAACATTACTCAGCATATTTTCTCAAGACATCAGATCATCTGTGCACTCTCTAAGGCTAAAAACATGGCATCAACAAGCCCTCACAACATCCCAAGTTGCCTTATCAATAAATTAAAACATGACCTATCAGATACAGTTGCATCCCTACTTAACCACAGCCTCCAGACAGGTTATTTTCTGGCAGAATGATGGACAGCAGCAATCATCTGTTTGAACAAGGGGAGACCATCACCTTACACAGGGAATTATAGACACAAAAGCTTGACTAGCCTCAACTGTAAGCAAATGAAAAGAATCATCATAAACCTTATCAACAAAAACATAGGTAAACTCCCAACTGTGTAACCAACCCATGTTTGATTCCTTAAGGATAGATCATGTCTGTTAAATCTAGATGACGTCTTTGAAAAGGTCACAAAGGCCATGGATGTGGGAAAGAATGTGCATCCCACCTAACTTGACTTGGCCAAGGCATTTGACACAATTCCATATTAAGGTATTATATAAAACTATCTCAACTGGCCATAAACCACTTTATCACCAAGCGAGTAGCCCAAGGGATCACCAACAGGACACATACTGTCAAAGTGTCTGAATTAATCTCTGGCAAGATGCCAGTAACCAGTGCAGTACCACCGTGTTTTGTACTATGCCACTTCATGTTTCCTATTTAACTCACAGAAGTCAAGGCAAACTTAGATAGCCTTTGTCCAACCAACTTTGCAAATGACTTCAAATGGTGGACAATCCTTGAATCTAGTAATGGTATTGATATACTGCAGGAAGTATTAACACACACAAATGATAAGTGCCAGAGCCATAGAGACACAATTAATGTCCAAAAACAATAATTATCTCCTTTTGTAAAGCAAATGCCCAATTTAATTACAATATAGGCAGCACACCCCAAGGAGTAGATGGGTCTTTTTTATGTGATCGAACATCTCTTCTTCGAACACATAATAATCAACACATATACAGTGAACGCTGTAATCTGCAAATGGCAACTTCCTCAAATTTCTTCCTTGGGAAAAAATTCACGTGGCTGTAAAATAAAAAAACACACTTTAAAACACAAATCAAGTGGGGGGTTTCAACCCCAACACCTCCCATCACCCTCCTTAACTAAATATACCAACTTCGAGATCACTCTACATTGAAGAAAAGGGCAATTCCCAATAACGCCCAACTGAATTTTTTCCCATTGGAAAAAATTCGAGGATGTGGCCATTCGTGGTTTACAGCATTCTCCGTATATGTATCGATTACAATGTGTTTGAAGAAGAGATTCTTCGATCACATAATATAGACCCAAGTAGACTGAGTGGTATATGAGATGATCTGGATACTCAGGTGGATAGTAACTGAAAGTTCAACCACCATGTGTCCACAGTGGCAACAAATCCTGTCTATGTGGCACAACTCATAATTCCATTGTACATGGCCCTCATCACAAAAATAATTGAGGATAAAGCACACTTTTAAATGTAACTCACCACACATTTGCAACAACTGGAGCAACTTCAGAGATTTTGCACAAGAGATACATGCTTTAAAAGGCAAGTCCTGTGTGGAAAGACTGAAACTCATATCACTGTATTCTGTCCCCTACAGACAGGGGAGCCCGCAGGATTTTTTGCAGGGGGTACAAACCCAGAGCACCCCCATGTACCACCCCACACACCAGCTATTCCAGTGTTCCATTACTTCGCTATTTCTCCCCAGTTGCCATAAAAACTGTTCAAAACTTTCAGTGTTCATACTGTTTTATGCTTTATTTCTACAATGATTACAGATATTTGGATTTAATTTACAACTTTTATTTCAAACACCGATAGACATTTTTCTAAAAAAAGCAATAGTCATACAATGAAAATAGACTTGGCATTAAAACTTCTCCACCTTTGTAACTCACACTTATTGAAATGGCATTGAAACCCACACTCAAAGAAAATGCATCTGGCTAGTGGCAGGTTAAGTTTACCTTTGGGCTGTTTTGATATCATAGGCCCCTTGCACACATGTTTAGGACCATACAAAAGTTCTTAGATTCACCTTTGTGATTGTATTAATTATAAAATATAATTGAATTATACCTCCTGTATTAATTATAACATATAATTGAATTATATCCCTTATATAATACAACAGCACTTGTTAGAGTGTGTTTTAAATTTATAGTTTTGAATATTTTTCCAATAAGCAATGAAACAAAACATATGAACCAATAATGAACCAATAATGACAAACTGCCCAATTCAGAATATTTCAACTGTAAAATCCCACTCAAAACTTCTGTCATTACAATCCACCAATATCAGTTAATATACACAATCTCTGCAGAAGCTGTGGTGGTGGTGCTGTGGTAGCATTGTCGCCTCACAGTAAGACGTTGTCCTGTTCGATTCTCAGCTAAAGCATCTTCTGTGTGGAGACATGCGTGAATGGCTGTACTTTTGTTGCAGGCTTTGCATCAGGGCTGGCAACTCTGTACATAAAAATCTACTGCCAATCATTAGCAGACCAGAGTTCCGCTGTGGTGACCCCTAACCGGGAAAAGCTGAAAGATACAACAACAACAACATACACAATCTCTGCAGAAGTAAAAGTCGTCTGAATAATTCCACATTAAAGAAATCTGAAGCTAATGAAGAGGTCATTGCTAGAAAACAACTTTATATTTCAGTTTTTCATCTACAAATTCAGTGCCTGCTGCCCTTTAAGAATAAATTGCCTGTGTTATATTAAAAAATGGTAAGCCGGTATATTGCAATCGGGAATGAGTGGCAAGCTGAAAAACTAGTTCATAGTTACTAGGCATCTCATACAAAGGAAGACATACTTAGGACTTCAGCACCCTTCCCCCTTAAAATACAAACCTATATGCTGTGAGAGTAGAACCTACAGGTCTCTACATCAAGATGCAGGTATGCTACCTGATGTTCTATTAACACTGCTTTAAAATTCTGTACCACAATAGTGATACCATTTGCTAAACAAAACCATTGCACATTTTAAGCAGACTTGCTTGAGCAGCAGTAAACTTCACTACCCTTGAAGCTCAAAATTCCTTGAAAAATACACTTGAAAATAAATTCCACCTGTTAACTCTAACTATGGCATTTCACTCTCTCTGTCACACACACACCTCAACCTCTTAGTGCAAGAAATCTGGACAAAGTCTAAAATAAATAGTGACAGGTTATAAATATTGCTCTCATGAACTTAGAAAATTGCTAGAATAACATGAATTGTGTTAGTATGCATGTTTCTAAAGGATATGACATCTAAACCTCAAATGTCTGTTATTTTTTAGCAACTTCAATCCTTTTGGGAGGAATATGGGGGAAAAAAATTGGGGTATTCTGCAAAAGCCTGGACAGCTGAGGAGTATACTTCCTCATTTTATACATAAGTACACACACACACACACACACACACACACACACACACACACACACACGCACACGCACACGCACACGCACATGCACACATACACACACACCATACCTATCAATCTCTTAGCA
This sequence comes from Protopterus annectens, assembly GCF_019279795.1. Classification (NCBI taxonomy): domain Eukaryota; kingdom Metazoa; phylum Chordata; order Ceratodontiformes; family Protopteridae; genus Protopterus; species Protopterus annectens. The sequence goes on along the minus strand of NC_056728.1, from coordinate 1,531,738,380 downwards.
CAAGAAATCTGGACACAGCCAATTATAATGTTGGAAACAAAGGCCCAAAACTAGAAAGTTGCCAGAATTTGTGTTAGAATGCATTTTCTAAAGGATATGAAGTCTGAAACTCAAATACATGTCATTTAATAAATATAAAACCGTAGCTCATCCCAGTGATTTGTCAAAAAAAAAAAAATTTCATGAGGAGCAGACCAAAAATATAAGGCAAAAATCTGGACATTATGTGAGAATCTGTACAGTTGAAGGTATGACACACACATATATCCCCTACCTCCTTAGAAAGTGGATAGAACAACATGGTTTGCATTAGTATGTATTTTCTGAGGATATAAAGTCTAAAACTCAAATGTCAGCCATTATTTTTTTACTTCAGTCCTCAATGATTTGCCAAAAAAAAAAACACAATTTCATGAGAAAGAAATCAAAAATATGAGGTAAAAATCTGGATAATTGCGAGATATGACCCCTCCCTCCTTACACATACTCCAACCCCCCTCTTACTTACACACATTCACACACACACACCTACCTCCCTCTTACAAACACACACACACACCTACCTATATCTTACAAACACACACACACAGAGACACACACACACACACACACACACACACACACACACACACACACACACACACACACACCCTACCTCCCTCTTACAAACACACACACACACACACACACACACACACACACACACAAACCTACCTACGTTTTACAGACACACACACACACATACACACACACACACACACACACACACACACACACACACACACACACACACACACACACACACACACACACACACACACACACACACACAGTGTTCTCCAGGAGGGGCTAATAATAATATCCATTTCAGTGATACTTTCCCTTCCTGCTCTTATGGTAATGTACTGCAACTGTCTAGACCAATCTGCCTCACCATGTTCATAGTTACTCTGCACCTTTAAAATGAGTCATTTGTATTATTAACTTGCAATAGCTGTATATAATCTGTCTCTCTCTCTTCAAGCATTGGATGCTAACTGATATAGTTTATCAGTTTTGTGCAACGCCCTTGTATACATTAATAACAGTTCATCACAATTCTCTGAGTTAGCATAGTGATGCTCTTTACCTAAAGAAATGAGACAACATACCCTTGTACAGAGAAATGTAAAATAAAACATTTAGAAAAGAAAGGTATAAATAGAAAAACTTTTTAACAGCATTCTGGTTCTACCACTACTGCAAAGTGTAGATAAATGTTGTCTACCACATTTTTATTACCATGTAACAGTTGAAAAAAAAAGAAAAGAAAAATCAGACAAAATGTATAGGCATGAAACCGCAGTCTCAGTACCAGGCTGATTCTCTTCTCATCTGCAGTTCATGTAAAGATTTTCTGCACTGTTCCAAAGTTTACTAGAAGACTACCAGTCACTCCAGGAGGAAAGCACTGTCTAAAAGACTCATCCTTTTGACCCTTCTACTAAGGGCAGTGATGAAGGTTCTGTTTTTCCTCCTTTCTAGTGGGTTCCAAAGTTCACTGAGGTGTTAACAAATGGTAGAGAGTATCAACTAGTTTTCACTAGAGCTCTCCTTTTCACAAAGACTTAGCCTGCTTGTTAGGCTTGGTAGGGTTCTTCCTGGGTGACTCTTTCCTTGCTTGGTATTACGAATACTGCAGTGACAATGACTTGGGTCAATATCGCAAGAAAACAAATATAAATTTTAGGCCTTCCCCAGATTGTAGTAAGTGGGTAGAGACAGATAAACCTGAAATCACAGTTTTAATGATTGCACTAAGGAGGAAATCTAATGAGACAATGCAGTCTGAAAAATAATATACAGTGCCCATCTCAGTGCTGTCCTAAAAATGTAACATCATCTTGGCACCTTTACGTTTTACACACAAGCTTACACACACACACACACACACACACACACACACACACACACACACACACACACACACACACACACACACACACACACACACACACACACACACACACACACACACACACACACACACACACACAGCCCTACCTGCCTGCTTCTTACATCCAAACACACACACACACACACACACACACACACACACACACACACACACACACACACACACACACACACACACCTCAAACACTTAAAAGCACACACCTACCTATCACTTGTACCTTCATCCGCAGAATCCAGTCCACACGTTTTCTGGAATTCAGATTCTGCATGAAAGATGAAGACGTAAACCATCAGGCGCACAGACACAGAAGCTTCTGTATCACTGGATGCAAAGCATGTACGAACACCTTAAAAATATCTTTTTTTTTAATTAAAAGAAAATTAATCTTCCAGCCAGCCAGTTTCAGGAGGGTGCAAGTACACCCCCTTGCACCTGTCTGCAGGCACCCTTGCCTACAGACTACTAAGGGACAATGTGTGTCTGGCCTACAGGGTAGTCTACAGTCCAGCCCTGATGGAAATGTTACACAATGGTAAAGCAAACTGTACGAGGGTCACTCATTCTAAGGATGTTAACCTAGTCTTTGACATAATAAATCATGTGTGAGAGATACATCTCTCAGAAACTACCACTTCTCGGGAACAAGTTTCCCAATCATGTAAAGCAAAAACCTTTCCTGACCTTATTCAAGTGCAGCCTACATCACTGGATGGTTACTGGTAATTGTACTCCTGGTGCTACGTCCATGTCCCTCATGGAGAGAGGCACTTGGTCTTAGAAAATGTAGCATAAGCTCATAGCTGTGTGAACTTTGTTCACATAGCTTTTTATAATTGTGAAACACATGTTTAATATGTCTAGGTTTATGTCATCTTGGAACATTAGCCTAGTACTCTCCTATGAAACTATGAAGTCCAATCGTATCCTATACAGCATCATGGATGTAACAGTGCATCACATCAGTATTACTACTTGATAGTTTGGATGAACACATATGCATGCATGTTAGGATTTCATGCCAGTTTAACATATTCTCTGGCAATGTCAGGGGGTCAGTGAACATGTGGCATATATCTAGAAGTTTCTCATGCACTTATAGAGTGTGCTTCATGCATTGCTTGGTATGTGAACAACATCACAATAACAGCTTCCTCACTCAATGATGCTTGGCTTTCCCCTGTTGTACTTTCTGTGTACATGGGCATAGTTGCATTGCCATCAGTCTCACATATTGCTGTACTATTCATTATAACATACCAGCTCTTAATTCACATATCAATTGCAGATGTCTCAGACAATATCCATTGCTATCATATGTGACAGATGCATGCAATATACAGCTGTATGTAGGAAACCACTCATAATAGAAGGTTGTTTGTAAGTGTTGCTATCCTTGTGGCTGATAGCTATGTCAGCCAGGGATGATTCAGTCAAGTGTATTACATTTAACAAAAGAAATGATAGGACAAATCCCAAAAAGTGTCATAAAAAATGAAAAACTAAAGCAAAACCATCAAAAAGGAGAAAAGTAGTTCAAACTGATTTAACGGATAGCTTAACAAAACAAGCAACAGGACAATTCCCAAAAGGAGGTATATAAATGAAAAACCAAAGCAAAACCACAAAAAAAGAGAAAAGTAGTCCAAACTGATTTAATGGATAGTTTAGTGCTAAACTATCCATTAAATCAATTTGAACTTCTTTTCTCCTTTTTGATGGTTTTGCTTTGGATTTAACTGTATTACATTTGACAGAGTGAACTGACACACATCTTATCACCCATGCAGAACTATTCTTTGTTATGCATACCTATTAGGAATTGACAGTGCAGACTTCCCTTCAAGGTGTTGTACAAGATGCATGTGTGGTACGCATTTCTGTGTTGCACTCAGTAAATACTGAGATCATTGACAACACTGATGGCATGAGTTTGATTCTTGCATGTGTGGCTTGTAGCTTACATGTCATGCAAAGCTCTTAAATGTCCAGGATTGCCCCTGAATTCAACTCCAGCTTTAACACTGTTCCACTTAAGCCGTCTGATCGCATTCACTTTTGATAAAGAGATAGTGAATTTCCCTTATTGAATACTGCAATCATTACAGTTGTACATCTGTTCCTACAGAACATGTCTAATAACTTAGATCACATATTCTGTCAACATCACAGATTAATATTGTTAACATTTTAGAATTTTCTGATTGTGCCTGCTTCTGTCAGAAGTTTTCCATGAGTCTGTTGCTTTATGTCACCATGATTGCCTGTGAGCTCTGCTGCCATTTCAGTCATGTTCAAGGAAGTCATTTTGCAGATCTTCACAACATGCACATACCCCCTATTGTATATACCATCCTTGATAAATATCCTCTCCGGTGAGCATGTCAGCGATGTTTGCATCACAGCTATTCACCTCCATTGACATGTAACCTTGTGTGATCATCACATATATACTGATCATGTGTAATGCTATACATACTGTATAACTCGCATAGGAGGTATAAACATCAGCATGTACTGTGATATCTACATATGTGATATGCTACTGAATTGTCTTGGCAGCATGCATTGACATATCCTGTTTGGGATACATTGCCATATTTTACATGCCCTCTTTCTTTTTCTTCATTCCAATCATTCACGTCTGTGCCCATTTTAATAAGTACACTTTCCCTGCCTACTGTATTTAAGTTTCATTGTATTTACTCTTGCTGTTCACCCCACCATCTATTATTTCAGTCTAAAGATACATGTAGTGTACAATGCAATGAGTACACTTTTCTATGATGTGTTAAAACTGCAGTTACTGTGACATTTTCTCCTCGGTAAAAGGAATTCCACAGAGGCAGAAGCTCAACCAACAGTACTTTATTGCACAATGACACACAGGTTCACCACTACTGACCTAGGTTTCCTCCCATAAGACTTCATCAGAGTGTGCTGAACCATAAAAACATTAAATACAATTAAATCATTCAATAAACCAATCAAAAACTTTGTTCATTAAAAAGCAATTAAAAACAATTAAAAACACCCACAGTTGAACTTCACCTAGTCTAAACAAACATAAGATATAAAATATAAAATATGTATAGGCTGAATCAACTGATAAATGAATGTAAACATTATAAATATAAACTATGATAAGTTTTTAGATGTCAAGAATGTGTGTACTTATTATGAAATGAATAGAAATTCTATGAAGTTATATATAAATACATTGAAATTCTATGTATGTTAATATAAACGCATATAAATGTCCATGAACAGAATTAGATATGCTGTACTGTGAATAGCATCGACCATCTAATGCCACCCTAAAATATGTCTTAACCTCAAAAAGGGCTTGATGGATAAAAATTCATTTAAACCCGGATAATGGTATGCATTCAGTCTAAGCTGCCATTTCAGTTCACATACATCTAAGTGATAATCACTTAGCTTCTCTGTTAATGTTGTCTACCTTGCCAAATGCCAGGCATGTATGGCTTTTTATGTGGGAAAGACCTGTAGATGTTTTAGGGAGAGGATAAAAGAGCATATATTGGATATACAACATAAGAAGCCTACTAATGCATTGGCTAGACATGTCATGGCACATAATGATCATAGTTTCAAGTTTTGTGTTATACAGCAATTGGTTAAAGACCAACAGGGAAGGATCACTGATTATCACTTAGATGTATGTGAACTGAAATGGCAGCTTAGACTGAATACATACCATTATCTGGGTTTAAATTAATTTTTATCCATCAAGCCCTTTTTGAGGTTAAGACATATTTTAGGGTGACATTAGATGGTCGATGCTATTCACAGTACAGCATATCTAATTCTGTTCATGGACATTTATATGCGTTTATATTAACATACATAGAATTTCAATATATTTATATATAACTTCATAGAATTTCTATTCATTTCATAATAAGTACACACATTCTTGACATCTAAAAACTTATCATAGTTTATATTTATAATGTTTACATTCATTTATCTGTTGATTCAGCCTATACATATTTTATATTTTATATCTTATGTTTGAGTAGACTAGGTGGAGTTCAACTGTGGGTGTTTTTAATTGTTTTTAATTGCTTTTTAATGAACAAAGTTTTTTATTGGTTTATTGAATGATTTAATTGTATTTAATGTTTTTCTGGTTCAACACACTCTGATGAAGTCTTATGGGAGGAAACCTAGGTCAGTAGTGGTGAACCTGTGTGTCATTGTGCAATAAAGTACTGTTGGTTGAGCTTCTGTCTCTGTGGAATTCCTTTTACAGTTTGGTTCTGGTTCTTGGTTTGAGTTAATTTTCTCCTCGGTAGCCATTATGGCTGTCTGCTCAAAAAGCCATTGGCAAACTTGTATGCATGTTCTTTCTGCATCCATGCTGCTCTGCATGGTTGTCAGGCTGGCAACATTCCTGCTGGCCGTAAAATGTTGCTTGTATCCATGTAAGCTCAATATGTGATTAGCGTTGCTGCTTATTGTGCTAACACATAAACATGTGAAGCCGACACAGAGTTTATTGAATTCCCGGAAAACTCTATATATCAGTGTTGTCTTAATGAAATTTTGTAAAAAAATGTGGTTCACCACTTGGATACTCACAAAGTCTTGGGGATGATTTCAGCTCAATAAAACTTGTTTGACTTTCTTTTTTATGTTGTCTCTACATTAAAGCTATCAGTTTGTTAAAAAGTTATTATTGTCTGAAATGTTAAGAATACAGCAACTTAATCAGCTTTTCTTAAGTTTATATGAATTTGGTCAGAATTTTTTATTCTCCTGTTGAAGCATAAACTGATTTGGATGTTCATGGTACTGTTTATATATGTGGAAGATTTTTAGAAAAATACACCACCAATGCAAGGCCATGGCTATATAACTGATGAGCCCAAACAGACATAAAGTGGATTTGATTTTTGTCTTACTTTTTTTTCAATTTTTTTCTTTATTATAATATAGTTATTTTTTCTAAAATGTACTTCCCAAAATGATACAATAAAAAAATACCATGCTAACATCTAACACTTTTATATATATTTAGCTTTCTAGTTTGGCATAGTGACATACTTTCTTTATCACTGTATCCCTAAAGTGAGCCAAACATTACTGCAAACTCTGCCACTTTTAATGTCTTTACATTTCAAATGATATTTTACTTTTAAACAACAGTTTTCAGTATCATATCATTATGAAAATGCTAAGATCATCGTGTTTTCTATAGGTTATGCTTTAAAATCACAGAAAAAAATATATTTTTTAATTTCAGCTTGGACATTCATTCCAAACCTCTAACATAGCTTATCATAGATTATCATAGCATAATTCCACAAAAATATAAAATATCTCAACTCTAAATTCTATCCTATATTATATGTATATGTATGGGTCTGCTTCAAAGGATCGAATACCCACATACCCAAATCTGGAATAAATGAGACAATATCACCGAACTTACAAAACACTGACACCACATATTACTTAAATGTTTTACAGGGAATATGAATGGGTGGCCAACACTGGGAAATTTGACATGTTCCCCACTGTAGTGCAATCCCGGAGTAGGCATATTTACTTATGGGGGATGCAGGGGGTGCAGCCCCCACTTGGGTGGGTTTGACATAATGCATTTTGTGTTTTGTATTATGCTGGCTGACCATTTGTTTTCCCTGTAAAACACTTTGGTAATATGTGGTGTTGGTGTTTTGCAAGTTTGGTGATGTCTTCTTGTTCATTTCAGATTCAGGTAAGTGGGTATTTGCTCTTTTGAAGTAGACCCATATGTATATATTTATGTGTGTGTGTGTGTGTGTGTGTGTGTGTGTGTGTGTGTGTGTGTGTGTGTGTGTGTGTGTGTGTGTGTGCATGTGTGTGTGTGTGTGTGTATGTGTGTGTGTGTAGTAATTTGTATGTGTGCATGTCCATTGTTCATTTACTTACATAGATAGATAGATAGATAGATAGATAGATAGATAGATAGATAGATGTGTGCATCTGATGATAGAGTAATCATTGCATAATTGATGCAGTACTACAAATATGAGCCATAACTAAAAAATGAAGAAACTTATTTTAGAAAAAATCAAGTAGAGACTAAACATGAAAATATTTGGAACTTCTAAATATATGAAATATTTACTTTTAGTTTTCAATAAAGCTAATTTATTTGATATGTTGGGTTGTAAAATTAAATATACAATTAACTTAATACATATGTCACATGCCAATTGTAATCTTATCACTCAGTCTTCATTAAAGCAGCATGTGTTTTAATATTTTGGTATAACAGTAATGATAAAAAAGACTGAACATTTTTGATGTGCATGAATAGTTTACTCAAATTGTAAAGGAGTTTAGAGTAGCAGAACCAAAGATTGTGTTATTAGATATTCGAAAAATAGTTATCTTTGAAAACTGACAAGGCCCCTGGGCCTAATCGACTGCCAGATTAATTTGATATAAGCTTCCGTGAAATTTTGTTTCATTTACTTTTGACGACACTGTACTCATTATTTATTCCAGTTTGGGTTGCTCCTGTAATGATTGCGATCTCTAGCAGTTGTTTTGATAAAAAAAGTCCAAAGCAGAACAACTTAGATCACTGTAGATCCATTTCACTAATCCATAAGATTATTGCAAAAACAGTCAAATGTGACTTTTTGAGAACTTTTTTTAATTTGAACTCACACACAGCAAAGCTTTTAGGTCTACACCCTTTCTCAATGCATACAAAAAAACTTCAAAAGCAGCAACTGTTTAATATATCACCATATTCTAAAAGACAATCAGATAGCAACTTCAATTAAGTAAAATACATTATATCTTAAAGCAATATTTACAAAATAACACATCTAAAAGCACAACATTATAATCAAAATACATAGTGCATATCCTATAACTTTGTATGATTCATAGGTTCTTAGGTTCATAGGTTGGTACTAGGCTATCAACCCTAGGGCCTATACAAGCCTAGCCATAACAATTCCCTGGCTATTTCTTCCAACATTATTTACTTTCCTGGACCCCTGTCTAGCAGGGCGACTGACGTGATCCCTGGGGTGAATTTCCTTTCTCCCATCCAATCGTTGAGGTTCCTCTTGAAGAGGTCCAAAGAGGCACTCTGCTTGACATGTATGGGCAATCTATTCCAGAGTCTGGGGAGTCTCTGGGTCAGGAACCTATCCCTCCAGCATGTTTTGTTTATTGTGATGACAAGGTTTAGATCCCTGGAGCGTGTAGCTCTGAGGGATTGGGATTTCTTTAAGTGTAGCATGTCCAACAGCTCTGGGTTTGACATGGCCTTGTATGTTAAGCAGAGATCGCCTCTGAGTAGACGATATGCAACAGAGTATAGTTGGAGTTTTTTAAGGCAGTCAGCATAGGGCATCTGCTTTAGGCCTGTGATTCTTTTAGTGAGGTATTTCTGAGGCCTTTCCAGTTGTTGCAGATGTCTTGAGAGGTACATACCAAATGGGGCATTGTATTCTATAATGGGTCTAATGAGGGATGAGTACAGTGGGACAATGACCTCCTTTTTTCTGGATGAAAAGCCCTTCGTGATGAGGTGTGCCACATAGAAGGATTTCCTGACTGTTGTGGCGATGGATGTGGTTATCGAAGGTGAGACCACTGTCCACCTGTGTCCCTAAGTCTCTTATCACACTTTCTGTGTTTAGTGTACTGCCACCTATATGGTAATTCATGGATACATGTTTTTTCCCAAAGGGGATAACAATACATTTCTTGGCATTGAGCTTGAGCCCATGGCTCTGGCACCAAGCATCTGTTTCTGTAAGGCCCTTTTGTAGAGTATCCACATCATTTGGGGATTCAATAATGGCTCCCAGTTTGCAGTCATCTGCAAACTTTGTTAGCCAGAGTCCCTTAGTGTTGACCTGTACTTCAGAGAAGTAGATGGCAAACAAGAGCGGCCCCAGGACTGAACCCTGAGGTACTCCACTTGTCACTTGTCTGGAGCTAGATTTGGAGTCGGCTACTTTTACAGTGTGGGTTCTATCAGTAAGCCATTTAGCAACCCATTGGGTGACATAGGGATTAATACCCAACTTAGTAAGCTTATCTATGATTCCAGAGTGGGGGATGGTGTCAAAGGCCTTGGCAAGGTCAAGATAGGCTGTGTGGACCACCTTACCCTTGTCCATGGCTCTGGAGACTGATTCAAAGAAGTCAATCAGGTTCAGGAGACAAGATCGGCCCTTCACAAACCCAAACTAGGTGGGGTCCAGTGTTTGAAGGTTGCCAATGTCTTTGTTTATAAGTTCCATGATAATATGCTCCATGGCCTTGCAGATAAGGTTTTATGCTGACAGCAGAAGTGAAACCAGGCAGATTACCTGCACTAAGACGTGTTATCCAATTCTGTTCAAAAACTTCAGTAAAATTCTTTGTTGTAAATCTTGTTCTTTAACATGTTTTGCAAGTGAATTTGTGATCACATTCCTTCTAATATCTGATAGATATTCAATAACTCACTCTTGGAATTTATAAATGCATTTCCATACATAAAAAATTGGACACATGGTGCAGGTAACTAAGTAAACTATTTTTTCAGTACTACAGTTTACATGACAACTAAAATTGAATACCTTTTTAGTAGTTGGATCCACAAAATCCACTGCAGTTAAAATATACTTTGAACAGGAGCAGTTATAGCAAGGACATGTTCCCTTTTTATTACTATAAACTGATCCTTTCATTGACTTTGTTTCCTGATAACAAAACCACTGTTTCACGTTTGAACAATTCTTAAAGGCAAATTGTGGATTTTCACGTATATACTTATTTCTACCTAGATGCATATAAAGGATACCCCAGTTATTTCTTATAATGTCTAATATCCCTTCAGTCCTGTAGTGAGTTATATATCTAATGTAATAATTATTATTGTTATTGTTAGAATTACTACAGCCTGCTAATAAGTTTTCAGTATACACAAAATATGGTTTCACCTTAGCCTCTGGTTCCGAAATAAACTCTCGAGAAATATTGTTTAGTAATGCAGCATCATACTGTCTATACCAGAATTCATTCATTATTTCTGATATTTGCAGGGTACAAGTTTGGAAATCTGTATTTAAATGACTTACTCTAAGGAAGTGACTTTTAACTATTTTTTTAAAAATGTGTTATGGGTGCATACTCTGTCTGTGCAAAAGACTATTGCTATGCATTTCTTTTTTATATATACTTGTTCCTAATACAGTACCTTGTTTTGAAATCTGGATGTCTAAAAAGCTAAGCTCCTCACTGGAATGCTTTACTTTAAACTTTAAAAAATCAGTTGTATGATCAAGATAATTCACAGATTCCAATAGAGTTCCTATGTCTCCCTGCCAAATCTTAAATATGTCCTCTGCAAAGTATTTGTAGAGCAAGACATTTCAGCTATAGGTTACTGAGGGATTAAAATATAAGTATTCTCCCAATGATCGACTGCAATATTAGCATATGCATTGGTTACAGAAGTACCTACTGCAATTTCCAGTACCTGGTGGTAAATATCATCTTCAAACAAAAACACATTGCTACTCAAAACTAGATCTAATCAAAAATAGATAGTTAAGCTCACTATTTGAGCAGAGAAACTGTCTAACAGCCTACGAATTTGGTATCACAGTAAAGATCAAATTGATTTCCAGGGTTACGGGGATATATTCAGATGTCTGATTTTGGTCATACCATAAATAATGTTTCTTTAAAAAATTACCAGTATCACTAATGAAACTTCTAATTTTATTAGACAATGAAACCAATATATCATCTAAATGCAAAAGAAATGGGTTCTGTGATCCATCCCCTCCTGGACGCTATAGGTTTCATCAGGGGGTGTGTCTTATTCTTATGTATCTTGGGCAGTCCATATAGAACAGGAGTAATGGGATAGGCTACATGGAAATATGTATGCATATCACAGGTAATATCATCTTGTAACTGCATTTCATAAACATAACTATTTACATTGAAAATATTATCATTTAACTTTTTCCATTCAAAAAATCATGCATACTAATCATGTAGTAAATCGTATTTATAACAACTATTGCACTGCCCTCATTGGCCTGTTTGATGACAATATTAGTATTATTTTGTAAAGTTTTTAAAGGTTCATATTCAGCCACAGTTACATTATAGGTCTTTCTTTTTGTTCATATTCTTGTCTTATCTGCTTTTCACATGTACTGTGAAAAGCTATAATTATATACTCTGTTACTTGTTGTAATTATATAAAGTGAAAAGCCATAATTACAAGTGTCCCTGAAGGAATGAATGTGCTGGATCGCTTACATACCTGTGTCTGATTAAAGTCATCCTTAAACAACAGCTTTAACTCCTTACTTAATTGGAGTTGCTATCTGATTGGTTTTTAGATCATGTGATATATTTAAAAGTTTCTGCTTTTGAAGTTTTTTTTCTATGCATTGAGAAAGGGTGTAGAACCAAAAGCTTTGCCACATGTGAGTTCAAATTAAATAAAGATTTTACTGGCATTGAGATCTGGCTTTTTTTTTTCCTTTGGTTACTGATATTTTGGTCAACTGAGCTCATGTAAATGGATTTGGACATATTTGCTGTGGTTATTGAGAACTTGGATGTCCAGTTCAATTTTGCTTTTGTCCACAGGGACAACTGTCTGCAATAAGCTACAACAGGTGATATTATTATCCATACAAAACAGTCTGCATTGGAAACAGATGATTCGCTTCATTTCATGTGATGTTAAAAAGACATCTGATTCACTTAATAGGTGATATACTGGAAAATATTACAATTTTTTGGTAACTGAGGAAGCTGTAGTAACTTAATTAAATATGTGAGTAGATATATTATTGCATGTCTTAATGTTAATAAAAATATGATATCTGCACTGCATTTTATTAACGAATACTGAAATGATACCCATTGGCCTCTGCATTTTCTGTTTACCTATGGATGATAAGCTAAAAGTTAATGGTTTGAGGCCAGCTGATGATATACGCTGATTGTTTATACAGTTGGTCTGTTAGTTGTAGCTTTTAATTATGTGCTGGATCAGATATTTAAGATATGTAAAAAAACAAAATGGCACACAATTGACTTTACACACAGTTTCACCATCTTATTATGAATAAATATTGTGTTTCCTTATCACTGATCTGTTCTGAAATGCTGGTCAGCCTTAGGTTTGCTCTCCTGTACCTGCTGCCTTGTGTATCATTGAAAAATTTCATTTTTTCCTCTTCTTCAAGTATTTCAGTTTTCAATATATGGTGTTAAATACTCTCTCTCGTTCTCTCTCTCTCTCTTTTTTTTTTGCTTGTTTGTTTGTCTGTTTTGTTCAATATTAATGCTTTCCTGATTCGTCTTGTACTTCCTTAATGGATTGTTACTTTCCTTCTAATATCCCTTTTTGGAATTCCTTGACTCTGGTTTGTCACCACCTTCTGCTCTATAATGTCTATGTCTTATGCTATGGAACCTGGTCTTATTATTGTTTCCCAGATATATTCCTTTATTGTATCCTTTGAAGACTTTTATTATTTTTCCAAATAACTTTCAAATATCTGGGATGGAGCTCAGGATTAAGTTGTCACCTTGCTGGAAGTCCTGCAGACATATCAGAGTGCATAACATTTTTGTATGAACTGTATTGTCTTTGTATGTGGTCTAATATAGATTGCATTATTGCCGTAATCAAAATCTGTGTCAGTCACTTACATTAGATTGTTTTGCAGGGGTATATACCGACAGACAAGGCATGCAGCCATCTGCATTCATTGGCATTATTAAAATATGTAGTATTTTTATAAGATTAGGTAGTGCAATAAACTGCTATTGCTAATTCCAAAAAGGTTGCCTACCAGACACAGCTAGCAAACCCTTAAATAAACAAACAAAACTAAATATATAAATAATGTATACATTGAAAATAATCAGCTGCATGAATCACTATAACAACATTAAAAAATCATATTAATGATAGCAATTAAAATGTTCCATTTCAGAGCCATTTGAAATAGCATCCATGGTTTAGTTAATGCTAAAAAAAAAAAAAAAAAAAAAAAACTTGCATCACACAGATAAACTAATACTGTCAGTGTCACTCTCCTGTGGGTTTGGTTGTGCAAACAAATGGTGAACACTTTATCCCAAATCCAGATCACTCCTTGATACATACTATAGCCAGTTCAGAGGGTATCATCACTCAAGAACATGGTAATTATCTGTATTTTATTTAAAACAGCAATTGTCTTTCTTCTTTATTCAGAAACTTTGGAATAAACATATCAGCTTTTGAAACAGCGTTCTCAATTTTTTTGATTTAATCAGCTGTGTTAATAATGGTTCCAATGCCAGTTTGTACTGGTAGGCAGATAGCCTTAAAACCAGGTTAACTGGCTTTAAGATTACTTTTTGTTTTGTCACTGAAATGCATTCAGTATCTAAACTGTAAGTCTTACAGCTTGTATTAGCTGTAAACTTAACTCATCTTTGTGGATGATGCTGTGTCCTGTGATGAAACTTTAATAAATTACACCTGCTGGATTGTCTTTTCAAACATCCAAAACCCACAAAAACACAATATTGAAGACTATATAGCTGATTTCCAAATAATTTTCAGACCAGAACTCTGAATGTTGAAATCATGGTTCATGTCTTTTTATGTTATTCCTTATATATGCTAACTTCATAATCCCTGTACATAAAAGTAGGGAGAATACTCTGAAATACCACAATTAAACTTATCTCATTCAATGTCCTAAGGTGTTTTAGACTATGACACTTAGACACTGTAGTCTTCATATATTATTGGAATTTGATATTATAGTCTCAAGATTTGTTTAGTCATGTCTGTGGTAGTTAAAATGAAACTGTGACAAGAGAGATAAAAGCAAAAAAAAAAAAAGTCATGCCTACCTTAAAATCAACAACATTGGAAAACCACCCATTATGTTATTTGTTTGTGTTGCTGCCACCTTCCTAGAATTGCTTGTGATAATGCTTCTTGATTTAATGATGCGTGAATAATTTGTTTTCTTTTTTTTTGTCCTGTGAATAATAACTTTCAAGTCATTCACCTGAACCCTTCAAAAAACATTTCTAAATAATTGTTTCCTAACAGCCTAATTTATAATGTGATATATTTGCAGATGTTATTACTGGGGAGTAAGTTCTCATGGACAGAGTGGGAGAAGATATGTGATGTTCTGGCAAACCAGCACTAAGTGAGTGACAAAGTTTGCCTCCAAATTGTCTTTTCCTTCTCCACAGCTAACATTTGTCTCGTAAGTTGCCAGCAGCTAGGCTTGTTGCAGTATTGTCTAATTGTCAAGCAGTTTGCTTTTGAGAACAGTTAAATTCCCTGAGAATTGTGCAGTGACAAGATAGTCTAGGAACTAAATCTAGGCTCTCTGCTTCACTGCTGTGTCTGTGTATACATCTTTCATGCCCACTCCAAGCATGACAGTGTGCTTAAGTTTTAATTTTCTCTTATTACACCCCACCTCTCTTACTGCTCATCATCCACATCACTGGAAAGCCACTTGCCGTTTAAGCCTGAGATGCAAAAAACATAACAGGATGCTGAAAGTATTCAGTTCACTGTACAGCTTCAGATGAGCACATTTCCACATAGACAGAGAAAAGTGAACTTCACAAGTTTTGAAAGTTGACTGATATCTGTTGTACTTCACAGCAAATGAACATGCTGAAAAATCAAAATGACATAAGACCACTTAAAAACAAGTGCGTCTCATGAAAATGTCTTTGGGTACATTATTACCCATTTTATATATGTTTAACTTGCTGCCCCTGCAGACTTCACCATGTAAGGTTTAAAAGAGCAGATCTTGTGTTACAGGTAGTACATACAACAGAAATCAGTGAGGTCTAACCTGGGGTTTTCCCAAAGACACTGGCAGTACCTACAACAGAAATCATGGAGGCCTAACTTCGGGTTATCCCAAAGTCCCAGGCAGTACCTACAACAAAAATCAGTGAGGCCTAACCTAGGGTTATCCCAAAGACACAGGCAGTACCTACAACAGAAATCAGTGAGGCCTGACCTGGGGTTATCCCAAAGATGCAGGCAGTACCTACAACAAAAATAAGTGAGGCCTGACCTGGAAAACTCACGAAAAATCAAAAACTCAAGAAAACAAACCAAACAAGTGAAAAACCAAAGCCCCAGGAAGCAACCCACTCAAGAAAAATGCAAAAGGCTATTTGGAAATATTGTTATTTAATAATGTTAGCACATGCTTTCGGAGAGCTCAATGTCCCTCCTTCCTCAGACTAAAAATGATTAAATGGATACAATTTAAAACAAAATTTATACACGTCTGAACCAATTAATTATGCTAAGAAGGTGCAATTAAAATCAAAATCAATTAAATTTGAAAATGAAAAAACCACACAATAAAACCGGAAACAACTAATAACTCAAGATGATGCACTACAGCTAATTACAATCCAAAACTAATACTGCTATACAAACAACCAAAGAGCAAATAACTTTTAATTATATATAAAATATAAAATATAAAATAAATTAGAATAAAGAATGAACATTTAAAAACCATTTAAAACCCATGTCACCTTTTTAGAGAAAGGTTTTTTAGGATGCAACTAATAGAGACATAATCGTTCAGACCAGGGTACATGTAGGCAGCAGTGCGGATTTGCCAAAAAAGTTCATCAGTTTCAAGCTGGTTCTGCCAAGGACCACCCCTAATATCAAAATTAAATTTCTTAAGAACAGTAAACTTAAAATGGTGGTCTGGAAATTCACTAATATGCCTAGCCAGAGCATTGTTGAGGTTGCATCTATTTATGGTATACACATGTTCGTAGATGCGCTGCTTCACTTTCCTTTTGGTCTTACCAATGTAAAATGCAGTGCATCTCTGGCAGACAGCAGCATAAACCACACTTCTGGTTTCACAGTTGAATTTGCCTGTCACATTGTACATTTGATCCCTAAACTTTACTTTAAGGTCAGTACACACATACTTGCACTGCCTACATGCCCCGCATTTGGTCATCCCGAAATTACGGTAACCCCCAAATTTGGGCTTAGCCTCAAAAAGTGCCTTCAAGTTATGACCTTTCTTAAAGGTAATTTTTGGACTATCTCCTAACTTACTAAAAAGGTAAAGGTCTTCGGCAATGTGAGCCCAATTCTTATTGAGCACATTCCTAATCTCAAAATGATCCAAGCTGAATGTGCATAAAAATCTAGTACCTATAAAATCCCTAGTGTTGTTGTTAAATTGAGTCGTGTTGGACATAGACTTCTCCCTGGGAAGAAAGTTGCAATTCCCAGACAAAACTGGTTTGTAAAAATCGGACTGTCTTTTGTAAGTAACTTCAGATTTAATATCCAATACAAATCGAAAAGGGTACCCCCTGTTGAGAAACATGGCACTCAAATGCTCACACTCCACTAGGAAATCATCCTCATTGGATATCATCCTAGCCACCCTAACCATCTGCCCTTTCACAACAGCTTTCTTTTGATGGCTAGGGTGGCAACTAGTGAAGTGGACAAATGAATTAGAGTAAGTGGGTTTTCTGTAGATAACACTCTTATATTTCAAATTAACTGAGTCCTTAATCAGTAAAATGTCTAAATAATTAATACTAGACTCTTGTAGATTGTAAGTGAACTCTAAAAAGTTTGTCATGCTAGAGATACTATCCATGAACAGGGGAACACAGGATGGTGGTGCTTTCCAAATTAAGAACATATCGTCCTGGTATCGAGTGTACAAGGCGACACATTCATCAAACAGTGCATTGGAAAACAAAAGTGTCTTTTCCCAGTAAGCCAACACACCATTGGCAAAGCTCCCACCACATGGTGATCCCATTGCCACCCCTGATTTTTGTAGATAAATGTTACCATCCAATAGCATAAAGTTGGAATTTAAAACAATTTCTAAGAGTGCTTCCACCACATAAATAACGTTGTCGTCCACCTTTTTTTGCCTTAGAAATTCTACAACCCATTGGATACCCAAATCTTGGGGTATTACAGTATATAAATCTTTAATGTCTATGGTTAAAAACCACTAATCCTTGCCAAATGGAATTTTACCAATATCCTGGAGGAAACTCCAGGAATCCTTGCAAATCTGGGATTCTTGGTCTAACAAAGGTTTTAGAATAAAGTCTACAAACTTTGCACAAGCATAGGTTATGGAGCCCTGGCCATCTACGATAGGCTGGAAGGGGGATAGTGAATGGATGTATGGATTTTAGGGATGCCAAAAAGGACATTTGGCTTAGGAGCTACCATCGTCAAATACTGATACAAATCAGTATCTGTGACCCTCTCTAAAAATAAATCCTCGACTATGTTTCTTATCTTGGAATAAGCTGTATTAACTTCATTAATTGACACCAGTGCGTAACAGTCAGTATTCAAAAGCATTGTCATTTTTTCAACATACAAAAAATAATCCTTAAAAACCAGACCACCCCCCCTTATCTAGCTTCATAACTCTTATGTTGCAATTCTGTAGCATTGTGATAAAAATATTAAGACCTTATTTGTCCGCATGCCCTTTATTCGTGGACAAAGCCAAGTGGTATTCACACATTTTTTCAAACAGACATAAAGTCTCTTGTAGAGGAGGATTGTAGGCACTAGGAGTTTTAAATTTACTGTCCATTATACTTTTGTCACCCATTAAAAATCTTAGATTCAATTTTCTTACGAAAAGTTTAAGATCGACAATAGTCTTGACTAAATCAAAACGTGAATCGGGTACAAAGGAAAGGCCCCTTGAAAAAAACTCCACCATATCAGAACTGATGACAAAGGATGTATAGTTGTATATTTTAAAATCACCCTTTGAATCAACAATGATCTGGGGATCATTAAAATGGCTCATTATCTCCTCCTCTGGTTTCTCCTGTTCCTGGAGTTGCCGTAATTGTTCCCCCCTCTTGTGTTTTTCTGTCTGGTCTTGTTGTTTCTGGGAAAACCTTGTTGATTTGTATTATTCTGACCTCCAGGGCTTGTCAAGACTGGCAGTTGCTGGTTGTTATTAGCCCCTGTATTGGTATTATTATTAGAACTAGTATTAGCACTGTTAAGCAATCTTTCACTGCGACGCAGAGGCTGGACCTCTTCGTCCTGATTACCAGTCCCGTGAGCCTGTTGCTCATTCAGTTCATTTAGCGGTTCCATGCTAAAATTGTCAACAAACGCAGACTCGAAGGGCATTTTAAAAATTGGTGGAGGGCAAGGATATGCTTTGTTATTACTATAGTCCCGAATGTCCCTAGCAATTTTCTTCCTCTTAGCATTGACAAGTTTATTCATAGTGGCCTCAATGCTGGTGAAAATTCGGGAATATTTGTAATTATATCTAAAAAAATCAGTGTCATTTTTAATGCTCTGCTCAAGAAGCTCTAAATCAGTTTGTAAATGTTGAACCTCCATATTGTACTGTGTGATAAGCAGGTTAATAAATTCAAAACCCTGCCTATCAAAAAGTGCAAGAAGGTCCTTATGAAACTGTGAGCCTTCCAACAGACCAACAGGGTAACGCCACTGTCGAAGACCCTTTGGTATTAACTGCTTTGCCAAACACTCCTGTAAATAAGAGATTTCAAGTTGCAGTTTTCTTGCACTTGAACAGTTTCTGATCAAAAACACCAATAAGGTTAGAAATGTTACTTACGACTTGATTAGCATTATCCTGTTGTGTTGGATCAATCGCATTACCAGTCCCATTGCCAAAAAAATTGTTATTACTTAAAAACCTACCAATTGTAGGCACCGAGGATGTAGCTGAATGCACAGAGTCAATCCATTATGTTCCTTCATTTAAACGCTGAGTTGAAACGCCTTCCTCAGCCTGAGTACTAGGCAATTCAGGACTGCGCTCACCATTGTTGTTATTATTATTGATTCCGGCTTGAACCAAACATGTGTCAGTTACTGGTGCTGGGTGCTGCCTCGGTAAATTAGTTATTAAATTAGAACCAAGAGGCTGGTTTCTTATGGAAGAACAACCAGCACTAGCACCCGCTGCTTGCAAAAAGTCGATGCGTTGAGTGAGGTTATGCATATGTCCCATCACTATCCTCAAAAGGGCCATCAGGTTACCCTCGGCATTCACCTCTTCACCAATGGACCGATTATTTAAACCATTGTCTCCATTGCGTTCCACTTGAGTAAACAAGGAACCTTGAGGGGATGCTTCCAACTTGCTCATCATGACCAACGAAAACTCACGAAAAATCAAAAACTCAAGAAAATAAACCAAACAAGCAAAAAAACCAAAGCCCCAGGAAGCAACCCACTCAAGCAAAATGCAAAAGGCTATTTGAAATTATTGTTATTTAATAATGTTAGCACACACTTTCGGAGAGCTCAATGTCCCTCCTTCCTCAGACTAAAAATGATTAAATGGATACAATTTAAAACAAAATTTATACACGTCTGAACCAATTAATTATTCTAAGAAGGTGCAATTAAAATCAAAATCAATTAAATTTGAAAATGAAAAAAACACACAATAAAACCGGAAACAACTACTAACTCAAAATGACACACTACAGCTAATTACAATCCAAAACTAATACTGCTATACAAATAACCAAAGAGCAAATAACTTTTAATTATATATAAAATATAAAATATAAAATAAATTAAAATGAAAAAAGAACATTAAACGAACACTGTTGCCTACATGTACCCTGGTCTGAACGATTATGTCTCTATTAGTTGCATCCTAGAAAACCTTTCTCTAAAAAAGTGACATGGGTTTTAAATGTTTTTTAATGTTCGTTTTTTATTTTAATGTATTTTATATTTTGTATTTTATATATAATTAAAAGTTATTTGCTCTTTGGTTGTTTGTATAGCAGTATTAGTTTTGGATTGTAATTAGCTGTAGTGTGTCATCTTGAGTTAGTAGTTGTTTCTGGTTTTATTGTGTGTTTTTTTCATTTTCAAATTTAATTGATTTTGATTTTAATTGCACCTTCTTAGCATAATTAATTGGTTCAGACGTGTATAAATTTGTTTTAAATTGTATCCATTTAATCATTTTTAGTCTGAGGAAGGAGGGACATTGAGCTCTCCGAAAGCGTGTGCTAACATTATTAAATAATATTTCCAAATAGCCTTTTGCATTTTGCTTGAGTGGGTTGCTTCCTGGAGCTTTGTTTTTTTGCTTGTTTGGTTTGTTTTCTTGAGTTTTTGATTTTTCGTGAGTTTTCGTTGGTCATGATGAGCGAGTTGGAAGCATCCCCTCAAGGTTCCTTGTTTACTCATGTGGAAAGCAATGGAGACAATGGTTTAAATAATCGGTCCATTGGTGAAGAGGCGAATGCCGAGGGTAACCTGACGGCCCTTTTGAGGTTAGTGATGGGATGTATGGATAACCTCACTCAATGCATCGACTTTTTGCAAGCAGCGAGTGCTAGTGCTGGTTGTTCTTCCATAAGAAACCAGCCTCTTGGTTCTAATTTAATAACTAATTTACCGAGGCAGCACCCAGCACCAGTAACTGACACATGTTTGGTTCAAGCCGGAAGCAACAATAATAACAACAATGGTGAGCACAGTCCTGAATTGCCTAGTACTCAGGCTGAGGAAGGCGCTTCAACTCGGCGTTTAAACAAAGGAACACAATGGATTGACTGTGCATTCAGCTACATCTTCGGTGCCTACAATTGGTAGGTTTTTAAGTAATAACACTTTTTTTGGCAATGGGACTGGTAATGCTATTGATCCAACACAACAGGATAATGCTAATCAAGTTGTAAGTAACATTTCTAACCTTATTGGAATTTTTGATCAGAAACTGTTCAAGTGCAGGAAACTGCAACTTGAAATCTCTTACTTACAGGAGAGTTTGACAAAGCAGTTAATACCAAAGTGTCTTCGACAGTGGCGTTACCCTATTGGTCTGTTGGAAGGCTCACAGTTTCATAAGGACCTTCTTGCACTTTTTGATAGGCAGGGTTTTGAATTTATTAACCTGCTTATCACACAGTACAATATGGAGGTTCAACATTTACAAACTGATTTAGAGCTTCTTGAGCAGAGCATTAAAAATGACACTGATTTTTTTAGATATAAGTACGAATATTCACGAATTTTCACCAGCATTGAGGCCACTATGAATGCACTTGTTAATGCTAAGAGGAAGAAAATTGCTAGGGACATTCGGGACTATAGTAATAACAAAGCATATCCTTGCCCCCCACCAATTTTTAAAATGCCCTTCGAGTCTGGGTTTGTTGACAATTTTAGCATGGAACCGCTAAATGAACTGAATGAGCAACAGGCTCATGGGACTGGTAATCAGGACGAAGAGGTCCAGCCTCTGCGTCGTAGTGAAAGATTGCTTAACAGTGCTAATACTAGTTCTAATAATAATACCAATATAGGGGCTAATAATAACCAGCAACCGCCAGTCTTGACAAGCCCTGGAGGTCAGAATAATACAAATCAACAGGGTTTTCCCAGAAACAACAAGACCAGACAGATGAACAAGAGAGGGAGGTACAATTACGGCAACTCCAGGAACAGGAGAAACAAGAGGAGGAAATGATGAGCCATTTTAATGATCCCCAGATCATTGTTGATTCAAAGGGTGATTTTAAAATATACAACTATACATCCTTTGTCATCAGTTCTGATATGGTGGAGTTTTTTTCAAGGGGCCTTTCTTTTGTACCCGATTCACATTTTGATTTAGTCAAGACTATTGTCGATCTTAAACTTTTCGTAAGAAAATTGAATCTAAGATTTTTAATGGGTGACAAAGGTATAATGGACAGTAAATTTAAAACTCCTAGTGCCTACAATCCTCCTCTACAAGAGACTTTACGTGTGTTTGAAAAAATGTGTGAATACGACTTTAGGGCTTTGTCCACGAATAAAGGGCATGCGGACAAACAAGGTCTTAATATTACTAAGTCCCAGCAGGATTTTATCACGATGCTACAGAATTGCAACATAAGAGTTATGAAGCCAGATAAGGGGGCAGTCTGTTTTTTATGGATTATTTTCTGTATGTTGAAAAAATGTCAATGCTTTTGAATACTGACTGTTACGCACTGGTGTCAATTAATGAAGTTAATACAGCTTATTCCAAAATAAGAAACATAGTCGAGGATTTAGTTTTAGAGAGGGTTATTGATACAGATGTGTATCAGTATTTAACAATGATAGCTCCTAAGCTACCTGTCCTTTTCGGCATCCCTAAAATCCATAAATCCATTCACGATCCCCCCTTCCGGCCTAGCATAGACGGCCAGGGCTCCATAACCTATGCTTGTGCAAAGTTCGTAGACTTTATTCTGAAACCTTTGTTAGACCAAGAATCCCAGATTTGCAAGGATTCCTGGAGTTTCCTCCAGGATATTGGTAAAATTCCATTTGGCAAGGATTGGTGGTTTTTAACCATAGACATTACAGATTTATATACCGTAATCCCCCAAGATTTGGGTATTCAATGGGTTGGAGAATTTCTAAGGCACAAGAAGGTGGACGACAACATTATTTATGTGGTGGAAACACTCTTATAAATTGTTTTAAATTCCAACTTTATGCTGTTTGATGGTAACATTTATCTACAAAAATCAGGGGTGGCAATGGGATCGCCATGTGGTGGGAGCTTTGCCAATGGTGTGTTGGCTTATTGGGAAAAGACACTTTTGTTTTCCAATGCACTGTTTGATGAATGTGTCGCCTGGTACACTCGATACCAGGACGACATGTTCTTAATTTGGAAAGCACCACCATCCCGTGTTCCCCTGTTTATGGATAGTATCTCTAGCATTGCAAACTTTTTAGAGTTCACTTACAATCTACAAGAGTCTAGTATTAATTATTTAGACATTTTACTGATTAAGGATTCAGTTAATTTGAAATATAAGAGTGTTATCTACAGAAAAACCACTTACTCTAATTCATTTCTCCACTTCACTAGTTGCCACCCTAGCCATCAAAAGAAAGCTGTTGTGAAAGGGCAGATGGTTAGGGTGGCTAGGATGATATTCGATGAGGATGATTTCCTAGAAGAGTGTGAGCATTTGAGTGCCATGTTTCTCAACAGGGGATACCCTTTTCTGTTTGTATTGGATATTAAATCCGAAGTTACTTACAAAATACAGTCCAGTTTTTACAAACCAATTTTGTCTGGGAATTGCAACTTTCTTCCTGGAGAAGAGTCTATGTCCAACACGACTCAATTTAACAACAACACTAGGGATTTTATAGGTACTAGATTTTTATGCACATTCAGCTTGGATCATTTTGAGATTAGGAATGTGCTCAATAAGAATTGGGCTCTCATTGCCGAAGACCTTTACCTTTTTAGTAACTTAGGAGATAGTCCAAAAATTACCTTTAAGAAAGGTCATAACTTGAAGGCACTTTTTGAGGCTAAGCCCAAATTTGGGGGTTACCGTAATTACGGGATGACCAAATGTGAGTCATGTAGGCGGTGCAAGTATGTGTGTACTGACCTTAAAGTAAAGTTTAGGGATCAAATGTACAATGTGACAGGCAAATTCAACTGTGAAACCAGAAGTGTGGTTTATGCCGCTGTCTGCCAGAGATGCGTTGCATTTTACATTGGTAAGACCGAAAGGAAAGTGAAGCAGCCATCTATGAACACGTGTATGCCATAAATAGATGCAACCTCAACAATGCTCTGGCTAGGCATATTAGTGAATTTCCAGACCACCATTTTAAGTTTACTGTTCTTAAGAAATTTAATTTTGATATTAGGGGTAGTCCTTGGCAGAACCAGTTTAAAATTGTCGAACTTTTTTGGCAAATCCGCACTGCTGCCTACATGTACCCTGGTCTGAACGATTATGTCTCTATTAGTTGCATCCTAAAAAACCTTTCTCTCAAAAGGTGACATGGGTTTTAAATGGTTTTTAAATGTTCGTTTTTTATTTTAATTTATTTTATATTTTATATTTTATATATAAGTAAAAGTTATTTGCTCTTTGGTTGTTTGTATAGCAGTATTAGTTTTGGATTGTAATTAGCTGTAGTGCGTCATCTTGAGTTAGTAGTTGTTTCCGGTTTTATTGTGCGTTTTTTTCATTTTCAAATTTAATTGATTTTGATTTTAATTGCACCTTCTTAGCATAATTAATTGGTTCAGACGTGTATAAATTTTGTTTTAAATTGTATCCATTTAATCATTTTTAGTCTGAGGAAGGAGGGACATTGAGCTCTTCGAAAGCGTGTGCTAACATTATTAAATAACAATATTTCCAAATAGCCTTTTGCGTTTTGCTTGAGTGGGTTGCTTCCTGGGGCATTGTTTTTTCTTTTTAGGCCTGACCTGGAGTTATCTCAAAGACACAGGCAGTACCTACAACAAAAATCAGTGGGGCCTAACCTGGGGTTATCCCAAAGACACAAACAGTACCTACAACAGAAATTAGTGAGACCTAATCTGGGGTTTTCCCAAAGACAAAGGCAGTACCTCCAACAGAGGCAGTACCTCCAACATAAATCAGTGAGGCCTAACCTGGGGTTATCCCAAAGACACAGACAGTACCTACAACAAAAATCAGTGAAGCCTAACCTGGAGTTATCCCAAAGACACAGGCAGTACCTACAACAAAAACCAGGGAGGCCTAACCTGAGGTTATCCCAAAGATAAAGCATTTCACTGGCCGATGAATAAAAATAACAGAAGTTCAGTATCCACTTTCATGAATAAACAGCATTACCAGACAATAAAGAAGAGATGTTCACTTGCCCATCTTGGACATAACCCTCAATCTCTTATTGCAAGAAATTGGGAAGGTCCCAAAATAGGGATAGATCTTAAATATTACTCTTATAAACTTAGTTGTTAGAATAACAGGATTTAGATTTAGCATGCATTTTCTGAAGGATATGACGTCTGAAACTGAAATGCTTGTCATTACTTAATGACTTCATTCTCAATGACATGCCAGAAAACTACGAGAAGCATACTAACAATAGGAGGCAAAAATCTGGACATTCTACAAAAATCTGAGATATATTATCTCGGAAAGTACACACAACCAGTCTTTCTATTATATTTCACACAGAAGTTCACTACCGAGCCAGGTGGGAATAGTCCCATAATATGCCTCATCCATAACTCATGAACATTCTTGGATTGCATGTGACTATTCTGTGCCAAGTAAATGTCTACTACTCAAGTTCTGGACCAATCACAGACCGCAGATGCTTCCCAAATGAGTGAATGATCTCTCACAGGTATAATAAAGTTGTTTCAGTCCTCTGCAGCTTCAGAATGGTGCTTGGCTGTATAATCTATGAATAGTCCAAGTTCTGCGTACAGGTCACCAGATGATTTGTTTAACTTTTAAGCAACTATTCAGGTTAAATAATTTACAATAACATGACAGGCTATACCATGAAACAGATGAGTAGTACTTTACTGTATAAGATCATCTCAGTTTTATGAGGGTGAACTCATGTTCAGGTACCACCACAGGTGTACTTGTACAACAATTCATTAACTTTGACAGTAAACAATTACTGCACATGTCAGAACACTTTAGTTCCAGCAGCATTTTCAACAAAAGCTATAACGTAGGGAAAATGAGACATAATAGCTGGGTATTCATGACAACAGAATCACTAGCAAAGATATTTTGCTAAATAGCTCTTAAATTCTTTGTTTACAAAAGCATATGCATACCTAGGCTTATCAAAAGCTTTTGATACTGTTTCCCACCAGAAACTCTTACATAAGCTCTTATCATTAAGGCTAAACAAATCTTCACTATAATGTTTCAATAGTTGCCTCTCAGTCAGAACAGAAGTAGTGAAATGGAAAAATGATTTTCCACCTTCATGTCGGTAAGTGCTGATGTCCCACAAAAATCTAAATTAGCCCCCTACTTTTCAACATATTCATCAATGACCTTTACACTGCTAGAACAAATTTTACCCTAATTGAATACACTGATGACTCGACCCTAATCTGCTCTGTCAAGTCTCTCTCTCTCTCTCTCTCTATAAAACATCAAGACCTTATACTGCACGATCCCTCTTTTTGAATGAAATATGGGTAAATAATTTACAAATACTTCTAAACCCTAAAAAAGCAAAAAAATACTGTTGTTTACCACAAAACACATCTCTACCAAAGCAACACTACTCTCCATCAGCTCTGCCAACATCACCATGCTAGAACAGGTAAACCACACAAAATTACTGGGTGTCATCATAAATGACCAATTGAAATTCCAGTATCATGTATTACACATGGTTAAAAAAATCATCAAAAACTAGGTATATTATACATAGTAAAACCTCCCTCACTGATGTAGCCGGAAGACACATAGCCTCTACTTTCTTACTGACATCTCTCTTGCATGCTACCCCATTAATCACTAAATTTCAAGTCTCGTAACTGTCAAGAATTGAACAATATTGCAATAAAATGGCCAAATCTGCAGTAAACTATAATAAAACATACCACTTATCCCTCAGGGAAGTAAACTGGTTAGAACTACCACATCACCTAGCTCTCTCTCAGCTAATTACAATACACAGTCACCTCCGTAAGGCAGGAAATTGCTCAGCTCTTACCAGCTTAATACAGCACCCCTCCATCAATAGAATTCTATGCTGTACAGAAAATCAGTAATCACTATAGCCAAATCATGTAATACTGCAGGTGGCTCTCTATATTAAATAGTGTAATTAAACTATAGAACCACATCCCACTTTCACTATAATCCATTATGAATGCAAACTCATTTAAAACACAGCTAAAAGTTCACCTCTCAAATCACTGGATCTGATCGCGTATATCTCCAGTATACATACCAGTGTCATCTTCAGGTTGTCATTACCACCTTTGCCTCACAACCGGTCTTCACCAATACCTAAATAGTTTTACTAGCATCTTTCAGCAATATAAATGCCTGGAAATTCATTAAAGGCCCACACAGCTGTTACTAGAAAGGCCCTTCCAGCACAGTATTCCCAAATGTGATTCAGGACCATGTTTGTCATGATGTGGTTTGACCTCATTGTCTGCAAATGTGTGTATTTACAGAATCGCTGGTACTACTGCAGTGTGCAGATGATAGCCAACCTGCACGTTGTGACAGTACCCTGCTGCTCATATAGGCAGTGGAATTCCTCTCCAATCAGGTCTGTCTCTCACTTACACAGAAACAAGCATAAGCATGTACACTTGCATGCGCATGTGCGCACACACACACACACACACACACACACACACACACACACACACACACACACACACACACACACACACACACACACACACACACACACACACACACACACACACACACACACACACACACACACACACACACACACACACACACACACACACTACAATCCCTGCATTTGCCCCTATCTTCCCATGGTCCCCCAATACCATGATACTTTAGTGCCATTACAGCATGTGTGACTTAAGCCCTAGTGGCCTAGTGTATCCCCCTACTCTGTGATCCTCATTATAATGTTGGTACCATTCTAGCATTTTAAAGAGCCACCCTTGGTGGTTTAGTGGTTCCCCCAACCCCTGTACTAATGTTGGTGCCATTAAGTCGTGGTGACTGGTGATTTACCCCTCCCATCCCCATTTTTGTTATATGTGACTTAGGGCACGTTAAAGGATATTACCCAATAACTAGTGTACTCTCCCACCTTCCATCCTCAAAGTAACATTGGTGTCAAATTCACATCCATGGTTTCCAGTTGCCCCCCCCTCCCCCCAGGGTCCCCATAGTAACCTTGGTGTCATCATGCCAATGCATTCCATATTGATCTACTGGTTCCCTTCACCCTCAAACTCTATACTGTTGTTGGTGCCATTATGGCACTTAAGAGTGGTGCCTGGCATTTTTCCCATCACTGTCATGCTGTTATGTGCCTTAGGGCATTATTTCCTGGTGTCCAATGTATCCCCCATCCCCATAGTAACTTTGGTGCTGGTATGTTATATTTCTACACCCTCTGTCCCTAAAGTAATGGTAGTGCTAATAAGGTACTTTTGAACAATTATTCCCCCAGGCATCTGGTAGTTCACCCACCCTTAATCCCAGTTTTGGTGCTGGCACCATTATAGCACTTTCACAGTAAGCTCTGATGTTTAGCAGCTCCAACCACCATGTTTGTTTTCACATTTGAACACTGCCTTTTTGTGTGTTTGCTACCGTGACATGGTGGGGATGGCAGTGCCAAGCATAGCCAGTCTCCTTTTTGAATTGCTCATTCATGTAGATTCTCTCCTGGTCGTTGTTCCTGGGAGAGAAAATGTGAGATAGAGAAGAGAGAGAGAGAGAGAGAGAGAGAGAGAGAGAGAGAGAGAGAGAGAGAGAGAGAGAGAGAAAGAAAGAGAATGAGAGAGAGAGAGAGAGAGAGAGAGCACATGGCTAATTAACATATGCCTCTACCTCCAGAATGCCTCATTAGCATTCTGCACAAACACAGTACCAGCCTGTTGTGGTAATGCAAGTCTTTGTGTTCAAGGTCAGTGCATCACTGTGTAATGGTGCTTTGTGAGTACAAAAAAAAGTTATGTGTACATGTCAGAGTAGGTTTATGAATCTTGTCTATATAAGTTTTATGACACTGTTCACCCCCAACCTTTATATTTCTAATATAAACCATATAATAGCCATAGCTATCTATCTATCTATCTGTCTATCTATCTATCTATCTATCTATCTATCTATCTATCTATCTATCTATCTATATTTCTATCTGTCTAATTTATCTGAATCTATTTATACCCCACCTATTTACTACAATATTAACATTTTTGACATACCTCATTTATTTGATAAACTCACTAATACATCACTTCAAATGTTCAATGTTCAACATCTACTAATGTATAAATATGTTTTCTATTGTAGTAGATGCCTTTATTTCATATGAATGCACTCTAATTATCAAATGCAAGCATAATTGTTAATGTATATTACTTAATGGCTGTCCATGAATATTACTGAATGTCTGTTTAAAAATGATAATATATTGGATCTTTTCACCCTTGGTATCTGCTGTATAGGGTTTTTTGACAAAACTCAGTTGAGCAAGCCCAATAAACAAAAGCAAATTAATAATGAAAACTAGTTTTGATTTTGTTGCAAAAGTTATTTAGATGTCAGACATGCATAGAAAATTAGGTTAATAGAAAATATTTTTAGATAGCTATACTACTAATGCGTTGCTTTTAGTTTATAAGTAAAAAGAGAGATAATTTTGGGATTGTATTTTACGACAAATGAACAAATGTACCCATTTTCAGTGCAGTTGCAGCATTCTGAGCAAGAGATACAGTGCCTTTTTAAAAAAAAAATGTATGCCATTTGTGTATTTTCTGGCCGATCATGTGCTGGTTAGCTCCAGTCCTCCTTCTTGGGTGGGATTAGGATTGCCATGGCTACTGTCAGTATAACAAGGGAATGGAGTGTTTGTTTTCATAGCAGTGTACTGACAGTGTTTACAAGAAAACCCCTTGCTGTAGAACAGACAGATGTGAAACTTCCCCTAATCCCAATTTAAGGACGTGTGTGTGTGTGTGTGTGTGTGTGGGTGTGCGTGCGTGCATGTGTGTGTGTGTGTGTGTGTGTGTGTGTGTGTGTGTGTGTGTGTGCGTGCGCACATATGCATGCACACGTGCATGAGAAAATGTGCGTGTATGGTCTTCTTGCAATTTGTTCAACATGTTTGGTCTTATTGTGAATTGAGTGACTTATTTGCTTGATTTACAATTTGTTAATTGATATTACAGAATCAAACTTCTTTCAAGTTGGCCACAGATTGGAATTTGGGTTGACCCTTTTAGACACTGCTTGATATGGAACAAATACATGCATAATACACACACACACACACACACACACACACACACACACACACACACACACACACACACACACACACACACACACACAGTATGTGTTCCATATCAGTTATGATCATTGAGATATAAATACCCTTTTTGATTTCCTGATT
The DNA here is from genome assembly GCF_019279795.1 of Protopterus annectens. Taxonomy (NCBI): domain Eukaryota; kingdom Metazoa; phylum Chordata; order Ceratodontiformes; family Protopteridae; genus Protopterus; species Protopterus annectens. The sequence continues at coordinate 1,531,707,415 of NC_056728.1, read as the reverse complement.
ATACCTACTACATATGTTTTATTTTTTTTTTACTGACATGAGCAAAATGAGAATTCTGTTAAAATCTAGTCTGCCTAAAGTGGAGTCAGTGTTATATTAGATCATGCAAGCTGTTCTAAAGCATGTTTTGCAATACAGAGGACCATAAATACATTTGGACAAGATAATACTTTCAGTTTCAAAATCTAAATGAGCTACATAATACATGCTTTCTAAAAATATGAGTAAAATTACTGAACCTATGTATGTAAATGTTAAACCAAATGGTTGCACACATTCAGAAACAGGGCTGTCAGGAAGAAAACAATTACTCTGGAGAAGTAAACCTTATCCCCGCGAGCCACACGCTCTAGGGATCTAAACCTCACCACAACAATAAATAAGACATGCTGGAGGGATAGATTCCTGTCCCAGAGACTTCCCATGCTCTGGAACAAGATCCCAATCTACATTAGTTAGAGCTCCTCCCTAACACTCTTTAAAAGAAACCTTGATGAGTGGATGGGAAACAGAAAGTTTACCCCGGGGATCACTTCAGTGGCTCTGCTGGACAGAGGCACAGGAAACTAATCCAAGGGGGCAGCAAAAGCCAACACATTCTGGCTAGGCTTATAAATGCCTTCGGGCAGATAGCCTAGTACCTACCTATGAACCTATGAACCTATGCCTACCTCTGAAATCAGGCATTTTACTTTGTTTCTTTATTCAAGGAATGTGGCATCTGGCATTCATTATTTGCTAAAACAACTGAATACTTCTGAACTATTATATACCAAAGAGCTTGGGCCAGCTATTTTCACAAGTGCCTGTGAAATGTGTTATTCAAGCATGGAACAGCAATGCAGCATGCATATGATGAGAACTGTATATATATATAAAATATCACAGTAAGCTACCTGCAACATATTAAAGCAACAGGTTAAGTAAGCATTGAGTTTTGCAGCGTAAGACCTTGGAGACAGTCTTGCATAGAAAGACTAGACAGGGGCTGTTTCATTTTGGCAATACAATAGTTTACACTGCATTCCTCTTCTAACCCTTCATGCTGTTATTCTCTTTCAGAATTTTCTTAGAACTATTATTATTATTATTATTATTATTATTATTATTATTATTATTATTTTCATCACAGTAGCCCACTGTGTATTATTTTGTAATTTTCTGATAGAAACCATCAATAAGAATTAGCATGAGTGCACTTGCAGGATGACAGGAATGACTGTAAAGGGAGCTAAAGAATGTCTAACACAAATTAATGATGCATGTATTGCACATCTCATTAACTGCCGGGGAAGGCTGGAGCCAAGAGTAAATAACGCATTACTGTGTCGGAAACTCACAAAAAGTGCAATCGTTTTTGCTGTGCCCTAGACTAATTATAGTCATGATGTCAACATTATTTTTATCTTTGTCCTTGTAAAATGAGGGATAGGTAGTGAAACATTTTCCATGACACCTTTTAAACATCTGGAGTTCTACAGGCAGAATGTTTCCGTGAACAGCACAGTGTTACATGCAATGGTTACAGTAACACGATATGACATCTGGTCTTATCAAGATTTGTTATTATTCTAGCAGGATGTGAAGGTGAGATATTACACACAGTATTGTTATAAGTATCATTAGCTAAATTTTAGCTGAAGAATGTTGTAGTTTGTCAAGTTTGCAAATCTTTAAAAGAAATCCTACTACATGGTAGTTTTAGTCATCCAGTAAATTTAGTTACCATAATAAACCATTTTCTAAATTGTGATAATGAGCAATTACTTCTACTTGTTTTCAAACGTATAACACACTATCTATTCTCTTACTGTTTGTTAACAGAAAATACTCTATGTGTGTTGGTCCTTCAAATTTACAGTCAGTTTTAATGGGTATTTCATATAAAATATCTCCTAGAATGACTATAAAACTTATACCAATCATATAAAAAGCATTGAAGGTCAGTGACACCATTTCACAAAGTTATGTTTCTTGGAATAGCTTTAGTGTTGTGCTCACCTTGCAATCACAACAAGAGCCAAGGGAGCCAGTTACCCGTATAGGAACATCTGCAATCTTCTACTGTTTGTTGTTTGGATAAATAAGAAGATTTAGCAAGGTCAGCTTTAGATGACCAAGCAAAACTTTCAAGATCAGAAATTATAGACTGAATGTTACTTGCCAACATTATTAGATGCATTTCAGCAATTTTTGTACACTATAGAAATTGAAATATGGAGTTTATCAAGGTTATACCATTCATTTAATGACTTATATTTTCTTTCAAGCATGCTATATGTAAACACTGCTACTGCAGTGGAACTGGCATTTAATTTCAAGAGATCTCTTAAAAAAATGGAGATCTTGCAGCTACAGTTTTTATCCAGGGCTAATGCTCTAGTATTAAATAGCAACCTTTCCATGACACTGGTGGAAAAAGGAATAAATATCATGCTAACATGCACTGAACTTCCTTGATTTATCTGTTTTTTAATTATATTTTAATAGAATTCATGTTATAAACATTATGGAATATTTAGTATCACTATTTGATGTTGAATAGTGTAAACAAGTTTAAACACTGTCTCACTTCCACTGGGCAGTTCTAGTTTAATTATTATTTGCCACTAATTATTCCCATGCTGTGCACCTGGTAAATATTTATTTTGTAAAGTAAGCTATGGCTAAATATTAGAGTCTGGAGATAAAGGAGTGTACTTTGTAATAGATGAAAGTGACAAGATATGTTCTTAGCCATTCCACTTTCTGTCCTTAAAAAAATAATACATATTTTAATTTTCAGTGAATGTAACATTCATATAGCTGGATTTGAATAGATATTTTTTTTAATTATTTAAGACCTTTGAACTGTGAAAGGGGATTAGCCCAAGGACCCTTTTCAGCCATGGTAGGTAAGAACAAGCAAGAGTGTATACAGAAATAATGTGCAAGTTATAAAATTAGGAAAATATTGTATTCAAATAGTCAATGTTATGGTCAAGCAAACTGATACAATTCAAATTACAACAATGAATGAGTTCACAGTAAGAAATGGCTCAAATGAAAGCATAAGGAGTATCTTGGGAAACAAAAAGAGCAGTACTCCATGTCTGAGATGACACTAAGTGAGAACAAAGCCTAAACATAACTATACAAGACACCTAATAACCCCAACCTAAAAAAACACTTAATAACCCCAAGCTAAAAAACACATAATAACCCCAAGCTAAAAAACACATAATAACCCCATCTTAAAAAAGATAATAACCCCTAGCTATCAAAAACAACCAATAATCTCCCAGCTGAAAATCACACATAATAACCCCATCTAAAAAAAAAAAAACACCTAATAACCCCCTGCTATAAAAAAACACATAAGAATACCCAGGTTAAAAAAAAACACCTAATAACCCCACGCTAACAATAATAATAATAATAATAATAATAATAATAATCCCCCCAGTTATAAAGACAATCTAGCTGTCTTACTTAATTGTATTCATTGCTGAGTTTCATGCGTTGAGTCTTAAGACTAAGTAAAGGTGAACAAGTTTGACAGTGAGTTTTCATGAGCCTACAAGGAAATGTGCCTAACAGTTTTACTATTTAATGCTGTCAAAGTGGGAAAGGTTATTTTACCTTAATAGAGCAGTGTGTGGCCTTCCTCAGGCTATGCTACAAAAAGACAATGAAGTACTGGTTACTAGTTATGAGGCAGTCAGGGACTGAAAAAACATTTAGAGGAAGTCATTAATCAGTCCGTCTGTCTGTACTGCTTTCAGGAGATGGTGTGTTATGTCTGTGTTGAGTCAGGGTCCATCTCTGTAAGTCAGTACAGTTGAGTTGTCAAATGTGCTAAAGGTAATGGATAGAGATGGAGAAGGACAGCTACATTACATTCTTTAGTAATGCATGGAAGATGGAGACAGTACCTCTGTAGCGGTAATTAGGGCAGTACTCTGAGTCTTGAAGAACAAGAATGAGAGGGTGTGTTCTGAGTATAGCAAGATTACAGTCGTCACTTTTGTGGAAAAGCCTATGTAAGAGGGCTATATAGGTGATACTTGTATTTGGATGAACCTTAGACTAAGTAGAAAAAAAATTAATTATGTTAAAGATATTGAATAAAGGAGCAAGCAGGTAATTAGCCTGAAGACGCTATCTGACAAACTACAACAACTACCCCCAAAAGCAAATCAGATGAGTCATATTGTCAAAGAAAATCTCTACCGAAACTGAATGTAATGTTTTTTTCTACTCCCAGTTGGAGAACTTTACCCCTACACCCTCTTTATTAATTCATAGATTCATAGCGGAATACTAGCCTAACTGCCCTAAAGTGCCATTGTAGGTCTAGTCAATAATCTAAGATGAGAATCAAACCTTGAATTTTGTGTCTAAGAGGCAAATACCTTAACTATTACACCAAACTCACCCCACCCACTTCTAATTTCTAACTCCACAGTTGCACAATTGTGAAGAAAAGTAAACTCTCAGTAAAAATGAAAATAAAAGAGCTCATAAAACTGCAATCTTGCAGTAGAACTAATACCTATAAAGCTTTTCTGAGGGGTGTAAATGATTGTATTTGGGATAATAAAGGCTGAACTCTTTTGATTACATTTTCTGACTGGTAGGTCTCCTAGAGCATGTCTAAGACTGATGGCCTGGAAATGACTAAAAAATGCACAATGATGTGCTAAAAAAGTATATATCTATATATATATATATATATATATATATATATATATATATATATATATATATATATGGTTCCACTTCACAATATCGAATTACTGAAAACTCGAACTTCATATAGTCGAAACAATATGACCAAGTTTTCAGTAACTCGAAATTAGGAAGTGAAATAAAAAAAAAAAAAAAAAAACCCAAACACATCATTTCTGCAGGGGGGCAAGCACCCTCCCTACTTAAAGATACTATCTCCATGATCACACTATAGCGAAGAAATGGGAGATCTCCCGTTCTGCACTTCTGCATACAGCGTGGAACGGGATACTTCCCTTTTACTCACTGTAGTGCGATCTCGGAGCTGGTATATTTATATAGGGGGTGAGGGGGGCTTGCCCCCCTTCAGAAACAATGTGTTTGTTTTTTTTATTTTTTTAATTTCACTTCCTAATTTCGAGTTACTGAAAACTCGATCATATAATCTCGACCATATGCAGTTCGAGTTTTCAGTAATTCGATATTGTGAAGTGGAACCATATATATAATATATATATATATATATATATATATATATATATATATATATATATATATATAGATATATATAGATATATATATTAAAGGTTAGTCCATGCCATACAAACATAATTCATAGACTCATAGATAAGTACTAGGCTAGCTGCCCTTGTGGACCATTTTAAGCTAAGCCAATTTCCCCCTTTCAAAAGTGAGAATCATACCCTGTATCTTGTTTCTATGAGGTGAACACTTTAACAATTATACCAGCATATTTCTAGCATGCTTGCCTGAACCTCAAATAGAGCCTGTTCTATTCCTTCCTTCTCACAGTTGCTCAGGCATTATCATGAAAGACATCAGTACTTACACTGCTCCACTACCGGTATCCAATTGGGCTGGGTCAGATCCCTGTGACAGGTGTGAGGGAGTGGGCTGCCTTGCTTGTGTTGGGGGAGGGCCAACCTTTTTCATTGGAAGACCACCCCATTCCTATCAGCAGCACTGGTGAACCATCTATTTCAGTTTCCTGAGGGGAAGTCTGCACACATATTCCAGATTTCCTTTGGCTTTACTGGTGCTTTGCATCATGACTGTACAAGCTTGGCTGTCTTTGTCTCCACTGGGTAGCAGCTAGTACCCTTGCTAGGTTCGTCTTATGTGCTGAGCAAAGCCACATCCCTCTCCTCAGGATGGGTACCCCAGCAGTGGCTATTCAATCCCCTCCTTTTCAGCCAATTTCTGCAGGCACCCAAGACACTAACTAACTGAGGTTTTCTGCACTGTAGTCAGGGCTTTATCTCCCTACTATTTCTCTCTGCAGGCTATTGCTTATATTTCTGATCCACTTGGTATGAACTGGGTAACTGCATTAGGGCTGACTATCAGTGACTGAACACTTCTGTGAGTTCTGGCATTTATACTATGGTAAATGTAACCCTTCCTCAAGACATGTATGTGTTCATAGTGCATCAGACGTTTACATTTACATGTGGACACATGCTTCTAAACACTCACACTGCTGGTTGAGATGCTGTTGAGTATTTCCTAAGCCACAGTTCCTTGTGTTCCTGGAGCTTGTCTCAGAGTTTCACTAGGGGATTCTCCTAGAATTGCTAAGATCCTTAACCCTAAAATGGTCAACTAGTCAATACCACTCATTGCAGGTTCTTCATCTGACCCTTACTGCTGTGCTTGGTAGCAGTAAAATTAATGCTGGCATGGCAGTCTGTTTCATTTCCTCTAAAACAACTTGCCAAACAGTTATTTCTTGTTTCTACTTTCTTATTCCACCATCTTTCATTGGGATTTGCCTGACAACATCCTATTCATTCATCTATTTGAGCAGGAGGCAGTCTCTTTGCAACCCATGTGAGAACCGTATGGGATGAAGGCTTAAAGTAGACATTTCTAGTCGTACTCTGATTTTACTATAATAGAAAGCAAACAGGAAGGAAATAGATTAGTTAGTTGGAGGTGGGCTAGTTTTAAATGTGGGGGGGGGCAGGCTAAATTGAGGTAACTGGAGGAAAAAGTGAATATGTATTATAGGAAAGGTAGGAGGATTGTTTGCAGTATTTGTCAGATGAGGTCAAAACAAATTGTCAGGAGGCAGTATGAGTGTGGAGCAGCATTGTGAGAAATGGAAAGTGGATTAGGTTAGTGAGGTAAAGAGACAGCTGCTGGAAATGCAAAACATTTTCTGGGTGGGAGATCCACAAGAAGAAAATTACAGTTTAGAAAACATATGTAAAAAAGGAATACGAGAATAAAGTTACATAAACCTAGAACAGATGCTGAAAGCATATAGTGATGGAGTTAATTACGTGCAGGCAGAGGAAATGAAAACAAATATAGCCAGAAGTTCAGAGCAGGAGACAAGACAAAGGAGTAAAAGAGGTAGGTAAAGCTGGACAACAAAGCTGAACAACAGCATACATGAAACGATTCTGAAATCAGACATCTCTACATAGAACATTTAAGTAGGTCTACAGTAAGGTAAATCCAGGTGTAATGGACAGATGAAACTTAGAGTATCTACTGAAGGGAAGTAGTCTGACAGAATAGGATGGGGGAGATTGGTAAAAACATAGAAATAAGAGACACTAACAATGATACATTCGTTAGAGAGTGGTAAGATGGGGGGGTGCTACAGATGGTTGGTTGCAGTACTAATGGAAGAGTGCAACAAGATATGGAGAGATGAGGAACCCCAGAGGTGTGGTACAACTGAAGGAGGTGAACGATGCTAAACAGCCAGGCAACTGCCAACCCATATCACTAATCATCCTCATCATCATCTTGTTTTGGCTGTTCCTGTTAGGGGTCACCACAGTGGATTGTCTGTTTCAATTTCTTCCTGTCCTCTGCAATCTTGCTCTGTCACGCCAACCACCTGCATGTCCTGTCTCACCACATCCATAAACCTTATCTTAGGCCTTCCTCTTTTCCTTTTACCTTGTAGCTTCATCCTTAGTATCTTTTTCCTAATATACTCTGCATCCCTCCTCAGCACATGTCCAAACCAATGTAATCTTGTCTCTCTAACTTTGTCTCCAAACCTTCCAACCTGGGCTGACCCTCTAATATACTTATTCCTAATCCTGTCCACCCTCGTCACACCCAGTGCAAATTGTAACATCTTTAACTCTGCCATGTCCAGCTCTGACTCCTGCCTTTTTGTCAATGCCACTGTCTCCAACCCATATAACATAGCTGGTCTCACTACCTTCTTGTAGACCTTCCCTTTCACTCTTACTGGTACTCGTCTGTCACAAATCACTCCTGACACTCTTCTCCACCCACTCCATCCTGCCTGCACTCTCTTCTTCACCTCTCTTCCACACTCACCATTACTCTGAACTATTGATCACAAGTATTTAAACTCATCCACCTTCACCACCTCTACTCCTTGCATCCTCACCATTCCTCTATCCTCCCTCTCATTCACACACATATGTTCTGTCTTAGTCCTGCTGACCTTCATTCCTCTTCTCTCTAGAGCATATATCCATCTCTCCAGGGTCATCTCCACCTGTTCCCTACTCTCACTACAGATCACAATGTCATCTGCAAATATCATAGTCCATGATGACTCCTGTCTGATCTCATCTGTCAACCTGTCCATCACCATTGCAAATAAGACAGGGCTCAGAGCTGATCCTTGATGGAAACCCACCTCCACCTTAAATGCAACCATCACTCCCATCACTGACCTCACTGCTGTCACACTACCCTCGTACATATCCTGTACCACTCTTAAATACTTAGTTCATAGTTAGTTCATAGTTCTAGTACTAGGCTAACTGCCCTTGTGGACCATTTTAAGCCTAGCCAATTACCCCATGTGAGAATCAAACCCTGCACCTTGTGGCTATAAGGCAAACACCTTAACAATTATGCCAACCTCCCACCACTTCTCTGACACTCCTGACTTCCTCATACAATACCACACCTCCTCTCTAGGCACCCTGTCATATGCTTTCTCTAAGTCTACAAAAGCACAATGCAACTCCTTCTGACCTTCTCTGTACTTCTTCATCAACACTCTCAGAGCAAATATTGCATCTGTAGTGCTCTTTCCCAGCATGAAACCATACTGCTGATCATTAATCTTCACGTCCCTTCTTAAACCTATCACTACATACATCACTAATCAGTGTAGATATTAAAATCATGAAAAGTGCATTGTTTAGATTGATTCCTCCATGCTCTTATTAGGAATGTTCGGGGGGGGGTTGTAATATGGAGGCAAGAGGTAGACAGTTGATACACAATCATTTATTTCATGAAATGATAGGAAGTGAAGGGAAAGAAAAATTCAACCTGAAGATCTTTGATACATCACAATCGCAATTGGTTTTCCTAAGTGAGATAATGCAAATAATAATGTTTGTGGTTTGTGGAGATATTTAAAGGCTCTATTTGCTAAGTTTTTCTGCATAGCCACCTATTTTGAGCATTTTCTGGCTTGTTAAATTTGATTTCTGCATTAGTAACTGTATTTAGAGCACAACCTAGAGCTGTTAACTGAATTTCTTGTTTGCACTTATTTTTAAAATCGTTTTTTTCTCAAAACTTGCATTTTATCTGTCTTTGGCCTAGCACTCTTGTGTAGGGTCATTTACTGCACTGTTATAACTTGTTGATACTTGTTAACCTCTGCTATCTCTGAAAAAACAAAAACAAAAAAAATCTTGCCTTTTTCCCACTTTTCTGAGATTTAAAAAAGTTCAGTTACAGGCTTGCTGTTCTTGAACTGTTTGTAAGTTTCTGTGAGGCCATTTTTTGCTTGGGCTAAAGGAAAGTATCTCTGTTGATCAGTGGCAGTGAAAAACATTGAGCAGCCTGCCTGCCCCTGTGGGAGTGGTTACTGACTTGAAACTGTAGTTTTATTGGCCATTCTGGGTCAATTCCAAAACTCCTTCATCTTCCTCTCTTAAAACCTGGTTGCCTCATGGTTTTGGTGTATTTTCAGGCTTGTTGGCTGTTGGTGAAGCACCCACCAAGAGGAGAAAACGCTGAGAGAAGAAAGGAGCCACTTTTGAGACTTTAAGTATTTTTCCTCTGTTTATTTGCTACGTTTTTCTGCATAGCCGCCTATTTTGAACATTTTCTGGCTTATTAAATTTGATTTCTGCATTAGTAACTATATTTAGAGCACAACCTAGAGCTGTTTACTGAATTTCCTGTTTGCACTTATTTTTAAAATCGTTTTTTTCTCAAAACTTGCATTTTGTCTGTCTTTGGCCTAGCACTCTTGTGTGGGGTCATTTACTGCACTGTTATAACTTGATACTTGTTAACCTCTGCTATCTCTGAAAAAACAAAAAAACAATAAAATCTTGCTTTTTTCCCACTTTTCTGAGATTTAAAAAAGTTCAGTTACGGGCTTGCTGTTCTTGAACTGTTTGTAAGTTTCTGTGAGGCCATTTTTTGCTTGGGCTAAAGGAAAGTCTCTCTGTTGATCAGTGGCAGTGAAAAGCATTGAGCAGCCTGCCTGCCCCTGTGGGAGTGGTTACTGACTTGAAACTGTAGCTTTATTGGCCATTCTGGGTCAATTCCAAAACTCCTTCATCTTCCTCTCTTAAAACCCTCTTTTGCGTGGTTTTGCGCGTATTTGAGCATAGCGCAACAGCGGACAGCACATTCCTGGCTCCACAAAGTCTGCTCTTCACTTTTTCCCTTAGAACTGCTCTATCTCTCAATTTAAACACCATATTCTCATTCTAAGGCCCTTCACTGGTCCAGTTAAGTAATCCTACAAGTTAGCACTATTAAACCATAAGCAATGGTTAAGTAATCCTACAAGTTAGCACTATTAAACCATAAGCACTATTTACTCTTATACTCTCTACGATTACCCTGTCCTCTATTGGTCCATCTTAAATTCAGTTTCCCTATTACTCTAGCATGTCCAAAGGTCAGTCAATGGTTTCCTCTCCAGTCCAGCTGGTGAATCAGGGAATTTTGAGGCAATGTTACAACTGTCTCATGTACACGGACAACCCTCTCCTCCTCCAAACAGGTTCAAATATATGTGAGAGATGCAACTATTTAGCCAAACTGGAGGCTGAGCTCTCTCATCTCAAAACTGGTGTAACCAGTCAGGAGGAGAAGGTAACCTCACACAACACAATTCCAGTATCACATAGTCCCACCACATCAGCGAACCAAACACATAAATACACAAAAACATACTCGGAGGCTCTAAATAAAAATCTACCTAAGCAACAGAGACCTCCAAAGCAGACATCCAAGCAAACGCTACCTCAAAACAAAATACACACAACACATAACCCACAAAGTCAGTGTGCCAAGCAGCCACAGCCCTTAAGGCTGAATAACACACCTGATACTCTTGTTATAGGTGACTCTATTGTTAGACACACTGATGTCCCGCTCACCAGGCTGAATAAAGAGAAGGTCACAGTGAGCTGCCTGTCAGGTGCTAGGATCCGACGAATAACGCAAGCACTCAGGTCACTCCAAAGCAAATACCAATATGACTCAGTCATCGTACATGCTGGTGTGAATGACCTGAGACGTACCTCCCTGGACTACATGAAAAGAGACATAGAGGAGCTCTCTGATCATGTAGCCCAGGCTGGTATGACCCTGACCTTGAGCAGTATCTTACCCTCACCTAGAATGATGCCACAGTACAAAGACAAAATGATCGATTTTAACAATTGGCTAAAATTTTGGTGTCATTCAAAGGGGATCCAGTGTCTGTCAGCCTGGCATGACATGCTCGACAAGCCACGTTGCTTCATTAGGGACGGCTTGCACCTGTCACCACTGGGCTTTCGGATATTGGCAAAGGCTCTTGCCACCCCCATAGTGCCTTTTTTAGGCAAGGCTCAAAAGTCAAACCCACCCCCATAGACAGCAGAAGGAACAAGAAACTAAGGGTAATGCTGCTAAACGCCAGAAGTCTTAACCTCAAGATGCACGCACTCGAAGCTCTCCTCAGTATGGAGAACATTGATATCTGTGCAGTGAGAGAAACCAGGTTCAAGGCTCCAGAGAGCACCCCAGCACTACCAGGCTATACCTCATATCATGCTTTTCGGCCCCAAAACCTGGACTGAACCACAAAAGGAGAAGGAGTTTCCATATTTATCAAGGATATCCACACCTCCAGGTTAGTGGCATTGCACGAAGTATCGGAGACCATCCATGTGCAACTAACAGTGGGCAAGACTGCTTTTCAGTTTATAGCATCCTACAGACCACCCTCTCAAAGTCAGGAATCCCATTCGGCTTTCCTGAAAACATTGGAGAACATGAAGATCTCTCCAAACACCATTATATTGGGCGACTTCAACTACCCAAACATTGACTGGAAGCACTACTCAAGCCCCAGCACCTTAGCCCAAAGATTCCTGGAAATTATAAACTCAAATGCTATGGAACAACTAGTCACCACTCCCACAAGAGGGGACAACATACTAAACCTGATCATTACCAACATGGGGACTCTATGCTCCACACCAGAAGTATATCCCTCATTGGTCAGATCAGAACATAAATTAATTTCACTGGATGTCCACATCCCGACCCCACCCCCAGCCCAGAAAACCACAGTGAAAAACTTCTCAAAAGCGAACTTCTCACTTCTCAAAACCGAAGTGGAATCCTTCAAGACCCCAGGGCCAGTGGAAACTACAGCCCAAACTGCAGAATCCTATATAAATGCATTCTACGGACATCTCCAGGAATGCATGGATCATGCTATCCCAAACAAAACCAAGACCCAATCATCTAAAGGCAGGCATCCAGTCTGGTGGACCCCTGCTATAAATAAACTGTACAACAGAAGGAGGAAGCTACTACATGATAGAGCAAAATCCCTAATAGGGAAGGCATCTCTGATCAGTACTAGCAAAAAATTACGATCCCTCATAAAATCCTCCAAGGCCAGCTTCAAGAGAAAAATTGCACAGGACACCAAAGACAATCATAAGACTTTTTTCAGTTATGTTAGAAACCTAGGATGCAACTCCCAGACTTGTTCTGAGTAGATTCTAAATGACAAAGAATACACTGAACCCACAGACATTGCCAATATCCTGGCAGACAGGTTCAGTGCAAACTTCTCCACCCCCTCCCCCCCAAAAGAGCAAATATCTATCCCGGCAAAGGGCTGCCTCCCAAACATCTCAGATGCTCAGGTGAAGGCTGCCCTCTCCAAAGCAAAAAACACTGCTTCCATGGGACCAGATGGCGCCCCAGGTTGCATCCTACATGAACTACAAGAGGAACTAATCGCTCAAATAAAACAGCTATACAATCTCAGCCTCACTACAGGATATGTGCCCACAGAATGGTGTACAGCAACAGTGGTCCCACTCCACAAAGGTGGAGCCTCTATGGACCCTGGAAACTATCGCCCCATAAGCCTGACTAGCTTAGTCTGCAAGGCTATGGAGAGGATCATCATGGAGCTCATAAACAAAGACATTGGGGACCTACAGACACTAGATCCTACCCAGTTTGGCTTTGTCAAGGGCAGATCCTGCCTTTTGAACCTGGTTGACTTCTTTGAAACAGTCACCAAAGCCATAGATGAAGGGAAGGTAGTCCACACAGCCTATCTCTACCTTGCAAAGGCATTTGACACAATACCCCACTCGGGCATCATAGATAAGCTATCCAGCTTAAATATAAACCCCTATGTCACAAGATGGGTCGCAAACTGGCTCAAAGACAGAACCCACAGAGTGAGAGTTGCTGGAGCCATGTCAGACTCGAAACCGGCCACAAGTGGCATCCCACAGGGTTCTGTCCTGGGACCACTCTTGTTCGGTATATACTTTTCCGAGGTACAGGTAAACATGGGAGGACTATGGCTCACCAAGTTCGCAGACGACTGCAAACTGGGCACCATAATCAACTCTTCAACTGACACAAACATCCTTCAAAAAGGTCTCACAGAGACAGATAACTGGTGCCAGCACCATGGTTTAAAGCTAAATGCCAACAAATGTATAGTCATACCCTTTGGCAAAAACATTGTGCCCACAAATTACCACATAGGCGGAACCCCATTAAGTACAGAGAAAGTTATTAGGGACCTGGGGACCCAAGTTGATAGCAATCTCTCCTTTGAAAACCACATTGCCAAAGTGGTTAGAAAGACCTTCTACATAGCCCACCTCATCACGAAGGGTTTCACATCTAGATCAAGAGAGGTAATCATGCCCCTTTATTCATCCCTCATCAGGCCCATCATAGAATACAATGCCCCTTTTGGGATGTACCTTACCCGACACCTGCAGCAATTAGAAAGACCCCAAAAGTATCTCACCAAGAGGATCAAGGGTCTCAAACAGATGCCATATGCTGCTCTGTTAAAAACTCCAGCTCTACTCAGTTGCATACCGCCTACTGAGGCGATCTATGCCTGACATACAAAGCTATGTCAAATCCAGAATTAATGGACATGCTCCACCTCAGTAAATCTAAATCCCTTAGAGCCACACACTCGAGGGACTTGAACCTCAGCACAGAAATAAATAGAACTTGCTGGAGGGACAGGTTCATAACCCAGAGGCTCCCTTCGCTCTGGAATAGAATTCCAGTTCATGTGAGGCAGAGCACCTCACTGAATCTCTTCAAGAAGAATCTCGATAAGTGGATGGGTGATCATAGGTTTGTCCCAGGGATTACTCCCGTGTCACTATTAGACAGAGGAACAGTAAACTAAACCTTAAAAAGGGCACAGTATACTCAAATCAAGGGGTGGCGTAAGCCATACAGAATCGGGAGTGGCTTATAATTGCCCCAGGGCAGATAGCCTAGCATGAACCTATGAACCTATGAACCTATGAATGCAAGCCATGTATACCAACCCTCAGTTGAGGTGTTGGTCAGTAGGGGGATGTCAGTGGTATTAAGGCCCAGAAGAGGGACCAGACAGTCATTTACAATCTACTGGGGCTTATTTATTTTGGGAATACATGACTTAGCATGAGAAAATGGAATAAATGTTAAGAGGGGGAAAGCACAGGTCTTGGTTTCACATGGTTTTCACTAATCACCGCTGACTATATTTCTTTTGTTTGAGAGAGTCTTTTCTTTTTTCTTCCATGGTGGTGATACTGAATGTCTTTAAAGAGATTTTGGATGTTTCTGCTCTGGACTATACTAGAAAGAAAGGATCACCAGTCTGACTGGGTGTCAGTAAAGGAACATGTGGCTATATGGGACTAGAGGATATGGGAGGACCAGTGTATGTACGGGTAGAAGTAGGGACCACAGACAATAATGAGGTTTTAAGGAGACTGTTTATACTCTAAAGACATGCCTGGAAGGAACTGTGTAAAAGAAAACATAAGCAGTAATTTGCTGGGATAGGTGAATGCAATGAAATTAGTGGTGTCCCACTTTGCACCCAAAAGGCCCCACTTGAAGGAGTTTAGACTATTCAAGGAAAGGTTGATTCAGAGGGTCTAGAATAGGAGAATTTGTGACAGGCTATTTGAAAGGAGAAAATGGTGGAGTTATATCTTCTGCACCAGTGTAGTTATGTCTTCATTGTCTTCGTTGCTCACTGGTTAGGAATAGTACTGATGAAGGAAGAGAAAGGAATATTGAGGCAGGAGGTATGGATTAACATGGGAAGAAGCAAGAATGGCACAATAACTGTGAGCGATATGGATTTTCAAAGTAGAGTCCAACTGGTTTGCTTTGAGGACAAGAATGGGGAATTCTTGGTGAAGACATAGAATCAACATAATCTGGGGTATTTTATTAGCTGGAGTGCAGTAGCTAAAAAAATAAGTAAGGAGATCAACATGGATCTGTTGACCAACAGCTCTGTATGAGAGACAGTGTACAGAACTTGCACTTATCCTTTAAAGTTGCTTTCCTCAACCTCTGTTATTTCAACAAAATCTCATATTACTGAATCCTAGTGTAAAAGAAAGGTGATTGAATCTTTTCAGAGTTAGTGAAAATCCAGAACAGGTGATGAAGGGAAGTGATGGCACTGCCTGGAGTTATAAGAGGTGAGGTAATTAACTAAGAGCACCAGGAATAAGGTCTTAAAGGAACAATACAAAACAATCTTTGGGGCAAGAGGTCCCACATTAAGAAGGTGAGAGCAATTGAGATAAATGCAAACATTGCAAAAGGGGAGGCAACTTTACTAGATGGTAGTAGCAGAAGAATTGTGTGAGAGAGAGTCTGGTAGAATAAGAGGAAATTAACTTGGAAAATGTAAAAATGAGCCAAGAACTGAAGAAATGACATTTAATTTGTGACAAACTTCTGATTACTTTACAGCAGTTTTTTTTTTCTTTTTACATAAATGACACTAGACAAAGGCAGATGTAAATCAAACAGTTAAGAGCTGGAGATGTGAAAAAAGGGAAAGAGGCATGAAACATATGTTCTGAGAAAGCCAAAACACCAAATTATTTTGGAATAGGGATGAAGGCCTAAAAGTAATTGATGAAAATCTTAATGAAGCAACAATGGATTTGCTATCTTTCTATATTTTACCAACATAGAAATTGCACAAAAATTCTTAGATTTTATAAAAAAGAATTCTCTGGACCAGTTTATTAAGGAACCCATTAGAAAACAGGATATGCTTGACATGTTCCTAATAAACTTAGCATCCGTATGTACCATCCCCATAGTATCCTCCTCACTGGTAATGTCAGAGCACAGACTAACAACTTTCCCATCAAAATTTCCAAAGCATTAGAATCAACTATCTTAAAATTTAAAGAATTTGAATGCACAACTCTCCCACAAATTTATGATGCTGTTTTCAAATCTGAGTATAACAGCAGCATTATCCAAAATGTTTATACTACAAAGAGTTCTGAAGACAATTTCTACTAGCATCTAAACAAATGCATTAATTTAGCAGTCCCAACTAGATCCAAGTGAATACAGAAATTAAAAGCAAACCAGCATGGTCATCTGCAAGCATTAATAAATTATATAATAAAAGTTAGAAACTCCTTAACCTATATAGCAGAATAAAATAGTCACAAATTAAACAGGACATCAAATAACTAGATAAGAAACTAAAAATGGACATCAGAAAAGTAAAGGCATCCCATGGACTCAGACTAGCAATAGAAACCAAAGACAACTTCACATTCTTCTTTAGTTATGTTAAGAAAAATAAGAGAAAACAGTCAAATTTGCTCAGAGCTCTTTCATAATTGTACTTTCAATGCTGATCCACTGGAGATTGCCAACATACTAACAATTAAATTTATTGCCAAGTTCACACCAGAGACATCAATTCTAAGCCAGCTTACCTCTGATGGAATCAATCCACTAACCATGATGAATGAACATGTAATAAAGGTACTCTACAAAATAAAGAATACCTCATCCATTGGGACTGACACCATAACCAGTTGCCTAATTAGTAGCACTGATGCACTCAGTCCTCAACCTCCTTAATCTGGGTCTAGGAATTTACTTTGTCTCAGAGGTGTCGTCCACAGCTGTTGAGATGCCACTCCACAAGAGTGGCCCCACTATTCACCCTGAGAATTATAGAGCTATCAGTCTAACAAGCTCTATATGCACGGCCATGGAACATATCATAACTGTCCTAATTAACAATGATATCAAAAATCTTATCAGATTCAACCTGCAGCAGTTTGGCATTGTCAAAGAAAGACCTTATTTAATCAATCCAGTCAAATTGTTTTAGAGGGTTACTCAGACCATCAACTGTAGGAAGCTCTCCACATAGCCCATCTTGACCTTGAGAAGGAATTTACTACCACAGCACATGCAAATATAACAAACAAGCTGAAGGAGCTCCAAACTGATCACATATGGTTAGGTGGATAGAAAGCTGGCTTTGGGACAGGTCTCATATATAAAGATTAGGAGATGCATCCTCCAAGAGAAGGAAGTGGTGTTCCTCATGGATCTATACTGGGACTTTTGCTGTTCTGTACCTACTTCTCAATTCTCCACTGATAAAACAATGATCTCTGGTTAACAAAGTCTGAAGATGATTGCAGGCTGGGAGCTAGCACTCCAGCATGTGCAAAAACTTATCAATAGCTGTTTTTCAAAAATGGGATCAAATTCAACACTAAAAAATGCAGTACTGTACCATTTGATAAGCATGCCTTAGATACATCTTATAGTATAGCTAGCACAACACTTCAAAATAAAAAGGTAGAGAAAGACATAGATACCAGGGTAGACAGTTCTCTTTTATTTGTCCATTATGTTATAATGATAGTTAGTAAATCTTTTAACCTTGCACTGCTCATAGCAAAAGGTAGATCCTCCAGATCAGAAGAAGCCCTCACCTCCTTATACTCTGCACAAATTAGACCCATTGTTGACTAAATCACCCCCTTTAGGATGTACCATACTAAGCAGAACAAGCAATTAGAAAGACCTCAGATGTTTGTAACTAAAAATATTATAGGCTTAAAAGACTTGAGATTCCAAGAAAGACTTGAGGATTTATCTCTGTACTGAGTATCATATACACACCTTATGGGCATACTGTGCCTCTCTTGTCAGATGTAAGGAATCCAGTATTCTAAGAACACTTATACAACCAGAAACCAAAGAGACATACTAATACTAGGACCAGAGATGTAAATCTACTCCAATAAATACATAAGAAAAGGAAAAGGGATAGATTTATCATGCAGTGTGTACCCCTTCTCTGGAGCAAACTTCCTGTCCAAATTAAGTAACATGATACACTTTGTGGAATTAAAAATGAGCTATCAGCTGGATGACTGTTCACATCCTCACTCCAAGTTTGACTGGCCTGGTCCTCCATGAAAAAGGAGGCAAAGTGTTAAGGGTGGGTATTGGCAAGACAGAAATGTCCACATGGTTCAGTGGCCTTGTACCTCCCATGAACCTTTGATACTGTCTTGTATGATAATGGATGGAAGGTCTGTTTGCAGAAGGAAATAAAACAATAGTCATGCTCACCTCAGTAGTCAATAGTAGGCCAGCTATTAAATCATGGAGGAGAAGACAGGATGCAAGAACACTTTAAGTGAGCTGTTTGTGAGACTCTTGGAAGAGATAGTCTAGAGCTATACAAAAGGGGACGGTGACTTGCCAGCAGGGCAACTGGTGAAAACGACGAAGTCTATATAAAGTTTTGGTAGGATAATGATTATTACTAGACAACAAAATATATTTTTATGACACTCATAAGGAGAACAGACAGGAGGTAATGAGAGTTTCATGGCTAGAATGAAATCAGTGAACAGAAGGGCTGTTATTAACCTGATAAGGATAAGATGGAAGCGATTTTCTGTCTCTTTTAGGGTTAGGGATAGAGGTGCATTTCAAGGGCTGTGATACTCTTGATTTAGCTGTTTTGAATTTTGGTTGGGATGCTGTGGGTCCTCATAAAGCAAATATGGTGCTCAGTTGTTTAATGCTTATTAATTAAGGTTTACATTAGGTTTATAACATGACAAATGACTTGGTCAACTGATATCTTCTTAAACGGGGAAAAGGCATATCAAATGGGACTGCACAATTGTATTTTTACATAGCCTGTTTGTTGTTAACTGAACTAATAAATAATATTTAAACAAACTATATATATGCTAGCTATCCAGACAAACAGCTTTATTATAGTCACTACCTAATGATCACATAATGTACTTGTATGAAGAAGATCAATAAACAAAGGTTCCTTTTATATATAATTTATTTGCAAATTGTGTGCCTTTTCAAAGGCTGGAAAAAAACTCCAGTACTTTTTTTTTTTAATTATTAGTTAATGAATGTACCAGACTATGTAGTGCAGCTGCTACTTTCTGAAATCTTTCTATTCAGTATGAAAGTTACTCAATATAGTGTTAATGAATACACAGGAACTTGGCAGCACTAAAAATGTGACTAAACAGCTAAACATTCCCAGAAAATGTCATAATGAATGCATTGATAAGCATGATTTCCATAAAACTCCATTATGTATTCTTTTGGCAATTAAAATAACATATAAAAATATAAAATCATCTCTCTTCCTTTATAACAGTATTTTTTTCTTTTAAAACATCACATTGCTTAGGAAAATAAAACACAAAAGCTAATTTTAACCTATTATTACTATTATTATCATCACTGTTATCATTATCATAAAGAAACTCTTGTTTAGTGCTTAGCATCTCATTCGTTTGTTCATCATGTCATAAAACTGCTGTAGGATTCTGAGATTATGTCACCTTATTGATTGTGTATTATTACATTAGTTTAGCATGGCCTTTATGCTGTCAGTCTTTACTGTTTGGTTTGGTATTCTAACACATTCATGGTGCACTACTATTTTTGAGCAATATTTACATGACTTTTCCATTCTACATTTGTGTCCACTCTGAAATTTGTTTATAATTGACCTCTGTTTTGTTTCTATTTTTGTGAAAGGGAACAACATCAGAATAATTAGTTGTACCAGCATTCCTAATTTATATTCACGCTAACCAATGAGCTGCATTTATTAATTAACATATTTCTAAAACAAACTCATTTTTAAACATTTTTACATAATATAAACATTACACTTAGAAAATTACCATAACAACATATTATAAACTGACCTTAAAAATGTTAAAAACAGCCTCCTATGCTTTAAAAAACATTTTATATTAATTGTGTCATTAGGACCTGGAAAAGTATCAGCCCCCAAATTTAGCTAGCACAATGTTTCTTTTTGTTCAACCTTATTTTTAAAGTCAACACCCCTTTTACCACTGAGATTTGTTCAACCACAATAAACATGAATTTCTTGTATTTCTTACATTCCATGGAGTGCTTTTATAATGCAGTTCTTTCATTTTTAGTTTTTATCCCATATAGGTGTTCCTTAATTCTTGTTTCAAGACTGCGAGTTGTCATTCCTATGTAATATACACTACAACCTGTGCAATTGCTGACATAACTCACCCCTTTGATCTACAATTAACCCCCCCCGCCGGATCTGAATAATGTAATCAATATGTTCTAAGCTTAAATATGGACCTTCCATTATAATCCTACATATTGAACAACTACTACATTTATACATCCCTATTTCTTTTTGACATCTGTCCTATGGTAGGCAATTTAGTGCTATCATTCTGTAAAATATTTTCAAGATTTGTATGTATTTTTAAAACCAAATTTTGGGCACATACCAATACTTTTCACTAAATCTGGGCTGCCTTCCAATACTTTCCAGTTGTCCATAATAATAGCACAGATATCATAAATATCTACAGTCATGTGTATGCTACAAACTTCCATATTTTTGTCAAAATTAGCTTCACAGTTGAATTTAATAAAGGGTTTTGACAATAGAGAAGGAAAACAAACTTTTCTTTTCATTCTAATTTCATCTACTATTTTTATTAGCATATCTATCTTGTATCCCTTATGCTGAAATAACATAGTAATAAATTATATTTTTTCTTCAAAATCTTTGTTATCTGTTATCATCCTAGAAGCTCTGATATAGTGATCCTTAGGTATATTGTTTTTGATAAATCGGGAGTGATTTATGAAATTATATATGTAATTATTACTGAAGGTATACTTCATGTGTATTTTATTGAGTCTGTTGTTCCACCTAAGATTTACATCTTAAAAGCGTACTTTTAAACCATATTCTCCCAATGTAAATTTAAAAAAATCAGACTTCACATTCAAATTGTGTATCAGATGGACAGCACAATCCACAGTACCTTCAATAATCATAAACAAATTGTCCACAAGACAGTTATAGTGTCCAGTCTTATATGGGGTAGCCATGGATTTGATCACTTCATGTTCCCACCAGCCAAGAATCAAGTTTGTGAAAGCTGGGGCAACAGCTGAACCCATAGCTATCCCTCTAACTTGTTTGTAAATATTGTAATAATTATTCTCCAGTAAAATTTACAACAGGGTACAATTAAAATTATTATCGTTACTTCTAAAAGTAGAAAACTTATTTAAATAGTTTATTACATATTCAACACCTGTGTCCTGTGGGATACTTGTGAAAAGCTAACAGATATCAACAGTAACAAAAATATTTGTACCACTTTTAAACTCATAATTCTTCATGAACTCTCTAAGCTTATTTAAAAAGTCCCACAAGTCTCTTATATAAGAGGAAAAACATTGTACAATAGGGTTGAAAACAAAATCTATCAACAAAGAAATAGTTTCTGTAGCATAGTTAGGGGCTGATTCAATAGGCCTAAAATGCAGTTTGACTGGATCATTATGGATTTTTGATATTCCAAAGAGAACATCTGAAACAGGTTTTGCTATCAATAAAATGTAAGTTTCAGAATCAATTACGCTGTCTGTATAACAGATTCATATAAAAGAGAACAAATGAAGTAAAACAGGACTTAACTTCATCAACTCCAACTCTTAGATATTTATTTTCATTCTTTAACATGTTGTTCATTTCCATTATATACTTTTCTTTGTCCGTAATCACTAGTCCCCCCACTCTTTTCTGCCTTCATGTATCAAACATTCATATTATTTCTTAATTCATTCACATCTTTTCTTTTCTTTTTATTTAAATTAAAACAAATATTTTTAGCTTTTTTTGTTTAAAAGACCATGCATATCTTTTGTGCACATTTTTTCAAACACATTTAAAGTACTATTTAAAGCAAGGGTGAAAGTGGAGCATTTTCTAAAAATATTGATTGGTAAGTTTATATCCTTTAATACCTAATTCAAATTTAACTTCCATGTAAAATATTTTAGTTCAAGTAATGTCTTAATAATGTAGGTTCTCCTGGTAGGGACAAAATTTAAACCAAGTTCTAATACATTCAGTTCTGCAGGTGTATAAGACAGTACTAGATAAACTGAAAACTTTAGTACAGTACCTTAGTCCATTATTCAGTCCATTTTCTTTCTTCATCTGCTCCCAGTCATTCTGTTGTTGTTTTTGTAGCCTTTCCCCCCTTTCTCTGTGTGAGTTTTTTGGCCTGTCTCCCAAAGGAATTCCATCACTGGTCATTTTATTCAACGGATATAATGGTAGTTCCTGAAAGTCTCCTACATTTTCTCTTTCAGACACTCCGTGGAATTAACGGGTGTGACTTTGGAACTTATATCATCCTTATTCCTCTCCATATTATGACTGCCTTCATCACCCCTCCATTCTCTGTTTGCTGTGATATGAGCTCTGTCTTTGTTTAAGGTTGTCTTCTTTAAGGAAACATATTGACTTTATTGTAGTGATAAAAAGGATAGAAGTTGACATATCCAATTATTTTTTTTTCATATGCCACACTGTCTCTCATTATTTTTTTAGATTTATGTGATATTACAGTTTTCTCAAATCTTTCAACAGTTTGAAGAACTGTTTCATAGTCAGCATACATTATTGGCAGATCCCAAGTGATCTCTAAATGTTCTGGTCTATCTTAAAAACATTCTTATGGACCTCTTGAATCACAGTATAATTGTGTTGTATTAACAGCCAAAGGAATTCTAATCCAATGTTATTGAAAAATGCTGTTAATGTATCGAAAATGAATTTCTCTGCTTTACACAGTTTGGGCATTTGAAAAAAAAGTCATAAGCCCTTAGGAACAATATGCAGATTTGTTCTCAATTACCAGAGGTCTTATATTTCTTTAAACCTTTCTCCAAGTCAGAGATTTTTAGTTCATTCTCAACAGCATAATTATGTTGTGCTTTGCCAGCACCCCCAAATGCATCACAATTAAACTCTCTAATACTGACTGAATATCTTTAAAACAAGTATTGTCTTTGGTATTGTCATTAACTTCATCAAAAAAGGGCTCTGAATAACAGTTGTTTTGTCCGCTTCAGAACTTGAAGAGTCTTGTCTTGGTACCTGTTTAGTTTGACTTTTCTCCACCAGGAGCATCAAAGATTTCCACATTTCACCCACTGTATCCAGTAATAGTCTTAATAAATGATTATCATTGCTATTAGGTGTAGAATGAATAGACATAGCCAACAATTTGTCTCTGTTAGTGTTTAACATCAGTAGTGCAGCAAAACAAACTAAAAACTAGAAAATTAGCCCAAACCGATAGTGGTAAATGAAATAAAAAACCTGAAAAAAAGCCACTTAATACACTGCTAATTAATAAAAGAAAACCAGGAAATAGAGTAATAAGACTTTATTGCCCACTTTCATCTAAGTGGACTTCATCAGAAAAATTTGTTGCACCAGCATTCCTAATTTATATACACACTAACTAATAAATCACATTTATTTAATTAGTACATTTCTAAAACCAACTGATTTTTAACTGACCACGTTGTTTTTCTTTGAATCTCTATGATTTTGCCTAGAAGTTAACAGAAGCAGATACTTCAATATTCAGCAACAGTTTTCAGTTGCAGATATTTTTTTTTCTTTATTCTTTAAAGAAGCCAAATAGATTAGTGGCTATTGCTAAATGTACACATTGACCACAGGTCAATGCATTATATTTTTAGTTTTATTTATTTGTTTTTTTGTGATGTAGTACCGTATAGTAGCAAGTTGAAATATATTAGTCTTGCCTTCTACACAATTTTTAGCAATCTTATATCACAGATGGTCACTAGAAGTTGCAATATGTTTTTTTTTTGTTTTTTTTGGGGGGGGTTTAAAACAAAGGACAGTTTGTGTGATCAGAAAATAAAGTAATCACGGCTGTGACTTGGTGGAAGATTGGGTGTAGTACATAGGATATGAGAGCTGCAAAATGAAAATTATAAAGGAAATATTATGGAAAGTGTGACTGAGGTAAGTCTTAAGGTGGTACTCTTTATTTGCTGCCTGTCTACCATAACAGACCTTCGCCATGTAATACTGTAATCTGAAAAGTACTCAAGAGATATGTGAACATTTGTTTTGGACAGAATTATGCAGCATATTTATTAAAGCATTTTGGGAGAAGCCTGTGCAAGATTATTTAGTAAACAAAACAGGCATGCATAAAGAATAAACAGCTAAACTGAGATGTGAATAAAGAAAAACAGATCAAATTGCCTCAGAAGAAATAGTGAAGTATGAGAGAACAGTATTTTATATGGTTTTGTTTGCATAGTTAAATAACAGATTTGAACTGCAGGATTAAAATTAAATATAGAGAAGTGAAAAAGATTTGAAGACAATGTGAGATTTGGAGGTGTATATTTTTCATTGCAAGAATTGCTGTTATAAGAGCAACATTTGATATAACTACATAATTCTGAAACATTTGACAGATTTGCTACAGGCTATAGGGATTTGCAGAAAGTGTTTTAGTTATCATGTAAGGAAAAATATATTTGCTAAATATGTTAATTAGAGGAAACGTATGTTGTAGAGGTATGTATTTTACCAATAATTTTAGAAAAAATAACTATTAAGTTATTTTTGCAATTATATAGAGATCCAGAATTAATCCAGCTAAACCAGTGATCCTGAATAATACAAAAATAAAAGGTTGGCTTATGTGCAATGTGCATGTATTTTTTTCAAGCTGTTCTGGAAAATGTACTGCTAGAAATTACTTTTTGGCATTATATGGCTATCCTGTTTAAATCCACCCAGGGATTCATGAAACTCAGCGCAAGGCCGGCAGTAGGCTTGCGCCGACAGTGCGGCATGAAGATGGCGCAGTAGCGCCAAATGCATATTAATGAAGGTGCGCCACCGCCACAGCCACGTGCATAGGAAAGGAGCGCAAGTGCATAGGGCATGTTGAAGTGCCACACGGAGGCGTGGAAATGCCAGCTGTTGACGTGCAACCTATAATGCTTGCATATAACAACTTGCAAGATAGCAATCACATCTGTCAGTGTCCGTGGATATTGAAATGTATGCAAAGCATGCAAGATAGTTCTTGCGAACACAAAATGAAGAAGCAAACACAAATGCACGGTAGGGAATAATGGGTCCCTATCCCGCGAACAAATGACATGGAAAACTGTGTGCCCGTAGTCCAACGCAGTGTAGATAGCTATATAGCTATACCAAGTGGAAGTGAAATGCATCATATGTTAGCGCGCCACCAATAGGTATGTCCAGCCCAGTGGTTAGGGTCACCAGCTGACCCATAGTGTGAGGGAGGGTACACAGCTGGACAGATGTGTCCATAACAAAATACATGATAAATGTACATATCTAGCGACCGTATAACTGAATCATATCCCACAAGGCATGTAATAGTCACATACAAAACATATGTCTGTATTTCACATACCAAATGTGACAGGAAATAGAATAAGCATGTAAACGAAACAGAAGGAGCATATAAACTGCTACAACAATAAGGCAACATGTAGGCTGAAAGGAACAGTATTATCCGTACCATTGACTGTGGGTGCGTGTTGTCCAGTACCTTCGGATATGTGTCTGGAATATATCCCATCCTGGACTTAGGAAAAGGTGGCATCCTACCAATGATTAGAACAGTCTGCCAAAATCCGCACATCAGCAGTACAAGCCGAACTTGCCAGGATGTGTCACAGTTGAATGGGTATTACCCGGGTATACCAACCATGTAATGAAAGTTAAGTATGGGCGTGTACCTATGTGCGTGAGGTATAGCATGTGGAAAGCAAACATGGCAGGGTAGTCCACACAACCATACAGGTACCTGACATATGTAGGGTATGCAATGTGTTACTCTGGCCGTGTCATGGGCCAACAACCAAAGCAGTGATGTATGGAGTGTCAGGAATATGTGTCTGGGGGGGGATGGGTAATGGTACAATCCTCCAAGGCGATACTGTGTCGTATGCAGAATAGGTGAACCGGAGGTGTATGAGGGAGCAGCGGGTGAAGCAGAAAGAAACACAAAAACATGTATAAACATCTGCAATACAACCAGACCAGCCATACTGTAGAACACAATCTCACAAACATATGAATATTAAAATGTGCGATACAAATGTATAGACATGTCAGCGGCACATACCCACAGATTGGTCCTGATGGAACTGGCCATATCAAATAACACACCTGGATGCATAATGAACTACCCAGCATCCCCTCCACAGCACACAACCCACTCCCATACCTGAACATCCAACAAATCCAGCCATACTTGGCCTACTGGTTTGGTGCAGCTACATCTACACATAGTGACCACTATGCATATGTAGTAGGTAGTGTCACCCTAGGCAGTTTCAGGATTGCAAACTATGTATCCCTTGCATGTAAAACCCCCAGCACATTTTCATAACGCCAGAAGAATGGTTGGTATTTGTCTTGTTTTGGTCTTGTTAAATTTTTGGGATATCCCTCATGGGATATGTAACCTGTGTAAACATTAGAATGGAAGACACAAAGTCAAGTCCTGTAGATATCTGGACACAAGTTTGAATGTGCAGTAGTGGTGCACGAGACTGTGCAGCCCTAGATGGTCATGCATAACCTACTACCCAGGATCAAACACTTGCCCGTGACGCACGTGTCCCGACACGAATAAGCGAGAGAATATAATGCACACATTCGCATAGTGGCACATGGTATAAGGGTGATGAAGGCACTGACATAAACAGGATACCCCCTGATCCACTGTGTGAGGGACAATTAATGTGTGTGTAGGTGTGACCTGACCAACAGTGATACAATGCCAAATGTCCTGTGATCGTAGGAAATAACTATGTACCATACTGCATGTAACAGTTGCCTATAGTGGTCACGTCAGGAAAGAATAAATGTAATTTGTACAAGAAACAGGGAAACAACAAAAGTGCCAAAGGTATAAGGCTCACAGCTAGGAAGCAAATGAATGTTCTAAACCTGCACTGACCATGGTTATGTGTTGGCCCAAACAATCTGGTGTCTGCAGTAGGGTTACCATCTGTCCCGCTTTGCGAGGGACAGTCCCTCTTTGGACAGTTGGACAGTTGTGTCTGGACAAAATACATTACAAATGGCAAATGTCCTGGGATTGTAGGACATAATTATGTCCCATATGTTATGTAATAGTTGCAGACAATAATTATTGCAGTATCTACAATACCTAAATGTTACAAGAAACAGAATAAGCAACTAAACCGCTACAACAATAGGATTTTATGTAGGCAAGTAAATAAAGTTCTAACCGTTGTACTGACCGTGGGTATGTGTCGGCTTGTAAAATCTGATGTGTGTTCCAAAAATGTCCCATCTTGGCCATTTGAAAAGGTGGCAACCCTAGTCCCCAGAATACATCCCAACCTGTACATATGACAATGTCAATGATACCAATGGTCAGAGCATTCGCACAATAACTGGCCAGCCCCTTAACCACTCACAAAGCCAGTGACCTTTGGGGAAAAGGTGTTGAATGAGAATGACTACTTACAACAGTGAAGAGTAATAGACGCATTTAACTGCATAAAATTAGTAGTATTACGAATCTGTCAACACGTTCCAAGTTAATAGTACTAATATGGTAGAAGTGGCCGTGATTGTCCCTGAGTTGTCATAGCCTTGTCCCTGTCACTGTAGAAACGAGTCCCTGAGTATCAGAGAGGTCCGTACACAGAAGTACACCAACAAACTGTCACATCTGTTGACAGGACTATTGCATACCTGTAGTGAATTTATAACAGATGTCCAGAATAATATTCATTGTATCTATAAATGAATGAAATAGTGAAATGGGAAGGGAAACACGTGGAAACCACCCCCCAACCTGCATTATGTAGTGGAACCACTCCCCGCCCTAAATTATGTAGCGCCAACCCAATAATGTGGTCAGAGGTGCCCAAACACCTGCTTCTGTAAACACAGGTAGAATGTTAAACTCTGGACTAACTCTGTCCATGTGCTATGGCTGATCTTTGAACAGCACCAGGGCAGTTCTAGTCACCAGTCAGCCGAGCCTAAACCCGGACCAGCACATGAATACCCTGACAATCAAACATTCGTATGTGTGAGGACTATAAGCGTAGGAGTTATGAATATCCTTGGAGTGAGTAGACTTGCAGCATGGGTCCAGAGCAGTAGGAAACAGGGAATGTCCTAACTGTAGTACTGCGGTTTTCCCAGCAGGAGAATGGATGCCTGGTGTGTAAGGGAAGCGGTGAGGCGTATGTCAGAGTAGCTATGAACCATGGGTACACATATAAATGAACCAGAACACCAATAGTGTAGTGGTTAAAGCATCCGCCCAATGTAAAGGCATTCCCGGTTCAAGTATGACTATAGCACATATTAATTGTGTAATGAATGCCTCTGTGCTGTAAAGCCAACATTTATACATGTAAAGGTGACCGCGTTCACATGGGTCCGTTAACTGGATTCCATCAAAGTGATACTGTCATAAGGAATAAGGCACATATAATCCCAAGGAAGTGCCTGTAAACATATGTAACTCAGAATAAGTAGATGCAAGTGGGCCTGCACAGGTGTACGCAGCTATTAGCATAGCAAATGTATGTTGTCTTGTACAGCTGTAACTTTTATATATATAGATAGATGTGTGTATAGATAAATATCCACAGACATAACAGAAATATGCAATTATATATCTACATATTTATCTATATATACACATATATATAAATATATATATATATATATATATATATATATATATATATATATATATATATGTACAGATATATATATACATACATATATAGATATATATAGATATGTAAGGAACGCCGAAAGACGAAAGCAAACATAAGGGTTGTGAAGGAATCCAGAGCAAGTAAGGAATTATGAAGTGCTCACAGTGTATGTCACATAAAGCTGCACAAGTGTGAGTAGAGCACCGCTCTTCACACCAGAGGCAGGGCTATACCAGTGGCCATAACATCGTTGAAGTGCTACGTCAACATTGTAAACAGACGGAATGTAGTACATGTTGCGACCACCTACACTTGTAACCCGCAAATCGTTCATAATCCATAACACCAGGAAAGGCACGTATGTGCAAATATGAATGGATGGTGAGCCTGTGAATACACGAGGTGGTACAAAATGTGTGTAGGGCCCCAATGCTCACGAGACGGTAATGTGTAACATTGTGTCATGGCTGTGATATCAGGTGTATAATGGCTGTTATGCGGAGAAACTCAACACGGGTGTGCAGGAGAAACTATGGATATGCAATTATGGACACAGGAGTGCTGGGGTATGTTGCGCCGGGTGCAGTGGAGTGGCCCGTGGAGGTCAGCTAGTATGTAGGTGTGATTCCCAGATAGAGCATCGCTTGTGTGGGGACATGCGTGAATGGGCGTATCGTTGTCGGATGTTGTGCATCAGGTCTGGCAGCCCGGCATGTAAAACCTATACGGCACCCATGAACGGAATGGAGTTCTGCTGTGACAACCCCAAACCAGGAAAAGTAGAAAGACACAATTACATGAAGACAACAATATGTTGACGTACAGTCACAGTAACACAAACACACATACTATTGACAGTAATAATATGAATGTGCACAGAAACAAACACAGTAGCAGGAATAATAGGCTGCGCATATGAGTAATAGGTCGAATGACACTGTATCACATCCCAGTTAGCAGCGGCACACCAGACATGAAAAATTTGCAACATCTGTCTGCTGCATAACGTGCAATATACTGAGCACAAGTTCACCGGAGTGAAGTGTTGGTGTCAGAAAGACTAAGGCAATAGTATGCAGTTGAAGCAGACACCAATACGCATGTGTAAGTGTCCATGTCCGGGAAATGTATAGGTTAATGGACACACAGATGTATATATAGATAAAAATGTATATATACATATATCTATATTAATTTGCTTACACATATATATTCATATGGATATATATATATATATATATATATATATATATATATATATATATATATATATATATATATACACACACACACACACAAGGATATACTACGGATATATATATATAGATAGATACATATACACAAACAACAGGCAGTGATATATACACATACACACAAAACAAAATATATATGTCAGTGTAGATATACACATGTACATAAATAGGTTACTTCACAGCAATTAGGGGTAACATATTTACAGCCCGGGCATATGTGACTGGGAGGTCCAATAAATAAATGTTGTACCCCCCACATCGCCCAGTTAGGCTGGACAGACATACAGACATGCAATACAGATCAATACACTGTCGCTGTCCAAAACACCAGTAGGAAAGGACCAGTGGGAGAGTTCTGCAAGGTCTACACTTTAAACATTGATAATGGTGTCCCTTGCGGGACCCCAAAAATTCAGGGTACATGTGAATCTGCTGACATTATTATGAGCAGGATGTAGGTGTACATGGAACAGTAGGTTGTGCAAGTGTGATAATACATGGGTTGACAAAACATACGACATGTGTCCTGAGACAGGGAGAGTGGGCAATGTGTAGGGCTGTGCTCATACCCCAGCTGCGCTAGCAGTAAGTATTTGTCACGACTGCTGTAGAGGGGTGCCAGGTAGGTGGACCATGGGTATGCATTAATGGGCTTAAGTGTGCAGGTGCTGGTTGGCAGAGATGTAGTAGGCCCGCCCAGTGGAAGTCATTAATATTCCTATGTGGGCATAGCATACGCCTACACCTTCCAAACCTGAAGAGCACATCATCTACCGGATAGTCTGTAAACCATCGGGGGAATACATAGAGACCTACACAGTGCCGTGTACCTGATTAACATGGACATCCATAGTTATGTATCAGAATGTAACAAAGTCCAACTAAACACTGCCAGAACTAGTGATATTAGGTGAACAGGTGGCGGATTACAGGTAATGACAGATGACAACATGTATGAGTCATAAGCAGCATGTACCTCAACAAACGTAAATGAATACATATGCTCTGTGACTGTGAATGTGTCTGGTTAATAAAACCAATTGTCTAAATGTGTCCCACAGGGTGTTATGCATTGTTCCTGATACAGTGTTCATTCACACCCATTGGTATGTGAGTTCTGCTACTGACAGAAAGTGCATAATTTTCTGACCACCTCGGGTAGATGACAGCATAATAGAAGAGGTTCAACACCCGTACGCCTGCGAGGGACACACCTGTCTGGGCAGTTGTGTCCTGCAAAATGACAGCTATGGCACATGGCCTGTGAGTTCGGGAATGGAGGCTATATAGTGTGTGTAGTGGTGTCAGACATCAATTTGTTGTATCAGTAACAGCTACATGTAATAGGAAACAGTATTATCAATTATAATGCTACATGAATAACCTTAACGTATGCAAACCGTGGAAGTCGTCCGTTTACTACTGGTTGTGGGTATGTGTTGCCTTGACACATGTGATAGCTCTACATATAGGGTCTATAGGGCCGCCACCAGTCTGAATAGCCAAAATGGAACCTGCTCTGTAGAACTGTCAGATGTACCAGGGCAGAACAACCTACAGCCATGCATAGTACAGAAATATACATATCGGAACAAATCAAAGCATAGTCTAGCAGCAGTATAGTTGCTTATGCTACTACATATGACATATCAACGTGTCAGGTATACAAGACCTGTAACAAGCAACCAGTACAGACACCTACAACATGAGAAGGTCCCCTAATCAGGACAGTTGCAATGGCTAGAGTATTGTACATACCACTCAACTGTCCCTAAATGTCAGGTACGTCCCTGAGTTTGACTGAAAGTCTAACTCTGTCGTTCTTAATCCCTCCTAAAATTAGTGGCTGTTGAAGGAAAGGTGGTGAATTACACTTACTGACTAATGACAATAAGTAAGAGTTACAAACAACTGTTACTTCAGAATATGTATATTAAGTCATATGCTCTGATTCTGTCAATGTGTCAAGTTAATAGCACTACTTTTGTAAAAGTGTCCCTGATTTTTCTTGACCTGTCCCTGATTCTGCAGAAATGTGTCCCTGATTGGTGGAGAGTTCTAGTATTGTCACATGAGATGTGTGATGAGGGACTGTCCCATGCAAAGTGGGAAAGGTGTCACTCCTACAGTCTCCCATCGTGCAATCTGAAAGGTGGTCAACGTGCAGTAGGTATGCGGTAGCATGACTCGGCAGACAGCTGCGTTAACAAACTCAAGTCACATGTCAGCATTGCAGAGTATTGGTTCCCATGTATCAGGCAGATGGGAGCAGATCATATGAGGAACACTCATATAATATGATTACATCACTGGACAGGCCGCCGAGTCTGTACAGTCGAACGCCTGCCATCGCAAAATGGTTACACATACCCAATACTGTAGTCATGTAGTCTGATGTAATACGCATCACAAGGGATCGCACACATCCAGTGTGAGTGACAAATGTAAGCGGAAATGTCGGAGAGCGAGCGTCTGTAAGCATGTTTGTCTACCAGTATGCCAGTAGTGCACTGTCAAAGAAATGTGGAGTCTAAACATGTATAAGGTGCTGTGACCGGAGGTCAGCAGTGCTTAACACTGTGCAAACCCACGCACAACAGCTCCCACCTGCTGGACTGTGCCTTACCCGGTCTGTATCCAAAGTAGTCGGCCTGTCCGCAAACAAAGAACTGCCCTATACACGTGATGGTAGAAGTACCCTGTGCACATAACTCATGTGAATTAACAATAGACCATGGCATATGTACAGACAATAGACCACACACACCATACAGTGCAGACATCCAACAGTATAGCAATGTACTGGCAGATATGTCCAGACCACTGGTGTATGCATGCCTGGCCGTCCTGTGTTTCAGTGTGTGAGCATGCCCAGTATGACTGTTACGCATGTTGTCGACTGACAATACCATCATACCGTCATGTGTGTGAGCATGCAAAGTATGGTCAACTGTATTGCATGTGTCACATGTCCGGATAGTTAATACTGTGTTGCTGACCACTCCGTTCTACACAGAAAGGTGCCATGCTGTGTCTGCAGGGCAGCTAATGGTCATGTGGCATTGACAGTTGCTACATGTCTGTATAGTGTGGGGGGACATGCAACCACAACCAAAGTCCTACACAGCACCGTGGGTGGTGCACATGACTCTCACATGTGTAGGTGTGACAGGGGGCACAGCCAACAGTTATACACATCTGCCGCTACTGTACTGGTATGCTGGGTACTCCATGTCAGTGTGTGGACCTACCTAAATTGCTGGTTGGAAGAATACCAGAGTATATCAGTTCCCAGCTTTAATTACCAGCACAGTGGTGTTGGACATCCTAGCTTAAACAACCTACATCAAACTGCCTGGCCTGCTGTTGTCTGTGTGTGTCTTAGGGGGTTGGGGTCATTCATTGGGCATAGCCATAGGCCATATATCATTCGTCTGTATTGGTCCACATCTGTCCAGCTGCATGGAACGTGTGTGGGCTGTATGGACACACATGATGGTCAGCCCATAATCTGCAGTGGGTAGGACACCCTGTGTACTACAGGCTACTATTGTGACCCCCGTATGTGCTACAGAGGTCATGGTGCCACTATGGATGTGTACTGTCTGCTGCCCTAAAATTTGGCCACCACAGTCACTTGTATGCTCACATACATACCATAGCAATGGGTAACTACACATTCTAATACAACTGCCACTTGTTAGGTCTATAGACATACCCTAGGTGTGTTCCAGACTTCAGGACGGTGCTGCAGTGCTGCCTATTTCGGATGCACACAGTGCACCTCCTATACATGGCTGAGCACAGGTACTGTCATGTTTGGCATCCATTGTACTGTGTTCGGGTCAGAGAGGGGAAATCCATGGGTACCTACAGTGTCAGTGCATATGCCTTGTGTTGCCTCTTTGCCAAGGGCAGGTCATAATGTGCACGGGCTTTCGCCGACTGTGCCCTACTCAGGTAGTTCCTTCACCAAGTCACACTGTGCCTGTACAGGCCTTGGCAGTGGTGTTGGGCTGTATGGCCCTGCCCCATGCTGTTCCTGCTGCAACTGTTACTGCAGGATAACATTGTGTAGCATAGCAAATACCATAACAACTTGTATGCGTGTAGCTTGTGAATACTGCAGAGCTCCAACGGATGTGTTTAGATACCAGAACTGTGAACCGAGCATCCCAAACACATGCACAAGTATATGTCTTGCCTGTGCATCCGCCTCAGTATGGTGTGAGTGTTCAGGTGTGTGTGCATTGCTGATGGGTGTCATCAGCCAATACACCAGTGTTTACCCAGCATCCCCCACTAGGAGACTGTAGGGGATGTCCATATAGGCATTGGTGTGCTACAGCTGTGTCAGAAGCCATATATCGGACACATCATAGCTTCCTGGGCAGACAGCACACACACATTCAATCTCATGCCCTGGCCATCACATATGGCCTAGCTGTTGGAGGGTATGCCCCTGCAGTGACTGTAGGCCCTACCCCGCTCCCCGGGTGGTGCTACGTGTGCAGGCTATAGCACCCAGTACCCCAGGGTAGTCATTCATGTTGTAGAACAGATGCATTTTGCTGGTCCACTAATCACGTGTGTTGAGGACATGTATGTGCTCACTAGCATGTGTTGACATGACATCTGTGAACTGGTGCAATACTCTGGATGCAGATGCCTGTGTGATACCCATGATATCCCCAGTTGTGCTGTGTGAGGTACCTGTGTCTAGTACACCTAGGCCAACACATACCATGGTATCCACTGTGATGCGTTTCCCTCGGCCTGTTTGATGTGTCAGGTGTGGCAGGCACTAGTCAACAAGCTGCTATAGGAGGTCTCTGTCCACCCCATAGTGCTCCAACATCCCCAGCCCATGTAGCCCCTGGTAAGTCACCCTCGGTCTATAAAGTCTTATGTCACCCCAGTAAGGG
Source organism: Protopterus annectens (assembly GCF_019279795.1). NCBI lineage: Eukaryota > Metazoa > Chordata > Ceratodontiformes > Protopteridae > Protopterus > Protopterus annectens. The sequence goes on along the minus strand of NC_056728.1, from coordinate 1,531,672,056 downwards.
TTGTTCGGCAGCATACACATTCTCACTGCCCCAGCCTCCTGCACATGTTGGTATATGTTGCTTGCTGCAGCCCGTGTCATTTGGTTGAACTGTGTCATGAAATGTCCCTGCAGGTATACACCGGTGGTGTAGAGTGTGGACGAAACCTGTGTGTATGCTGCTTGCTCGCATTAACGTACTGTTCATGTGAGGGCTGGCCATGTCATCTGTGGATTGTGCTGATCAACACCTGTTTGTGCAGCCTGTACACCCTGACTACCCCACCACTGCTGTCATCCCTCCCAATGTCACCAGGCAGGTATAGACACACCCCTAGCTTAGGTGTGCTAAGGCAGGAGCACTCCCGAGGCACAGTTCTGCAATGTACGTACAATATGCCTGAACCCTCTCCCATGCTGTCAACTATATTCGAGACCTGCACCCGGCTGACTACACACATACACTCCAGGGACCAGCAGCACACCCTGGTGATAAATGTGATACACCATAGTCAACCTCATCTGCATAGTATAGTCTTCTAATGAATAGTTATATGACCCATACCGAACCTCCAAATTATTAATCACTGCTCAGTGTCGCTCAGATCCATACACAACTGGCAACAGGTGCCTTACCATCACCATATTCGATGTCCCATGGTCATCCCAGCAACAAAATAACCGGTGTCTACACGACTACAACCCATGGCCCTGCACACTACAGACGATGTGCATTACCACCACGCCATGGCAGATATACATAGATCCCAGGTTATCACATACAGATCATCCGGCACAAACATTCAATAGTGCTGATGTCCCCAGACATATGTTCATATCTATCTCCACCTCTACATCTACATATATCATATATATTATTTGTATATATATATATATATATATATATATATATATATATATATATATATATATATATATATATATATATATATATATATATATATATATATATACATACACACATATACATGTTACATGTACACACATATGTAGATATGGCATTTATATCACAACAGCGGACCACATGACAGCAATGCATTAGACAGGAATGAAAAGGAAATTACATGTGCCACCTGCATCATGTAGTGTTGTTACTATCAAGGCACGTGTGTTATGTTGCGTCACACAGGTCAGACCGTATCAAGGGTAAGAGTAGAGCTGCTGACACAGTTACTCACCAGACCTATTGGTGAATGTATGTGTTGACAACCAAGTGTCTTGGCAGAATATGCAGGCTGTGGACACTATATAGGTCAGCAACAAAACAAACTGAACACATCCCGCAGTTAGCCATCCACAGATACCAACACATACAGTATAACTGCCAAACACACACACCTACCATGCCTTGGAATTGAGCAACTACCTGTCTAGTCTATCACATTACAGCATTATGCAGTAACAGAACGCGCTATCATGATTACTGGTACACAGCACTCCCAGAGGCATACTTCTAGGTGGATGACATCATCCGCAAAGGCAGAGACGCCGATAGGGGATGTATGTGGAGTGAGCCATCTAAAAGCATTACTCTGTCCCCAGACAGCTAGAAGCACACACACACACAGGCACACACTTGGCAGGGCTGGGAGTCGAACATACACCTAACTACCTTATCACACTACAGCATTACGCAGTTACAGAACGAGCTACCGAGATTACTGGAACACAGCACTCCCAGAGGCATACTTCTAGGTGGATGACATCATCCGCAAAGGCAAAGACGCCGATAGGGAATGTATGTGGAGTGAGCCATCTAAAAGCATTACTCTGTCCCCAGACAGCTGGAAGCACACACACACAGGCACACACTTGGCAGGGCTGGGAGTCAAACATACACCTAACTACCTTATCACACTACAGCATTATGCAGTTACAGAATGCGCTACTGAGATTACTGGAACACAGCACTCCCAGAGGCATACTTCTAGGTGGATGACATCATCCACAAAGGCAAAGATGCCGATAGGGAATGTATAGAGAGTGAGCAGTTTAAAAGCATATTACTGTCCCAAGGTAGACGTAGACAAACACACGGCAGTGGTGTGAGTGGGACAACTGCCCATCTACGGAGCACTATTACAACACTACATAGATACGAGACACGCCACAGACAGTACTTCCTTCAAGACAGTCAACCAGTGTGTTCAATGTAGGCATCCATCCTGACGTGGAAAATGGACATCTGTTGCCTGGATGACCACCATCGCTATACAGGATGTCAATGGCCATGCCCATACACAGAGGCACATCACCGACACAAGGTGTCACTGGGCATGCTCACACACTTAGTATCACACATCCGTTTGGAATGTACTGTGTGTCCATCTACACAATGGCATACTGGGCATGCTCACACACTTAGCAGTTGAAAAGGGCCATCTTGATGCACACGGATTCTAAACACGTAAGGGCACAGTTTGGAATGTACTGTGTGTCCATCTACACAACGGCATACTGGGCATGCTCACACAATTAGCAGTAGAAAAGGGCTGTCTTGCATGCACATGGATTCTAAACACGGAACGACACAGTATGGTTTTACTGTCCCCATGTACATGAAGGCCACTCACATGTACTGACAAGTACACACTCAAGAGCCATCACAGATGTCTCAGGTGCAGATCACAGAGGTAAATGCCGCAGTCTAATATGTAGCCCTCAGGCATCACCATGACATTGGACCAGCAACACACAGCCATACATTACCACAACACTGTGTGACTCATGACCAGTGGTCTGTACATAGGTCTACAGCAACTGTGCAGACTACACATGTACTGACAGGGTTCCATCATGTGTTATGCAATGCAATGATACCACTGTACATGACCAGGTCGGCTCTACACATAACAGGGGCCCTGGGTCTTACACAGCTGTGACAGATGACTGTAGCTGTACACCAAAGAACACACATGTTTGGATATGACATACATGTAATCGCAGTGGATATGTGCATGGACCACACACACACACACACACACACACACACACACACACACACACACACACACACACAACACATATGTACATAGCATAGCTTTTGCTGTCCTCCGTGCAGACAAGTGGCTACAGTAATCACACGCATGCAAATGGAAGGTAGGTCCATGGCTGTTGAATGCTAACAGTACATGAGGTAGCAATGTTGACAGAGGACACATTCCCTCTGTACTACTTACCCATGACACCCATCATATCATACAACAGTCCATGTGTTATGTATGTCATCACACATCTCCACCAATTACAATGCATACAAACATGGCTACATGACAGGCATGTAGGACCAACACACATGTACATGTAGTGGTGTGCATGCAGCTACCATGCATGTGCAGTAGCTGATGTATGTAATTCATCTGTGCCTAACTACAGCATGCAGTTGCAATGCAGCCCCATCATTGACACCTGTATATGGTGAAATACTGACAGTACAGTAGGATGTACATCAGGTATGGATGGATGTGTGTACATAAAGTTGTGATCCACCTTTGCAGATGGATGTTTGCCAGGGATGGCTCACAGGTGTGTCACATGCCATCCTACCATTACATGTGCAAACAGTACGCTATGTTACTGTTACTTGACGGTGAAGACATAAAACCTACACAGCGGTCGGGTGTTACTGACTGTAAGTCACTTGACACCTGTAACACTTACATCCTCTCATGTGCATATAGCAGCACAATTGCCGGAGGTAGCGTTGGTACACATAATGCAGCCAATACTGCTGCATGTCTGTCAGACATATCATCATATAGCAGGTGTATCATTCACAGTACTGCCATGTGTGTTTGCTTGTGTGACCATATATGCCACATATGGTGGGGAATACATCCCAATTGTTACACACCCCTGTACACTGTTGTAGAGATATGTACATACTGCAGTGTGGAAAGAATGACGTAGGCAGGGGTGGTGTGTGTATCACACATATGTCAGCTATCCGTATGTGAATGACATTTGTGGACTCCACAGTGTGTGTGTGTGTGTATGTATGTATGGCTGTCTGGTGCATGGAGTGAGGGTGTATGCTACCATACAGAACAGGCAGGATCCCTAACCCCTCATGGTGATGCAGTCTACTACCCTGTTGATGCCATCAGTCTTAGCCTTATTGGCTACCTGAACATGTTCATTCTCTGTGTCACATCGTGTGGGTGCACAGTACTGTGAGGGTGATTACCACATAGGCAGGGGTCCTCACCTCAACACTATGGAGTGTGCGTTATAGTGTTGTTGACCCCGTGAGTGTGGGCATGTTCCTGTATTGTAACAGGGTATTACTGCTACACAGTGAGGCCTCATGGTATCAAGTGACCTCAAACATTATCATCGGCCGGACTGCTGTGTACACCCCCCGCACCATGTCAACATACCTGTGATGTGACCTGGTATGGATGTCACGTCTATAGCCACTGTAGCCTATCAATTAGCGCACATGCTTCTGGATCAGTAGATGTGTGGGCATCTGTGGCATGTTAGCCTTTCCAACAGTCCGGTTGAGGCTACGTATAGCATGCTGATATTGCCATATGTGCCTGTGAGTACTCCACATTTACACATGGGAAACTGCAAACACTGCTACTTGTTAGCACATGCAAGTAAACCATAAGGAGGGAACCAGGGCATCATTACCAACATGCTGTTACTGTTGTTACCAAGACACATACTGTGAACATATAACAATGCATGATAAACCTGTACTACATGGTATGTCTGGTGCGTGTCAACAGTACACAACTAATGTAATATACACTTCTCTCACTATTCTGTTCACCCTGTGCATCAGACCATTTGAGCATGTCCCTGCACCGATGGTGTGGATGACAGGGATGTGGCACAGGCTTCATCATATGCACAGGGTGATAATGTTTGCCAGGGGCATAGGCTGCACCAATGGATGACATCATGTGTGTGGGTAAGGGACGGTGATCTGATTGGACATGTGTGGTCATTATGCATGTGGGTGTTGTGGTGCCCGACAGATGTTTTTGCCGTGTGCGTGTATGTGTGCACATAGTTCTGCCTTTTGTGAGGCCTACACAGGGGTACTACTGACAGCTCCAGATTGTACAGACCAGGATGTACAGCTCACTGTGTCCGGCCACGGCCACGTGACCTGTGCCTGCCAGGGGTTGCATGGGCACTATCAGGTGGAGGTACAGATTGGCTACTGTCCGACGACACATGTCCACTGGAACTGTGTCCCCGCTGGGAACATCCAGGGCCACATCCACGTGGCCTGCTGTGTCCTGGTGTGGACAGCGCCACACCAGCTGCACTGCTACTGCTACCTGCACTATGGGAGCGGGCATGTGAGGTGGCATGCTCACGTTGACCTGCACTAGGTGGTGTAGCTGGCCTACGTCCACGTGGCCTACGCCTCACTCCTACCAGATGTTCCGGCACAGACAGCTCACACTCGTGGATTGCCATGCCACGGCAAAGGATTCCGAACATGTCCCCCAATCGCCTGTCCAGAACATCTGCAATCTGCTGTTGAGCATTTGCCAATGCCTGGATGTTGTCATTTATAGTACGGATAGCAGCCCTCTGCAGCCTCTGCCCTTCTCTGTTATGCCATTCAGCACATGCCGGTGCTGCCATTACAGTCTGAAACATGCGTCTGGTGGCACCAGCTGTTGTGCTCTGTCCTGCAGGTGCATGTCTGCCAGAGGTCCTCCTATGAGCAGCACTGGCCACATGCCTGTGTGGCACATCTGCAGTCATTACACTGACACCATGGTGTGGAGACACACCTTCTGTAGCCACCATACGTTCCTGTTCCACGCTAACAGACGCTGACTGTCCTTCCTCTATGGCCACTGGTGATGCAGTATGTGTTGGCAGCAGAACTGTGTGCGGGGAAGAGGGGGACATAGCTGGGATGGCAACCATTGGCACAGATTCAGCCCCTGACAACCCTGCCTGTACCTCATGCATATGTTCATCACTGCTAGCATCTGTGGGGACACTAACATCATATGGACCGCAGGAGGGTAACGCACCTACATCACTTGAGAATGCAAAGAAAGACTCTAAATTACAATAGACACACACACACACACACACACACACACACACACACACACACACACACACACACACACACACAGACACACATTGCATGTGATTTGACAGACGGCATGCAGCATGCATGTGATACAGCAGACGGCATGCATCTCAGACATTAATAGTGTTAGTTAGCATACGTCCCTGGGTTGCACACAACAGCAAGCAGGTGTCATATCAGTAGCCATGCAGTTCACACCATCATGGTAGTAAGAATGCATCCCCATGATACACTATGTGGACCAGAACAGGTTAACAGTACACATGGCTGAAATGACCTTGACATGTAATCTGCTGACATCTGCATTAACATGCATACATGTCTGACACAATGGTGTCCTGACACATGTACAGCGTTGTAATGGGCATCACATTGCAGTGTTGTCTGTATGCCCTACAGATAGAATGCATGTTTAGCAAATGTGCATGAGCATGGAAGGGTAGTGTGAGCCGTCTACATTGCTATACAGTGTGAAGTACAGACACTGTGCCATCGCATGGCATCATGAGGCGCCTATATTGCTATACAGTGCATAATATGCACACATTGCATAGCCATAACTGCATGCATACCCATGACATAACTGTGGATTGTGACCCACGATGTTGAGGTGTATACACACCAAATCATGCTGTGTCATGTGACAGGTCACTGGAAGACCTACTGATGACACCCCTGCACAACTACTACAGAGTCTAGCTGCCTGGCAACCATGTCTACACATGGCAGACTTGACAATTCACCATGTCCCACACGACATTGATGTACCACACACACGAGGTGCACAGATAATGGTGATGTCCTACAGCAGCAAGGGAAATGTACAATATCTGTGGTCTGATGTGGTGTCAATGTCCGTGGAAGCTGTACAGGTGACTATTGTCATGCTATGACACAGTCGTGATGTTCAACACATCTTATATGGTAGACTTAAGTGACACCTCCACTAACTGTGCACAGGCTTTTATGATGTCCAGTGTACCACATCAACTGTATAATCAGTCAACTAAGGCTATAATTGGACCATGTGTGGACAATGTGCAACAGGGTGTATACACATCACATCTACTGTGTGGCTACATGTCTCTGGCCATCCCCCATGGCCATGTATGAACATGTGTTGGCCAAATGTTTGTGATGGCCGTCTATCTCACATGTCTGTGTTGTTCCATATGACATACACCCATAGATGTCAGATATGTCACCATTCACAGGGCTATGCAGACAACAGGTTGTATGTTTGGTATGTGGGGTATGTGTTATGGGATAGTGTGACAATATTGCAGCCAGAACACTACGTGTCTGGGACATGTCAGATAGCACATCACAATGTGTGCACCCATTACAGGGGCATATAACACAATGGTGACTCCTGTGGGCTGCCCATATCCCAGCTCACTGCGTGGTACTGTTTGCGTACCACACATGTGTTGTTCCAATGTATAGTACATATGCCTACATTGTACAACACCTCCACCATTGTATGCACAGCTGCCCACACATGTAGCAATGACAGATACTGTGGTTTCATGTCGGTGTATCATTTTGTTTGTATATATTGCACATGGGTAGCCAGTGTGAATGGTGGGAGATGCAACCTGTATATCGTGACTGGACCAAACATCAAGTGTACAAGTGTTAACTGGCCACATGGTGAATAGATCTATGCTTTAACATGCCTGATACTGAAGACAGTCTCACCTGCAACGGACTGATGTCCATCATAATGATAATGATAATGATAATGATCATAATGATACCAGAGGTACCCGTATAGGGGTGACACAGCAGTTTGAACATTATCCATGACTGTGTGACAGCCACAGGGTGCACTGTGCATGTTAACACATTCACCTGTACAATAGCATATAGTATGCACATGTGTGCATACACAGGGTAGCATACTGTAGTATGCAGCATGTATGTAAACATACCTTGCATATGATGTTACATTACATAATGTACAGTGACACATGCAACTAAATGGGATATAATAGTCATATGTGCAGTACTGACTTACCAGGCAACTCCAGGCTCATTGGTTAGGAGATAACCACCTCCACGATGGCAGCTAGTGTTTGTGGATGCTGTTCTGAGGGTGTCCCCAGACTGGCCAGTAGCTCCTTGGTGGGTGTGAGTGGAATCTGGGTTGGTGGCCCACCACCTGTTCCACCTTGTTCCCTGGCGATTGCAGTGGCACGCTGTTTCGCATGTCGTATCAAGTCCATTCAGTGTCTGCGCAACTGCTGGTAGGTGCAGTTATGGCCACCCACATTAACCCTCCTGCGAAGGTCCTGCCACAGGTCGTCAAGCTGCTGGGCATGCTGTGGCACATGGCTGAACAACACCTCATAGTTCTTATGGAGGTACAGGATGAGGACATCATCCTCCTGGCGGCTGTACGCTGGCAGGCATGAATGAGGCATTATCTGTAAGACATAATGATGGTGACAGGTCACAGTATCACAGAGATGTACAGAGATACTGCTGCACATACATTTGTATTAAAGCTAGTACATCTGCACAGTTATCTTTGCAAATCATCATGATACTGACACGACTGACATGTTTGTGTCACATCACACACATGTAAAACCCGTTATGCATTGGATATCATCACCATATATGTGTGTCACCTCATTACTTTGTTCATACTCCATGTGAATGCTGTCTTGATGTGGGCATGTCTGTTTGCCTGCACTGGTGTTCTTACCTATCAGCACATGCCTGAATGTGTCCACAGTGATGCTGTTGAATTTGATGCTGTGTATATGTCACATATCAACACATACACTGCCTTAATGGACTTGAGCAGTGACAATGCACACATATGCATGGAAACCTTTACATGCATGTGTTTTGCTATATACATCTACACAGCACTGTACAGCAGTTCAACATCCTGCCACGGATCGCCTGTGTTGCACATGTGATAGACATGGGACAAAGGCTACCCGGACGTCATTCACAGGGATGGTTATCAACTATAGCATGTACGAGCAAGGTTTCCTAGCTGTATCCGACAGCCATTTTGCCACCACGAGGTGCATCAGTGTCACATTACTGATCCAGACAGTTGATAATACATCTACCATGCGGTCATCACACCATGTATAACAGAGATGACATGTGCAGCTTTGATGGACAGGGTTGCAAGGTATGGCGGGAGTATGTCACATGTATGGCACAGGGATCTATCCAGCATGTGGCGATCCTAGTAGTAGGATGGTGGCTGTCCATGACGTATGTCTTTCAGATCAGGATATGTACGTGTAGCATGTCCAACATCATAGTGTAGCACATGTCTTTATGCAAGGTAGCCAGCATGCTGCATAGTGGAGGTGAGGATTGTGAAGGCTGGTATCGCCCATCCACACATGGCCAATACCCCTTAAAGGTGATATGTGATCCAATATTGGTCACCCGAGTGCTGAGTATGCTTGTCCAATGATCTCCATGCTCATGGATGGCACCCTGTCATGACATGGGTGCCTCGTATGACTACCTAATAGGCCTGGAGACGTCACCAACTCAGGGAGGTGAACTGCACAGCACCATCCCTTACACAGTGTCCATAATGTTGACCGCAGCCTAGGTGGTAGTTAATGGGTACAGGGATATTCACCTAGCGGTGACAATGCTAATATCATCTGTCAGATTGTGCACATATGTCACACACCTCAACCACAAAGCCCATTCTGTATGTTGCCCGCAACAATGAGACAGCTATTGCTCATAGGTCATGGCCATTCACATCCTTACATACACAGATGCCTCACATTTGTCTGTGTGGTATGGGCTACAATGAGTGGGGAGTACAACACATTAACCCTGCTTTACTGTAGCTGCCACTGGTGTGATATGCACATGTCACTCTGACACCTTTTGTAGTGTTGATTCTGTCAACAGGGCACTGGTAGAACACTCCTGTGACATACGAAGGTACATGTAGTCAAACATCCGTACTGTCATCTATGTCTGTACTGCTAACATCTACGTTGATAAAGGTTCATGGACTTGCAGACCATACTCAGCAGGGTAATAGTGCAGTGCCTCCAATTATGACTATCGTCACCACTTGTGGGTTGATATTATCCAACACCCTATCTGTATTGCATTTTCATGCTCAGCACTTGTTCAGAACTTGTGAGCACTTCATGAGCTACTAATTAATATAGCACCCATTCCAAACCATTTCTCACAAGTACACTGTCTGTCCTTACATTTCCAGCTTGCTTAGAGTACAACAGCTGTTGTACACACGTAACTCACATATCTTGTGAGACATGGCTGAATATACAAGCATGTCCAACTGTCACGTACCAGTGCTATTGCCTGTCTATATGATGAATATGGTGTACATGTGGCAAAACAGCAATTGTCTCATGTACACAGTCAATGCTCACCTCCCAACATACGACACTATAGCCTGTGGGAGATGCACATATGTAGCCATGATGGGGATAATGCTCTCACCAACCCAGACTGAACCTGGCAGTCATGTGGGGACGTGTAACATTTGCAACACACCCCACTCATCACATAGTCTCACAAGATCTCCACCACCACAGGCCACACATAGTATGAGTACAACTTTTGCAGAACCTCTCCATACTCTGTGTACGCACCACAGACAGCCCCATCACCAAACACAACAACAATAACTTATAGCCCACAGACTCATGTGCGCCCATCACATACAGCCAATAGGGTGTTATAACATACACAACACACCAGTCATAGGTGACTCTGTAGGCCGTCACACTGATGTCCCACTCAGCAGGCTACACAAGGCAATAGTCGCTTACATCTAGCTGTCGGGTTCTGCAACATAACCTATGCACCCATGCCACACCTCACCAGGTACAATTTGACTGCCATTCTTCATGTTAGTGTGACTGCCCTGAAATGCAACTTCACAGACTACATGTGCAGGGACAGGCAATAGCTCACCGGTCTTGTATCCCAGAAGGTATCAGCCAAGTCCTGGGGAGCATTATGCATTCATCCAGACTTGATACCACTGTACAATGACAGACTGTTTCACTTCAAAAGTTGCCTATGCTTCTGCTGTCATTCCACAGGCATCCAGTATCTGTCCGCTTTGACTGACATGTTCAACAAAACACGATGCTTTGGCACAGATGACCTGCACTTGTCAGCCCTGGGAGTACAGATAACATGTAAGGCTCTTGCTGCTCCTATACTGCCTGTCTTGCACAGTTTCCAATAACATTCACCACCAGAACGGGAACAGGCAAGCAAAACATGGGGACATGTGACTCGATGCTTGACATCTTCATCTCTGATGCACGCAGGCAAGGCACTCCTTATAATGGACCACTTCAATATCTCTGCAGTGACTGGGACCTGCCTCTAGGCTCCGCAGAGCACACCTGCACTGACAGGTTATACGCAGACCACACCTTTCAGTCATGTAGCCTGGACCGGAACACACACGGCTGAGGTGTTCCCATATTCCACTATGTTGTACACACCTCCTGGCTAGTTACTTAGCACAATACATCAGAGGTGATCCACGTGCAAATAACTGTAGCCAGAACTGCTATACACATTGTAACATGCTATAGATTCAACAACATACCCCACGGTTACCAGCCCTCATTTCTTGGGGTACTGGACAGTAGGGTTCAGACAGGTACTACTGATGTGAGACTGACACTACCCCACACTTAATTGGGATAGCCACTCATGTACTGACACATTAGGCCAACGCTGTCTGGGATTCATAACCTCCACTCGGCTGGATCAACCCATACTACCAACATGTGACTGTTGGACCACACCTGGGGTTATCCCCTCGTTGGTGGTTTCCAAACATATGCTAATCACCCTAGTTATCCACATCCCAGCACAACACCCTTCACGGCATACACAGTACAAGATTACTACAACGCCTACTACAGACGTCTTATGACAGCAGTAGTAAACGTCATGACACCCATGCAAATGGAAAATGCACATACAAACACTGAAACATACCCCAGTGCACTTCATTAGCACTTACACAGCTGCATGGATCATGCTATTCCAAACAGAGCCATGCTAGTACCCACCAGATAACAGACACCATTCTTGGGGTCCAGTTCCCTGGACATAATGTACAACAAAAGTTGGAGGCTGTTGCAGAGTGGAGTACAATCCCATGGGTGGGGTAGCTCACTGGTCAGCTGCAGTAGGGCTACAGCATTCCTTATCACATACTCCAAACCTGGAGGTATGTCAGTAGTCAATGGCAATACCCACATCTTCTCTGGCATACGAAAGTTACTCATGAACATTACAGAACCAAGTGATGTTGGCAACATCCTGGCAGATGGGTTCAATGCTAACATTACACCCTCTCACTCCCTACAGGGCCACAATCCATGCAAGAGCATTGCGGTGTCTCTGCGGTCACAACTACACAGTACTAACCTGCACTCTCTAAGGCTTGGAACACTGACTCCATGTGACCATCCAACATCCCAGGCTGTGATTTACACAAACCTCTGAATGACATGTCTCCCCACTTGGCCACCAGATTCAGTAATAGCCTTGTATCAGACATTGTGGCCCCTGAATGGCACACAGCAATAATTATCACACTCCACACAGGTGGCGCCACAATGAACCAGAGGGACTATTGCCCTATACATCTGACTGGACTGTTCTGCAAGGCTATAGGGCACATCATCATGGAAGTCATTCACAGAGACATTGGTGGGCTCCAGTCCTTTGATGCCACCCAGGTTGGACTTGTTAGGGCCAGAGCATGGCTCCTACACCTGGTGGACTCCTTTGATACAGTTACCAGGGTAGTTGATGACAGTAAGGGGGTCCACACAGCCTATATTGTCCTCTCATTGGCATTCAGCACCGTTCTCCATTCTGGTATTGACAACATACACATCCACCTGCACATCGACCCCTATGTCTCAGGATGTTGTGCAAAGTGGCTCATGGACAGGACCACACAATGAGGGTAGCATACCATAGTACCTACTGTATTTCAGTTACACTTGGCGTACCACAGTCCTCAGTCATAGGGCCCCTCATGTTTGGTATATGCTTCCCTGAGGTACAGGCTAGCACAGAGGGACTTTCCCTGACTAGCTTTCCAGACAACTGCATACAAAGCACCATGATTGATCCACCAGCTGATACTGACTCCCTCCATAAGGGTGTCACTGTGACGTTTACCTGATATCAATATCATGGCCTCAAGCTGCATGACACAAGGTGCATGAACATCCCCTTTGCATTACACCAATCACCCACTGACTATCACATAGGTGGTAGTCCCCTACATACATGTCACATTGTACGTGATTGTAGTACACACGTATGTAGCACCCACTCCTTTGATAACCATATTGCCAATGTGGCGTGGATATCCTTCTACAAGGCCACCCTTATCTGTACTGGGTTTGTAGCTGGAACATAGGCACCCATTGTACCTCTGAACTCCTGACGTATACACACATTCAAGGGTACAACACCCCGTTTAAGGTGTAACTTACAGAATAGCTACGGCTTTGCATACCACAACCTTAACACGCCATGAGGATTATTGAGCTCCGAAGGTTGACGTATGCGACAGAACTATGGACACCACGACTGTACACATTTGCATACTGCATACTCAGGGGTGACCTCTGCTGAACATACAGGGCCCATGTCCACAACAATATTCATGGATATACTCCACATAAGCGACATAAGCAAAAGCCACTGAGAGCAACATGCTCATGGATATGTGCACACATGCAATGATGAGTGGGATGTGCTTGAGAGTTACATTCCCAAACCAGACACTCAACATGCTTTGGAACATGATTCCTATGTACATCACGCAGGGACACTCAATAGCACTGTTCATGTGATACCTCACTTGGTGGATGGGAGACACACATGTACGCCAGGGATCACTGCAGTGGCTGTACTGTGCAGAGGTGCAGGTAACACATGGCTCTGCTGTTCACAGACAGGACACTACCCTAGAGAGGTGCCGCTGGTGTAAACACTGTAGTTGGGCTTACACATAGACTTGCCAGACAGCATAGTACCCCACTATGAACCTGTGAAGCTATTACACGTCCTTTGTGCATGGTTAATTGAGTAGCTCTTCCATTTTGATTAGCTATCATGCTGTTACAGTGTCCCGTGACTACAAGCCATATGTATCCTGTTACTGTATATTGTACATGCCAATAGACGATACCTTTTGTTTGCATGATATAACAGTTATGCTGTGTAGAATATCTGACATATCTACCTATAATACTGTACTTTACACATATTTTACATATTATCCCATAATTCAAAGCATACTTGCACAGCAGGACCACCTTAGGCATGTCATTGTTGTTATATGCCCATACACATGCCTACTGTGACAGTATATCAACATATACTATCCCCTGCTATGGCACGTACTTGTTGGACATACCCTACCACTAATAGCGGGAGGTATGGAATTGTTCTGTTTAAAGCCTTCATGTAGCATCCCTTGTGGTGTCTGTGATGTTTACCTTGTGGCCCACTGCAAGACATCACTACATAATACCTTTTCCCACTTTATGCATTGCGGACACTTTTAATTAAATACAAAACAGGCTATACATACACTAACATACTGAGTGTTCTACATACCTTGTTAGCGTTCAGAACTTTCATAACTATCCCTCTTACACTGTTTAAACAGTTCTATGGTATGAGCATATGGTTTGAATGTCTGGCAAGTCATCCTTATATACGTCAATACCTGTAACATGTGGTTTCCTGCCGCCAATTGGTGTTCTACATACCTTGTTAGCGTTCAGAACTTTCATAACTATCTCTCTTACACTGTTTAAACAGTTCTATGGTATGAGCATATGGTTTGAATGTCTGGCAAGTCATCCTTATATACGTCGATACCTGTAACATGTGGTTTCCTGCCGCCAGTTGGTGTTCCTGAGTAAATTATTACATGCACATCAGCTGTGCAGCTACTCCATTCGCCAATTACGTTGCAACAGTGGGGTATAATTGAATTCTCCACTTGGGTGTTGCCCATTTGCCCTACCTTCGGGGAGACAGCCTGTATGTGTTTTGTTGTGTGTAATTGCAACTGCTATGTGTAGAGACACAGATATTTTGGATTCATGTCCCCCGTGGATTGTGTGTGATGGCTAGAGTTTGTGGTTCTACATGTGAGTGCAGCTGTCATCTCAACCATCTGATAAGGGACTATTGCAAACAAAACCTGTAACATCGCCGTCTGTTCCATTATACCACGGCTACGATTTCACATGGCGCCTTTAAAAATGTGTCTCTCACAAGGTATGTTAACACTTCTGCAGATGTAATTGAGTGAGTGGATGTTTGTGCTGTTATTACAGTCTGTATTGCTATAGTTTTGTGTGTGGGGGATGTAGGTGGGTGTACGTAGCATATACAGGTTTGTGGGGCTTGCATTTCTACATATTCCATATATGTGTGTGGGCTCCTTCCCTAATTAAAGACCTATCAGTTAACAGACTTTTGTTACGGGCATATACATTGGGCCGTTGTTAATTGGTTTCTATATAGTATGCAGGTGAGGTTGATACTTCCATACCTCCGGAAATACAGCGATATGTAAAGGAATGTTACTAAATGACAGCTGTACCATGTATTTCTGTCCCAGATATTTGCACTCATTGCAGTTGTATTGGTAACTGAACCTCTTTGGCATGGGTTGCCACCTTTTCAAATGGCAATAGTGGGACATTTGCGGGACACACATCAGTGTTTACAGGCCGACACATACCCACGGTCAGTACACAGGATAGCACATACTTTTATCCTGAATACATACTTATTCTTGTAGGACTTTGGCTACTTATCATATTTCATGTATCATTTATGTTTCTTACATACAGGCATAACTATTGAATGCAAGTATTACATAATATATGGGACATAATTATGTCCTACAATCTCAGATATTTGCCCTTTTTAATGTTTTATGTCAGGACACAACTGCCCAGGGAGGGGCTGTCCCTCCTAATGTGGGACAGGTGGTAACCATATGCCTACAGCTAGGTATAACCACACCTACTGTAATGATCTACCTCCGAGTTAGCACTAACAGACACATGATGCAGAAACACACACACACATTACAGTCACATGGAAATGCACACGGCACCCTTAACACACACATACACAGACTACGGCAATCACAAACACAGTTGAACACAGCACCTATGTGGACCACAACACCGGCAGTGGTAACTAAATGTCCCTTCATATCATGATAATATTACTCGCGGTTCTAGTGTTCCAGTACTGTGTTCTTTCGGTCTTTCAGCCTCGTGGTTACGCGTGTCGGTATGTGACACATTCCATAGTTGGCAGTATCCTATTTATTTGTACCTCCATGGTTGTGTACATGTCATTGACCTATCTATATATTTGGAGATATCGGTGACTCCGTATATATCAACATATATCTCTCTATCACCCTTTCTATCTGTATTTTATATATATATATATATATATATATATATATATATATATATATATATATCTGTCAGAGAGAGTGACAGGCAGAATACACCTTTCATTGTGTACTTGTCGGTGTATACTGTTTCCTGGACTCTGCACATTTGTGTTTGAACCTGTCACATTACACACCTGCCATAGGTACATATTGGCTACCATAGTGTTAGGTGATTGTGTACATGATTACGTCTTCTACTCCTGGCAGTGGTTGTTTTACCCTTCAGAGCAGGCACTATTAGTACAGGGGTGAATAATGCTGGTTTCACTAGTTCTGGACATCATTGACCGTGATCTGCGTGATATTCAGAGAAGCTTAGCCCTGTTTCGCTCATATGCGTATAGTCATATTTAAACGACGCTTACAAGCACTGGGCAATGCATATTCCCGCTAACATGTGCTAAACATGATCTGCTGACCTGCATCCGACATGCATTATTCGTGCCTTCGGGATTACGTTACATCCCTTGCAGGACGTGGGACCGGGAACATGCACGACTGTCACTGCATTTACCACTTGGGCGTCCGGGATTTGTATACGTGTTATGGCGTTTTGTATGTGGACTATACTACGGCTGTTGCTCCATACTGCAATCACATGGGTAACTCAGTTAGTTTACATATGGATGAGTCCTATTAATGGTATGTCCATGTGATGTGTAATGGATGTGCTCCAGCATTGGGTATGTATATCACAGTGAGCCACACACTATAATGTGCTACACCTTCAAACGACCATAGGTGGAGCATGCTGGGGTGACAGATACCTGTCATGGGTACACCCCATGCTTTGATACAACATCCATGATTACATTATGTGGAGCCCCTCATTAACGCACCAGGGAATCCATGCAGAGTGTATGGGGAACAGTGATTACACACATGGGATCCTGCAATTGCCTCTACTCCACTGAGCGACAGTTGGTTACTCATTGTTGTGGTGACAGCAGACACTGTTTGCCTCGATTGATGTATGGCCTCTGACAATCGGGCGTGTACCTACTGATGTACCCGGGAACATATACACACAGTACCAACATATGCTAATAGGTGCGTGTACTGTTCAGGTGTTGACATTCCTTGTTCCAATAGCTGTTGTGTGTACAATGGTTGAGGGCTGCCTATGTAGGATTCACACAGTAGCCCACCTATACATTACAATTTACAGGTGGTCGTGTTTGTGTGCCATCCATTTTACTGTGTGTGCAGGTGGAGAGGTGTGTCAGTCCGTAGGGATCTACACTGTCAGAGTATGTGCTATAAGTTCCCTCTTTGCCAAGGCATAGGCATATTGGGCACACCTCCATCTGCCTACTGGGGCTGGCACAGGGTGTTCATGGTCTGAATCCCTCTGTGCCTGTGATGGCCTTGGCAATTGTGGTGGGCTATGAGGGCCTTCACCATTTTGTCCCTGCTGCAGCTGTTTCCGCAGGATCATATTATGTAGCATGGTACATACTATGAAGATGTGGGCACACATGCCTGGAGAGTATTGCAAGGCTCCACCAGATATGTCCAAACAACGGAACCGTGTTTTCAGCATCCTGAATACATGCTCTATGATGATTCTGGTTTGTGTGTGTGCCTCATTATGGCGTTCCTGCAAGGGTGTGTGTGCATTTCTGATGGGAGTCATCATCCACGGCTCCAGTGCATAGCCAGCATCCCCCACAAGGTGGCCATGTGGGATGTCCCCCCTGACAAATACCTGATACAGCTGCGAGGCATGCCAGATATGGGAGTCATGGTAGCTTCCAGGGCTGCCAGCACACACATCAATGATAATGCCCTGGGCATTGCACACGACCTGGCAGTTGGAGTGGAATCCCTTGCAGTTTATGTAGTGCCTACCATGCTCACCGGGTGGTAACTTGATATGTATGTGCGTGCAGTCTATCGCACCCAGTACCTCCGGGTAGTGTGCCACATGGTGGAAGTGACGCATATTGCTGGCCAACTCCTCCTGCTTTTGGGGAAAGTATATATGCTCATTGGCATGTGGTAACATGGCATCCAGGAACTGGCGTAGTACCCTGGATGCTGATGCCTGTGAGATCCCCATTATATCTCCAGTTGGCCTTTGAAAGGTACCTGTGGCTAGTATTCACAAGCTTACACATACCTTCGTGTCCACTGGGATGGGTTCCCCTCTGTTGTTTCTGGATCTCAGGCCTGGCTTGCACAGCTCAACTATTTGCTGTAAGATGTCCCTGTCCACCCTGTAACGCTCTACTATCTCCAGATCATGTAGCCCCTGGTAGGTTACCCTTGGTCTGAACACTCTTCTCCTCCTCCTGGGCCTGCGGTGGTTGTCAGCATCATCCTCCACAACACCGTCAGTCTCTAACACATGGTGATGAATCACAGCTATGGCAGCTCCCAACATGTACATTTTAAAAGTTCCCCGTATGTTTACACCTATGGTGCAGTGTTTGGGAATACACAGGTGTGTGTGGGGTGCTTTCACACTTTATACTATTATGCTGTGAACACCAATGATGTCATAGGGTGTGTATGTATGATCGTAGCTACAGGGTATCTTATGTGTTTTACGACAGGAACTACTATTGTGGTGCCTTTGGTGTTGAATTACATTTGGCTGCCATGGATTACCTCTTGCCCTTCCCTTTACATTTCTTCACATTTCACCTACCATTTTCTGGCATGCATCCAGCAGCCTGCTTTCATTTGTACTTTACTAGACCTGGCTTATCTTGCTTTATGTGTTCTATTGCCGGTCTACTGCAGGTTTTCTTTGCTCTGCTATGACAGTTCGCCTTTCTTTGCAATCCGACATCTCCCCTATCCTGTTTTGCAGGTTTCTGCGAGCAGACTTGTCAGCTGCTGTCGATTGCCCGCTGTGAGTTAATAGGTGTTAATTGCTCAGTTGTACTCCAATTTCCCTACTGCAGCATTTCCTTATTTTCTTCCCCTAACCTTCCTCTTTGGGCTATAGTGTGCGGCGCGTGCATCCACTTACCGGGTTTCGGGCACGTTTTCATCCCCATACACATGCACTTTCAGGCACCATATGCGTCTCAGCTAAACGATGCTATACCTACCTCCCCACCCCTATCCTGCGGCTTTGCTTAGCAACTGCCAGGCCAGATTTGCATTGCTCCAATGTGCTTACAACTATGGTGGCACACCCCACTGCTGATGTCATGTATACCTCTGAGACAATCCTCGGTGTTGTAGCGCTGCGCCGTATGGTACATCCTTAATCTGGCGGGACGTTTGCGATTCAGTATTACCTGCCTCATTTGCATGGCATCGACTACTAATTCATAGTTACCCCGCCGAACACTGTCACAGACCCTTAGCAACCCTTGCAGCTTGGTTGTGGTGTACCATGCATACCATTGAGTATTATAGTGAAATCCTGATTTGTATTACATTGCAATTTTATGACATTTGTATATATTTTCTTTGTGTTCCCATTTGCGCACACATGCCCTGCGGTTGTACTTTGTGTTACTGTGGACATGACATTAAATGTTTTTTTTTTTTGGTGTTCTGCATATTTTCTTATGCCACTGGCTGTATATTTAGCCATTGGCATATGTTAACTTTGTAATACATTAGTCTGGTCCGCTTTCATAGCTCCGATGTTCTGTTTGGAAAAATGTAAACCGTGTTTTTTGTTTTACATTTCTGTGGGCTTATGCTACGCCTGCAACACTTCATGTATCGCTATGTACCTTCATTTGCATGGCGTATCACTGTGCATGGGTTAATTAGCATACCTAAGCCAAGGGCTGCGCAGATCTGACGTACGCCAGTAGTGCACGTGGAATTGGATCGTACTTGAATTGCTCTCCGGTCATATTTGGCATTATACCACTTACGCTACGCCTGCACCTGGCGCAAGCTTCATGAATCCCGGGGCCAGTCTTGACAGGGATACTGTATAAGGCATATACACAAAATGGAGTATAAAACCATGATTGTGGATAGGTTGGGGTTGTACAGCTGAAATATCTGCCCAGCTGTGACCCAGATGGAGGCTAAACACACTAGGCTTGTTCACAAATGGACCATTTGAGATTCAGACTTAATAGCCTTCAAGAAAAAATATGCTAATGCAACACCTGTTATCCCAGCAAGTTTATAGGTATATAAAGCCAGTAGCTATCCCAAGGTTTGGTATTTTGTCCACCATTATTTTTTAGCTTTCTCCCCTATTCTTGAGTGGTTGAGACATATGAAGAGTGTTTCACAATATATTCTGAAAACATTGAGATGAAAAGATAAATCACTGTGTGGCAGCTGTTTATGTAGTTATTTATTTGATGCAAACACCTGAGGTATACAATCAACCATACAAGTGTTGTTAACTGATTGTTATACACTGTGTGTGTGTGTGTGTGTGTGTGTGTGTGTGTGTGTGTGTGTGATATGGGTAGGTGATTTGAGCTGTACACAATTTTGGCAGAAAGTCTCTGATTCTTTGCATCATATTTTGGTCTGTTCCTCATAAAGTATGTGGTTAACTTGCCAAATCAATGAGGATTGGAGTCAGTAAATAATGATGAGAGAAATTTGATTTTTAGACTTAACAGCCTTCAACAAATATGCTCTAAAGCAAATACTCTCATTTTAGCAAGTATAAGTATGAAAGGCATAGTTGTCTTTGGTTTTGCTCATTTTTCCACCATTATTGTTGTCCTTCTTCTTGATTCCTGAGATTAGAGGTTGAGACAGGTGCGAGGTGGCGATTGCACAGTGTATTCTGACAGCAGAGAACTGGGAAGATAAATTCCTTTGCATATAAATGTCACAAGCTGGTCATTTTTTCATTTCTGATCACAGTCATGTATTAGCATTGTACTCAATATGTCTGTGGTGGCCCAGACAGGATGTGCATGATAGGAGCTGATCATTGGCAGAATGCCATATTGAGCAGTATTGCAAGCAGTGCTTGATTTTTCTGGTTATGTTTTTGTTTGTGATTCCCTCTCCATAGACTCTACATGTACTCTTTGACTCTATGTGGGCTTTATTCTTGTGCTTTCATTTCTTCTCCCAGACCCTCAGATGTATAACATATACCTCTGGCCATTTATTTTTATTTTATTTAACATTTGTTTACCAGGAAAGTCTGACTGGGACCAATTACATTTTCAGAGGAGGCCTGGGGAGAAACACTCCGGGCACATGACTTTTTGGATGTGGCAGAAAACCGGAGCACACAGAGGAAACCCACTCAAATATAGGGAGGACACACAGACTCCGCACAAAAGGTATACCTGCTGAGAATCAAACCAGAGAACCTCTTGTTGTGGGGCAACAACGCTAACTGCTGTACCACTGCACTTCACCTTTGTCCCAGTCTAACACCAAAGGGATATACAGAAGGTAAGTATTTCTTTTTTTTTGTTTTTGTTTTGAAGGCCAGGAAGGCAGCCACTATTCTCTGAAAGGATTTGTAAATCATTGCATTTGTCTTCTCAGTTTTTCAGGGAATTACTGTTTTGTTAGTTTGAATATTATACTTTAGGCACAACTTATTTTTCTTTGAAAGAAAAAAATAAGAGATAATTTCTTTCCTTATTCAAGATTCTTTGGTCAGGCAATCAAGCTGTCAAAAAAAGCTCTAAGATGCAGCTGAGAGTGTTTAGAATCTTATGACTTAGCCCCCGCCAGCCCCATGCTTAATTGACTGAGGAAGTACAGGAGAGACAAGTGTGCAAAACAGGACCATCAGCGTTTTTTGTCTAGGGCTCCATTTCACCTAATGCTAGCCTTGTTGATTGCAGCTAGACATACAAGGTGTACATATAGTCAGTAAAGATGTGGGTGCTTGTTGAGGCACTCTGTGGATGAAAATGAATGAATGACAACATCAATTTGATTCTGTAGCCACCCCTTGCTTTGAAGTCACCAGCTATGACTGGAGTACAAGTTGATGAAGCTAAGTGGAAAATTACTGAAGGTAGGTACATTTCTTTCATTCTCCATACATACTTGCAAATGTACTTAGCACACTGTACATGTACATTCCATGCTGCATTACCTTTGGTTTAAGCCATTATATCTCATAACACATCCACAAACACACACACAGAAAATACTATTTGAAGCCTATTAGTGTTTTGTGAATAAGGGATAGTCCAAGTATTTGAAGACACACTGAGCAGCAATTAGACAGTTCAGATCTTAAATACAGCAGGCTAGCCTTAGGATGGGGCTCAGTGCAACATATTTTAATGTGTGCATGCTATTTGTACAGTGATTTTAACCCTCAGAGGAGCACATTATTGGTATTAGGTTTACTTTCCAATTGTAATAACTCTGGATCAACAGGAGAGCACTGGCATTGACAATGGGAAGAAATCCAGAATAAGAAAGGATTCAGGTTTTGAGAATGAGGTGTTACTACAGGTCCTTTGTTTCCATGGACAATGGCTCTCTAGGTAGGCTGTTGGTCACTGTGCCTACTGAGACTTTGCATGGAAATAACTTCTGACAGATATCAGTGCTGTTGGAGGGTAGGAGTGCACTCATGATCAAGTCACCTTAGGCCGACAGACGTCAGCCATATGGCCAAAAAAGAGTTGTCGACCTTGTATGTGCAGCTAAATTAATGGGCCATTAATTGAGCAACCTCTGATATCAGAGTTCTTGGTCTCTGTTAAAAGCAGTGCAACATCCAGGCTGTCCCACTGTGTAGTGCTAGACATCAGAACACAGCTTCAGTGCAGTGCTAGGATACTAGTAGGTAATGCACCAGGTGGGAACTGTGATAGCATTATTTATATATTATATCCATTTTTCAGTCACTTCCTCACTCACCGCCCATCTGACTAACAATTTGTGTGGTTTGGGCTCCTTAGGACTATCAGGCAAACAGCCTATAGGGGCACTTGCATGAAATAAAGTATTTATAATCACTATTGGGCAACACTGTCATATTACCTTTGCCTTGGGGCTATGCTCAATGTGATGAGTATAATGCTCAAGGTGATGAGTATACATACACTAGGATTTCTGATTTGATGTTTTCACAGATGAATTAATATCAGCCAGCACCACCATGGGACTACCACCATCTGTTGTGGGAGGATCATATAGCTTTGGTAATAATGATGGTGGTAATGAGCTGGCATGGTCAGTGAGTATTTTGGGTGTGCTACACACAGGGAATGTGACCATTAGATCTCATTTTCAGAGCACTAACATAACCTATGTGTCTGTGGCAACCAAACAGATGCCCACCACACAGGGAATTTGACCATTAGATCTCATTTTCAGAGCACTAACATAACCTATGTGTCTGTGGCAACCAAACAGATGCCCACCACACAGGGGGGAGGTTGCCTGAAACACTGAAAGTCAGGATAGTATGATACCCTCTGCAAAGCAGTCATCTTTATATGTTGCAAGCCTGATAGGGCAAGGGTGTACACACAGGGTCATGACTATTAATGCTCATTGAATATATGGGTATTGCACTCTCACTGAAGCAGCTGTCCCAATGTCTGCAAGCCAACGTATGTTCAGAGCCATCATGGAGGTACAGGCTAGGACCACCAAAGCCATTTCTCCACAGTGACCCTGGTTTGTAATAGGGGCTTGCTGTATCCTTAATCTTTTTCATTCTGTGAATTTCCATTGGTGTCATTAATCAGGGCTCTAAGTCATATCCGGTTGTGCCATTTGTCCATGGGGAAAATCATCATTTGAAAGCTGTTGGTAGAGTTCACATGTGTGCCATATGTGCGATCTATTGTAACTGCCTGGGAGGTCTGCTTATGTATTGTAGATGATTCCCCATGCATCACAGTCCAATTAGCATTCAATGGAGTGATACAGTTTCCGGTTGACATATCTTATTCCCAACTCATTAGATGGGGCCTTTTTTTTGTTATGGATGTAATCTATTGCCCCCAGTGCCTCCCGTATGGTGCTGGTTCTTTCTGTGGTACATAGAAGCCACATATGCTCCCCCATATGTTGCAACATGGCATCAGAAAACTGAGGAATATTCTCAAGGCAGATGGCTGAGATATCACCACTGAGTCCCATGCTGGTTATTGAAGGGTCCCTGTAGTATAAATAAAGCAACACACACGGTTGGGGATTGGTAAAACGGCTAAGATGTTTATCTCACAGACAGAAGGTACAGGGTTTGATTTTCATCTTTGAAAGGGAAACTTGCTAGGTTTAAAATGGCCTACAAGGGCAGCTGGTCTGTCACTTACCTATGAACCTCAATGCCCAGTTGTATGAGTAATTCATGATTACCATGGACCTACAGATGAGGCTAACACATCTACCAGGTCCTGCATGGTGTCTCTATCCATATAGCACTGGTCAACAATGTCGGTGTCGTGCAATCCATGTAATGTTAACTGTGGTTGAATGACACAGTGCCTTCAAGAGCAGTGACAGGCACCATCATGGATCTTAGTGACAATAAGAGCTTCTTGCACATACAGATTGACTAATGCTGCAGAAATACAAGACTTATTTCCACAGCTGGGTAACATGAACACACAAATTTAGTTGTAATCAACACGAGTGTTAGCACATGACATTGCACTCATCATACATTTCTGAATTACTCTTGGTTTACTTCAGTTACATAAACTATGCCATGCATTTTAGTAATATATGGTTATTAGCATATAATGTAGACATTCCCTACTCATAATGAATCAACCATAACCTGCAAATTGCCACTTGTCATGCAAAAGAGTTTACTGAAATGCAGCTAAGGTTTCTGAATCCCAGGGGAAGTGTGAAAAAAATATTGTCAGGCAGGTTATAAAAATAAAATATATGGATTTATGCAATGGGATAAGATCTGGAATAAGTGAAATATGTATTTAACAGTACTGAGCCTATATAGAATGTATCATAAAAGGCAAATTATGGAAAGAGGACAGATTTTCTAAAGATATGAAAGAACAGTACGAAAGTATAATGTCAGATTAGTAGTATTATTCATCTCTATAGATAAAGTTAACTGTCCTAGTGAAGAAAGCTAGAAAAGGCATATACAAAGGGTTTGAATTAAAATGGAAATGTGTGAACATTTTGTGGATTTTGATGTTAAATATATTTCCTGTAAAAAGGTAGATGTAATATAAAATATAAGAAAAAAGTTTTGCAAGATTTGTAATATGGAGGACAGCAAGGAACCTCCACTAATTACTGAAAAAAGCTGTGTGTGTGTGTGTGTGTGTGTGTGTGTGTGTGTGTGTGTGTGTGTTGTGTGTATATATATATATATATATATATATATATATATATATATAGGTTCATAGGTAGGTACTAGGCTATTGGCCCTAGGGCTTATCTAAGCCTAGCCAAAAAATGTACCCTGGCTTTCGCCACCCAAGAAAATTATTTTCCTGTGCCCCTGTTGAGCAGAGACACAGAAGTGATCCCTGGGGTGAATTTCCCATTTCCCAACCAATCATCAAGATTTTTCTTGAAGAGTGCTAATGAGGAGCACTGTTTGACATAGATAGGTAGTCTGTTCCAGAGTATGGGAAGTCTCTGGGACAGGAATCTATCCCTCCAGCATGTTCTGTTTATTGTGGTGACAAGGTTTAGGTCCCTAGAGCGTGTAGCTCAGAGGGACTGGGATTTCTTTAAGTGGACCATGTCCAACAGCTCTGGGTTTGACATAGCTTTGTATGTTAGGCAGAGATCACCCCTGAGTAGGCGATATGTGATGGAGTAAAGCTGTAGTTTTTTGAGACGGTCTGCGTAGGGCATCTGTTTGAGGCCAGTAATCCTCTTTGTGAGGTATTTCTGTGGTCTTTCCAGATGTTGTAGATGGCTTGTGAGGTACATACCAATAGGGGCATTGTACTCTATAATGGGTCTAATGAGTGATGAATAGAGGGGAACAATGACCTCTTTTTTTCTGGATGAGAATCCTTTTGTGCTGAGATGAGCCACGTAGAAATATTTCCTGACCACTGTGGCGATGTGATTATCAAAGGAGAGACTACTGTCCACCTGTGTCCCAAGGTCTCTTATCACATTTTTGGCATTAAGTAGACTACCTGCTATGTGGAAGTTCATGGGTACAGAGCTTTTACCATGGGGGATGACAATACAGTTTTTGGCATTGAGCTTCAGGCCATGGCTTTGACACCAGGTATCTGTCTCAGTGAGGCCCTTTTGTAGTTTGTCCACATCGTTAGGAGTTTCGATAATGGCTCCTAGTTTGCAGTCATCTGCAAACTTTGTTAGCCAAAGACCTTCTGTGTTAGCCTGCACTTCAGAGAAGTAGATACCAAACAGGAGAGGACCCAGGACTGAACCCTGTGGTACTCCACTTGTGACTGGTCTGAAGTCGGATTTGAAATCCGCTACTTTCACAGTGTGGGTTCTGTCTGTGAGCCAGTTGGCAACCCATCTTGTGACATAATATACCTAGTTTAGTGAGGTTATCTATAATTCCCGAGTGGGGGATGGTGTAGAAAGCCTTGGCAAGATCTAGATAAGCTGTGCGAACCATTTTATCCTCATCTATGGCTTTGTTGACTGCTTCAAAGAAGTCAATCAGGTTTAGGAGACATGATCTGCCTTTTACAAATCCAAACTGGGTAGGGTCCAGAGTTTGGAGATTACCAGTGTCTTTATTTATGAGTTCCATTATGATACGTTCCATGGCCTTGCAGACCAGGTGCATCAGGCTAATGGGGCGGTAGTTCCCGGGGTCCGTCATGGCTCCCCCTTTGTGGAGTGGGATAACCGTTGTGGTGTGCCATTCAGTGGGTACAAAGCCTGAGGTGAGGCTATGATTGAACATGGTACTTAGGTAGGGTGCCAGTTCATTCTGTAGTTTGTATAGAATGCAGCCTGAGATATTGTCCCATGGATGCTGTGTTCTTGGCTTTGGATAGTGTGTGTTTTACCTGTGCAGCCGTGATTATAGGAACTTTGCATTCTTCCAGTATAGAGATGGACCCTCTAGGGGGTGAGAGGTGGGTAAAGTTAGCACTGAACCTATCTGCTAGGATGTTGGCAATATCAGTTGGTTCTGTATATTTAGTGCCATTGTGCTATAACTCAGAGTAGATCTGAGTGTTCCCATTGAGATTCTTGACATAGCTATACAATGCTTTGTGGTTGTCTTTTGAGTCAGTGGCAATTTTGTTTTCGTAACTAACTTTGGAGGATTTTATGAGGGATCTCAGCTTCTTACTGAGGCTGACCAGGGAGTTCCTCCAGTCATGGGATTTTACTCTTTTTTGCCACAGTTTCTTTCTTCTGTTGTAGAGTTTGTTTATGGCGGAGGACCACCAGATTGGCTTCCTTTTTTTGGAAGATAACATCTTGGTTCTATTAGGGATAGCATGATCCATGCACTCGTGTAAGTGCTTATAAAGTGCATTTGTGTAGGATTCAGCAGTCATACCTCAATTGTCTGTCTGCATGGGTGTCATGAAGTTTGCCACTTCTGTCTTAAGAAGTGTGAAGTTGGCTTTGGAGAAGTTTTTTATGATGGTTTCCCTAATTGGGGGTGGGGGTGGGATGTGGATGTCTAGGTTGATGAGCTTGTGGTCAGATCTGACCAATGAGGAATTGACCTTTGGTGTGGAACTCCGGTTTCCCATGTTGGTAATGACCAGGTCTAGGATATTGCTGCCCCTGGTGGGGATGTGAATAAGTTGATCCAAGGCATTGAAATTTATGAATTCTAGAAAATGTTGAGCAAAAGAGTTGGTACATGAGTGGTTTTCCCAGTTAATGATGGGGTAGTTGAAATCACCCATTATTAGGGTGTTGGGTTGTATCCTAATACTTTCCAGTGTATCAGGAAATGAGGAGTGGGAATCCTGGGGCATGGTGGGGGGTCTGTAGCAAGCTACAATTTGGATTGCGGTCTTGCCCAGAGTTAGTTGCACTTGGATAATCTCGGATGCATTATGCTGTGCAACTAGCTTGGAGATGTGGATATCCTTAATGAATATGGACACGCCTCCACCTTTAGTGCTTCGTTCTGGGTTAGGTGGCCGAAAGGTGTGGTATGAATTATAGCCTGGTAATGCAGGGGTGCTCTCTGGAGCTTTGAACCAGGTCTCTGTCACTGCACAGATGTCAATATTCTCCATTTTAAGGAGTACCTCGAGTGAGTGTATTTTGAGGTTTAGACTTCTAGCATTGAGTAGCATTACCCTCAGATTTTGCTTGCTTGTACCTGTTACGGTGGTAAATTTGTCATTTGAACCTTGCCTAAAAAAGGCACTATGGGGGTGGCAAGATCCTTAGCCAGTATCCAGAATCCTAAGGGTGACAGGTGCAGGCCATCTCTGGCAAAGCATCATGGTCTGTCGATCATGTCGTCCCAGGCAGACAAATACTGGATCCCCTTAGAATGACACCAGAAGCTTAGCCAATTGTTGAAATCAATCATTTTCTTCTTGTACTGTGGTATCATTCTGGGTGATGGCAGGATGCTACTCAGGGTTAGGGTCATACCTGCCTGGGGTACAAGATCGGAGAGCTCCTCCATGTCTCTTTTCATGTAGTCCAGGGAGGTACATCTCAGGTCATTCACACCAACATGGACAATGACAGTGTCATATTTGTACTTATTGTGGAGTGACCTGAGTGCCTGCATTATGTGGCAGATCCTGGCACCTGACAGGCAGCTGACAGTAACTTTCTCCTTGTTTAGTCTAGTGAGTGGAACATCAGTGTGCCTGACTATAGAGTCACCTATGACTAGAGTGTTGGGTACGTTGTTATGCCTTATGGGTTGTGGTTGAGTGGCACACTGAGTTTGTGGGCTATGTGTCATTTGGGTTGTGTTGGGGGGTGGAGTTTGCTTGCGTTTATGCTTTGGATGTCCCTGATACTTGGGCATTTTTTTTATTGAGAGCCTCCGCAAATGTAGGTGTGTGTTTTGTGTTTCTATGTGTGTGTTTTGGTGGTGTTGGTTTTGAGGGACTATGTGATGAGTGTGGTGTGGTGCAAGTGTTTACCTTCTCCTCTTGACTGTCTAGTCCAGTCTTGGTTGAAAAGAGCTTTGCTTCCAATTTGGCTATATAAGTGCATCTCTCACAGGTTGTAGTGTTGAGTGGTAGGAGGAGAGGGTTGTCTGTGTACATGAGGCAATTGTTGCATTGCCCCAAGATGCTCAGATTCATCAGGTAGACAGGAGAAATCACTGGGAGCTGACCCTTAGACATGCCTGGATAGGTGCTTATTTATTAAGTACTAAAAACTGCTTTCCTCTAGACAAGTGAGGAAAGTTGAGTGCTTTAGTAATTTGCTTCTTATGTAGTGCTTACAATGAGTTCTGAACAAGTGCTAAGTTCAAAGAAACAGATTTGAGTGCTGAAACTAGAAAACTGGCTAGTTATAAGAAACAAAACTAAGCTAGAAGGCTTCCCTCCAACACAGAAGGGCTTGGGGGCTCAGAAGCCTATAGTCTAGACCACTTAACAGGAAAGGCAGGAAACAAGCTTAATTTTTTTTTGTTCTCATTCCCAGATGCTCTCTTTGTACACAGTAGGAGTGCCTGAAATCAGAATATGATCTCACTGCACTCAGTTGAGTGAGCAAATGAGATGGGCCCAGAAGGAGTATCCAAACACAAATTTACAAGAGGAGCAGGCAGTTTCAAAGCCACTAAGATTAACACCAAAACAAAAACAGGGTGGGTGGGGAACTAACTGAAGAACAGAGTCAAAACTTCCACTTGAGTTAATATTCATGCAACACAATTAAATCAATTTAAATACTGTATTATTTGAAAAAAGTGCAGATAAAAGGTACTTAAATTCTCTTATGCGTCCAGTTGAACACAGCTAGATCTTAGCCGGCCAAAGCTGAGGTTTTTAAGCAGAAAATATTTCAAACTGTATCACTTAAATAGGCATTGACAGAAATCAAAGAATGTGGCTACCTCCACACCTGCAATTACTAACAGACAATAAAATTCAAGCAAGCACTAACTGAAGAACAGAGTCAAAACTTCTACTTGAGTTTTTATATATATATATATATATATATATATATATATATATATATATATATATATATATAGAGAGAGAGAGAGAGATATGGATTCCTATCAGATGCACGAGTTGCAGAAGGTCGAAAATCATCTGGCCGAGACCATATGTCCATTTTGCAACCTTGAAAAAAAAAAATAAAACAACTTACAGAGGGCAAGCCCCCTGCACCCCTTCCATACCTCCTGCTACTTAATTATACCAACTCTGAGATCTCACTACAGTGAGGAAAATGGCAAATTCCAAGTTCTGCACTATATGGCGATCTCAATACAAAGTGCTCCAGGTTGCAAATCATTGGACATATGGTTTCGGCCATATGGTCTTCAATGTTCTGCAACTCATGCATCTGATAGGGAACCATCTATCTATCTATCTATCTATCTATCTATCTATCTATCTATATAGAGAGAGACAGAGAGATGTGTGTGTGTGTGTGTGTGTGTGTGTGTGTGTGTGTGTGTGTGTGTGTGTGTGTGTGTGTCATACCTCCCAACCATACCAAATTACTCATTTTTTACTGAGTTTAAGGGTCCAAATAATGGGGTGCCAGGATTCCTGAGTGGCATCACTTCATTTCTGACTTTTTACCAGCTTTTAAAGTTTTTTTCTAGTGTTTAAGCTGACGTCATCACATGCATGATGATGTCAGCTCCGTCAGGGCTACCAGCCTGTTGGAATTGAGCTCAAGGGCACACATTTCTGTCTGGCTCACTTGAATTGATGTGATGTGTGTATGTATTTCCACTGGATCTGCAATCTGGATACATTTTTCAAATGGATCTGTGAGCATTTTAGGAAGTCCGGATGTCAGCATTCTTTAAGTGATGGATCTGCAAGCAGTTATTTTTTTATTCAAATGGATCTTTGGCTGCATTTGTGAGAGCAAATGGAAAGGATTCTGTGAAGTAGGAAACATCTTTTATCTAGTGTGTTTGTGTGTGTGTGAGAAACATTTTTCAAATGGATCTGTGAGTGTTTTAAGAAGTCTGGATACAAGCACAATTAGTTAATTTTTTATTCAAATGGATCTTTGGCTGCACAGTAGGAAAGGTGTGTGTGTGTGTGTGTGTGTGTGTGTGTGTGTGTGTGTGTGTGTGTGTGTGTGTGTGTGTGTGTAAATGCCTCAATTTAATACACCTGGTGGCTAGAGGTACTCAGGCTCAAACCTTGTACCTTGGGTACAAGGTAAAAAGAGCCTAAACTCCCTAGCTAGCACTGCTTGTGAATGTATGCCATATATTTTTGATTTGTTCCTCATAAAATCTGTGATTTTCAGGATTTTTGTGGCAAATCACTGAAGGATTGAATTCACTAAATAATGACAGGCATTTGAATTTCAGACTTCATATTCTTCAGAAACTAAATGGTAACACAAAACATTTTATTCTAGCAATTGTTCTAAGTTTATAAGATAAACTTGTCCGTTTTTTGGGGCTGTATTCCTCCATTATTGACTTTCTCCAGTTTTTTTTGTGCTAAAACATTGAGAACTATGGTGAGAAGTGAGAAATGAATTCTGTATTACCCCATTATTGGCTTTGTCCAGGTTTATTGTGCTAAGAGGTTGAGAGCTATGGTGAGAAGTGAGAACTGAATTCATTAAATGATAGCTATTTAAGTTTCAGTCTTCCTATCGTTCAGGCAACTGCTGATTTGCCATAGTGATATGTTGCTCTGACTGTAGTGCACAGGGTCCTGGGTTCATGACTTGACAATGAAATGCATCATGGTAACACATTTTATCCTAGCAACATTCCAAAATATTTGTACCCCCCCAAAAAAAACAAAATGAAATTGAAAATAAGTGCAAGAAGCTGTGCAAGATGCCTGTGGCTTACACTACTGTCATTCTATTATATATAAATATATATATATATATATATATATATATATATATATATATATATGGGTCTGTATTACATTGTCAAACTTCCAAAAGTTCAGACGATGTAATATCAAACCCAAATGTCCAAAACAGTAAATTAGCAAACAGACAATACAGTGATTTTTTTTTTCTCAAGGAAAAAAAAATTGCTGTTCCCTAACAAAAATAAAAATAAAAAAACCCCTGCAACCTTAAACTTAAACTAAAGTGGGTGGCTTTGCCCCCCGCCCCATGCCCCGCTACTTAAATATACCAACACTGAGATCACACCACAGTGGAGGAAATAGCAAAGCCCTGAAAACGGCCCACCGATTTTTTTCCCCTGGGAAAAAATCGATGTGCTGTGGCTTCGCTATTTTCAGGTTT
This sequence comes from Protopterus annectens, assembly GCF_019279795.1. Taxonomy (NCBI): domain Eukaryota; kingdom Metazoa; phylum Chordata; order Ceratodontiformes; family Protopteridae; genus Protopterus; species Protopterus annectens. Next base: position 1,531,639,208 of record NC_056728.1, on the reverse strand, counting down.
CAGACATTTAGGTTCAATATTACATCGTTCGAACTTTTAGAAGTTCAACGATGTAATATAGATCCTTTATATATATATATATATATATATATATATATATATATATATATATATATATAGTTTGTGTGTGGAAGTAGACTTTTATGATGGAATTTTTCTGAATTGGGCAGTTTTGTCATTATTGGTCATGCATTTTGTTTCATTGCCTACTGGAAAAATGTTCAGACAATACATTTAAAATGTGCTCTGTCTAACAAGTGTGCTGTACAAGGAATATAATTTAATAAAGTCAGGAATGTGTATCAATGAACACATGTATGTTTCTTGTTTTCTGTGCAAGGGGTCAATAATTTGAAAACTGCCCAAAGGTAATTTTTATCCACTACTGGCCAGATGCATTTTCTTTGGATGTAGTGTGGGTTTCAATGCTGTTTCAATAAATGTGAGTTTCAAGGGCAGAGAAGTTTTACTGCCAAGTCTATTTTTATTGTGAGACAGTATTTGTTTGTTTAGCAGATGTCTATTAGTGTTTGTGTATTGTGCCATAAAATGTAAAAATAAAATACAAATCATTGTAGAAGTAAAGCAGTATGCACACATTAGTGTTTATGTTAAATGGGGTGAAATAGACAAGTAATGGGACATTGGAATGGCTGCAGGGGGACTCTTGTGCCGTATTTTGGTTGTCTGTTCTTCAGTTTGCTTTTAAAAGTTGGTAATTTGATCTTAATATAGGTACAGATTTGTACCTATTTTTCATGGGCCTTGTCCATATTTTTGAGGTTTCCAGGTTGAGATGTATGGTGTGTGTGTGTGTGTGTGTGTGTGTGTGTGTGTGTGTGTGTGTGTGTGTGTGTGTGTGTGTGTGTGTGTGTGTGTGTGTAAACTTAATATTGTTTGTAAGCATCCTGAAGATACAGATAAGATTTTTCTGAGACTGTTACAAAGTGCATGGTACTATGTGGTAAATGTGAAATATGAAAACAAGACGGAATAAGACATGTTCAATAATATATCATTCATAATCCTGTACTGTATATGGAAAAGTAGATGCAACAAATTATTGTATAATATCGTGTAATACAGTGAAATAGCAAAAAAATGAAAAAAATGTGATTGTGGCAAAAAAGGATAGTTATATAAGAAAATATCTATGCAAATTGTTTAGAAACTCTTAAATATGTGATATAATGAAATAGAAATGCAGTATAAAAATATGAAATGTGCAAAATCAGATCATTAGGTATTCAAATATTTGTGCAAATTGTTTAGAAATTCTTAAATATGTGATAGAGTAAAAGGAAAATGTAGTATAAAACTGAGTATGAAATGTGTAAAAAATAACAAAAGTACTCATGATCGTTTTGATAAGTGCATTATTATCTTTTAAATTTACATAAGCTATCAGAAACTCAGACGTATAACTCCCATTATAATGTGTCAACTGAAGGATGGCACTCTGAGAATGCAGCATCCTCCTATGCAGCATTGAGGTGTCAGTAAAATAAATCCAAACACCATCTGTGAGTTTAGAACTCAGAGTGCTGTACTCATCCAGTATCAAAGTAAGTGTGCTGTTTGGTGAGCAAATAACACTCCTGTTTTATTTTGAAAAATGAAAAGGTATAGAGAGAACATTATTGTGGTAGAAAAATATTGCTTCAATATTTATAGTCCTTGGAGAAAAAGAGGACAGGAGAAGCCCACTATGTGCAAAGTAGTCAGGAGTGTTGTACAGTTCACTCAGTTGTGGCATTGCCGAGCTTTGCTAAGTGACACACTAAATACCAAACTCAGGAAAGAATGAGAAAAATTAAATCCTGTCAGAAAAATACATTGTCTGCCATCTGCCATCCTTGTGTAATACAACATTTTGAATAATGTAAATGGCTATTGTTATAATTTATACTTGAAGAATTGTTCCCTGCTGTCTCATTTTATTGACTATTCATCTTTTTCCACAATTGCTGCATTTTGGCTTGATTATAAGCCAACATTTGGGTTGAGAAAATGTTACTTTTTATTTGTTTACAACAAAATGTCCTTCTGATGAAAATTATCTTTTTATATACATGAACGAAGTGGAGACACACATTAGGAGGATATTTTATATGCTGAGGATTTACTTATGAGCAGAATGATAGAATATGATCTATATATATTCTTTACTGTAATACATCCACTGATCCTGGTTATCCAAGGACTACCCAAGTCCATAAAGATTCTTTTAATCTCCCTATGAGACTCATTGTAGCTGGGAGGGGATGGGTCACTGAGCCACTGTCCTTGTATACAGAGAAGCAGTTAAGACCTATAGTGGACCAGTTGTCACATATTTTGAGAGATACCAAACAGTTTTTACTGGATTTATACAGTAGAGTTGAGCACACTACCATCAGGTTTGAATTTTATCCTTGTGACATTAGACGTCCAGTCACTATTTACAGTTATACCTGACCAAGATGGGGTAGAAAGTATACACAGATGTTTAAGAGGAAATAGTAATTATACCCTTTCACAAATTGATATGATTTGTGCTTTACTTGAGGTTGTATTAGAAAATAACTTCTTTATGTTCAATGAAGTAATATACCTCCAGAAGGCTTGTGTAGCTATGGGCACTTCTTGTGCCAACAGCTACACCAACCTGGTCATGGCAGATTGGGAGAAAGAAAAGTTATTTGCCTTGGATAGTTTCACTGAACATGTAGTCTTTTATAGACGTTTTGTGGATGACCTGTTTCTTTTGTGAATAGGTTCGGACATTGAATTGCAAGGTTTCTATGATGAAATTAACTCACTGACACACTGTTTTTAATTTTACGATGGCGAAATCTGACCAGTGGATATCCTTTTTAGATGTATATATAGAGAAGTTACCGAACGGGCTACTCAACACTGGAGTTTATAAGAAGCCTTGCTATAAGAACTCCCTTCTTCATAGGGGGAGTATGCATCCCAGTTATGTTTTTAATAACATACTGAAGGGGCAGGCCATACGTGCATCACAATTGAACCCAACACAGACAGGGTTTGAGAGGGAACTATCCCATCTATGTGAAAGGTTAGCAGACAAGTCTTATAGTCTGATAGAGATTAATGCAGGTATTGAGAGGGCCCAATTGTTGAGAGACAATGTTGCACGACATTATTTTTCAGACAGGAGTGATTTCACCTTTCTTGGTATAACAGAGAGTCCAACCACTTGGAAATCTACAGTCAGAGTATCCCTTGACTACACACATGACATTGGCCCAGTTAAAAATGTCTTTCATAGGCACTGGGGAGTCTTAATGTTGGATCCTGAGTTAAAGGGACTACTGAACCTAATTTTGTCTATAGGAATAAGATTAATTTACAGAGACTATTATGCTATCCTAGAGGTTTCAGTGGTCAGAATGAGCTTTATTCATCTATAGGCACACAACCATATAACAAATGCAATGTTTGTGAATTTGTTTGTGTAGAATCTCATTTCACACATCCTATCACCCTACAACAGTTTGATTTTACAGTAACTGCTACTTGTAATATACAACATGTGGTTTATCTGGCTAAGTGCATAGCCTGCACTGCGTTTTAGGAAAAACTGAAAGATGCCTAAGGGACAGGATTAGGGAAAACCTGTACAATATACGTATACAATCTCCTAACAATGCACTCTCGAAGCATGCCACACACACTAATGATCAGCATAGGTTCAAATTCCAGGTCCTGCAAGTGAACATACCCAGTACCATAGGTGGAGACATTAGAAATTACACAGAGAGAATAGATGTTGACTGGATCATCAGGCTAAGGGCAGACCAGAACCCAGGTCTTAATGATAAAGTCTTCATTAAGCCAGCTTTGAAAAATAGGAGATTAACTGTCAAATGACACATTTTATATTGTTATAACTAATGTCCCTTTCTGATGAGATTTTATGTTGAACTTAGATATGTTCTTTTATACATTTTAAATTACATAAAACTTGAACATATTTAAATATATTTTTTATAAATTGAAATATTTTTCAAAAACTGCGTTATTTTTTTAAGTCAAATTCAAGTATGTATTCTTACTTATGTTTACATTTTATATTTATGAATGTATTTATCTATGTTTTTATTTCCATTTTTAGGGCATGTTTATGAGATGACTCTTTTTTTTCTGTTTGGTTTTTAAATTGATTAATTGTAGGAAGTGATGTCATATTTAGGTGGCTATATATTCTTTGTGTCCCCTTTTTTGTATGTATTAAAGGTCTGAGGAAGCCCAACATGGTGAAAGCACTAACCTAACTCTGCACAATAAATCTTTCTTTATTTCATTTGGATTTATTGGAGTTTACTACTTGGAACGGTTTTCATCTGAGAACTTTATTTACATCCACAGCATTGGAGTGTCTCTGAGCTTTCTGTTTGAGTTTATCTTTTTGTTTTGCTTACTTAATTTTACTTCAAGTATTGCCCATTCAGATCATCATTTTTCACTGTTAGTTAAGTGGCAGAACTGTGTTACTCCCTGTATCTTTATTTAGGAGGGTGTTGCAATTTATTTTATTTACTTATTTTACACACCAGAGAATTGAGAAGTTCCAGTTTTGGAACATAGCATAGATCGCCACGTGAAAGCAACATCTTTTTAGAAAACTGCGGTATAATCAAAACAAACAGGAAAATATTTACTTCTAAGAAAGTACTTAAAAAACTATACATATAAATAATCTATTTCATCTAATTTACTATTTAAAGTATTTAACTATATATATATATATATATATATATATATATATATATATATATATATATATACACATATATATATATGTGTGTGTGTGTGTGTGTGTGTGTACAATTATCTAATAATAGACCTCTTAACTGTGTTGGAAGGAGAAATGGGCTTGTAGTTTGGCGTGAGTTGTTGACTATTGTTGCATTGGTTAACTTTTCCCTTCTGGTCAGTGAAATGCATCAGCTTGCCTTCCCTTAGGAAATCACACCTCAAAGGTATTTCCACCTCTGTGTTGATGCTCTCTGTTTGCTGTACTTGGCACAAGCTTATCTAATTAGTACTCTAATAATTGTAAGCTTACCTGATTCAGTCTCATCTGATAGCAAGATCGACAAAAATTTTGTATGCCTGATCTGTACTTGTTTGCAAATGCTGGTACCATCTGTCTTTCTCACACATATACCAGTTATATAGCAGATTCCTTTAAACATTAATAGAATCATTTCCTGCCTTAAACTGACAATTAATAGCTTCATGGGCTCTTTTGTGAAATGTGTTTTATCATGTTTGATTGCACTTGGTGAAGTGTGCAGCACTTGTGGGATCTGCTTATTGGCATCCACTTTTTGCTCTGGCTGGTGTTATATGCATGGTTATTACTTTCACATGGTGGTCTTTGCTGAGGATTTAGTGAAAAAGAGGTGAAGTGTTTAACCATTTTTGAAAAGTACTAAACATGCTTCTAGAGCTTTATTTTTTTAAGTTTGTGTTTTTCTGGCATAAAGGTGATTGACTGTTTGCTTCAGTATTGATCTAGTTTCTGTTTGCTTGCTTCATGTTTTAGTGACAAGGGAGGTTTCACTATGTTCATTGGAGTGCATGCGTGCTTCCCTTTCCTGTTGTGTTGGACTGGTGACATACTGAGAAGAGTTGTGCTTGGTGGTGGAGGGTTTGTGTTTCTCTCATCCACTTAGACTAAAAATGCTGCATGGGATGGTGACTGCCTTTCTTTAACCAGAATATATACATTCTCTGATCATAGAAAATGTCATTTTAAGCCATGAGAGTGTTTTAAGGCAGGAGGAGCTGAAAAGTGGAAGAGTTACATGCTGGTTATCTGTTGTCATTCTTGATAGGAGGAATATATATATTTTAAAGTAATGGATAAAAATATAGTGGTAGGAGAAAAAGGTAAATATATAAATAAATAAATAGGAGAGAGTGTGAAAAAAGGAAACATAATAAAGATAAAGGTAATTGTAATGAATGAAAGAATAAAAGAGAGTGAGGGGTGTGGACAGTGCAGGAGTCAAATGACAACAAACAATAAGAAAGTAAAATATATATATATATATATATATATGTGTGTGTGTGTGTATATATATATATATATATACACACACACACACACACACACACACACACACACACACACACACACACACACACACACACACACACACACATACATATGTATGTAAAAAAAAATATATATATATATACATATATATATATATATATATATATATATATATATATATATATATATATATATATATATCTATATATATATATATATATATATATATATATATATATATATATATATATGGGTTACCTTCATTTGACCTAAACTTCATTTGCCTAACAGAAATTTCAGGCAGCCCATTTGCCTGAAAGTTCATTTGCCCGACAATTGGAAAAAGGCAAGTAAAAGGTTTTTCTCCTTTTCCCCACCATAGTGCAATCCTGGAGTTAGAATATATAGTTAGCAGGGGTGTGAGGGGCACAACCCCCCACCTACGTTGGTTTTAGTAAACAATAAAAAAAGAACTATACACTATAAAAAAAAAGTAGGTATGGGGCTTCACCTCCCACACACTCCTATTTATATATTCTAACTCCAGGATCGCACTACAGTGGGGAAAAGGACAAAAACCTTTTACTTGCCTTTTTCCAATTGTCAAGCAAATGAACTGTCAGGCAAATGAACTGTCAGACAAATTGTCTGCCTGAAATTTCTGTTGGGCAAATGAGCTGTCAGGCAAATGAAATGAAGGTGATCCATATATATATATATATATATATATATATATATATATATATATATATATATCAGCTGCCATGCCTCGCTTTTTTATTTATATTTATATATAGTACATATATTTATATACATGGATATAAATTATATATGTATATATACATATAGACATTATTTTAATGAATGATACAACACTTGTTTATTAGATGATTCTTATTCTATATAAAAAAAATCAGAATAACTTCAGCCATAAAAGTGCTTAAAATTTGAATTGTAAATCTTAACCCGTCCTATTTCTGATCACAATGCCCTTACTCAAAATTCTATACATTCTTCAAAAAAATTGCAAAAAAATACTTTATTTAACCAGAATACCTGCTTGTATAACAAAATTCAAATATTTCAAACCCTGTCTCCTTTCTGAACTGAATCTGTATTTAGGAACAAATAATAATAATACAATGGAGTTAATATAGTTGTCATTCAGTACTCTTTAAAAATTTATATTTTTGGTATAATTCTAGTTTTGTATAAGCTGAAAACAAAAGAATGGGCATAAGAACAATCAAACATACAATTAAAATCTCAAGAGGCAAAAGCTCAATATAAAACAAATGATAAGTCATTAGTAAAAGTAATAGAAAATCTAAGTAAGAGATACACAGATTTGTTATGGTATAAAAGAGCCATAGCTTTGAAAAAAATATAAGTAGCCTCTTAAACTCTGTCTCCCAAACATATGCACAATCTAACTAAAAGAGTAAAATGTGATAAATAAGCAATAACATCACAGAAATAAAAAAAAAATATATTGCTAGCAAGAAAGCATACACAGACATTGAGGACATCCTTGATGCTTTCAGTTGTCATTGCATAACTCTATAGCAAAAATGAAGACATTGTCCCAAATCTAGATCTTGATTTATCCTTTCATAAATATATGTCTTCTGAACTATAAGAAAATTTACACAAAGAGATTACTTTTAAAGAGATCTCAGACAAAATCATGCAATATAAATCTAATAAAACCCAGGTATATATGGACTAACAATAGAAATAAACAAAATTCTTTCCACCAGCTATTATCTCACTTTTCCATAAAACTCTTATAGAAGTTTATACACATGTAATAATTCCTCTGTCATGGAAATATTCACTGATAGCATCCATACTAAAATAAAATAAATGTCCTCAACTTTGTTCTTCATGCTGACTCATATCACTTCTTAACAATGATTATAAAATTTTCATGTATGACCTTTCAGATAGATTAAAATAATATTGCAAAACATTAATTTAGTCCAAACAAGATCTGTATATCAAGACAAACTCATGACAATATAAAAAGATTAACATTTACAGATTTTGTAAATAAAAAATGAAGTTCTTCTTATTAGTCTAGACATTGAAAAAGCATTTGATTCTTTAAATTGGAAGTATTTATTTAAAGTCTTAGAATCATTTGATTTTCCTTTTCAGTTCATTTTATTCACCGGAAATATTTACAAAGATAACAAAGCTTACATTAACTTAGGACCTTTCATATCTGAAACCATTTCCCTGATTAAGGGTACTAAACAGGGTGGTCTCAATGCTCCAACTCATTTGCTATAGCCATTGCAGTTCCAGCAATTTTAATTTGAAATAACACAAATATTAAATGTATAGAAATTTTGGAAAATTATACACCTAAAATTATGCTATTTGCCGATGATGTATTATTAACATATCCCAACTCAACATCATCTCCAAAAGGCTTAGATTTCATCAGAAAGCTATTTCAGTCATACTCAGGTCTACATATTAATAATTTAAAATCCAAGTTTATATTTCTAAATAGAAAAACAGGAAAGTGCAAGCACAAAAAAATAAAATAAAATAAAAATATAGGTAAACAAGTCACTTCCTTTGAATACTTAGGAATAATGAATACCATTGAAGGAATAAGAAATACACATTATAAAAACACTTTAACATAATCTCACATCTAACTAATAAATGGATCAAAATTATAATATCCTTTGATGATAGATTGCAGTTAGTAAAAAATATTCTCTTTCCTAAAATATTATTTATAATGCAGGCTTTAGCCCTATATCTTGGTAATTCACTTACAAAAGACATTAATAAACAATTACTAAAATTTGAACCTAGGGTAGCCTTACATCATCATTCTAAACCTTGGAACTTAGGAGGCATTAACTTTCCTGACATAGATACCTATGTTAAAATAACATTTTTTTTAAAACTATTCTAAATTGGATTGATCTTAATTATATCTTAATTTGGAAAAACATTTAATTTTTACATACTTAATACTAATTATGACTTAGGAAATAATAGCAATATATATCAAAGAAAATGTTTGTCATTATCTTTGTGACAACAACAAAATGATTCTCCATTCTTGTCACCCTTTTATTTTATGAACCACATCTTAAATTCTTTCAGAACTATCATACTCAGCAACATAGTGTAGAAACCTTGATTTGAGACTATCATTCCATTTAGTATAACCAAATATTTCTTTAAATAAAATCTCCCTATTCAAATTTGGCTTCTGGCAGACCAAATTTTTTTTTTGATGGTATCAATGTTTTAAAGATCTAAAAGTAAATGATCTTCAACAGCTTATAAATAATTATGCTTTGGATCCTCAAAATTGTTTACATTTACAGAATATTAAAATATAAGCTCAAGACAAATATTTCTTTCTTGCACATTCATGTCCTAAAGAAAACCCTAAATTAATTCAACGTTTCTACGCTATATTATGCAACAAATCTAAGGTAGAACATTTTATATTTACATTATATAACATTCTGACAGAGTGCAATACTAATTTAAATGGAAAAAATGGAAATGTATAACACTGGACAATAATTCTTTACTTAATCAATAGCAGAAATCCCAAATATTAAATTCTATTAAATATACATCTTTGTCTCAACATTTGTTATATATTTACTTGTAAAGGATTATACAGATTTTTCTTAACTTCAAATAGAATGACCCAAATAAATAAAAAAAACAGCACCATTAAATGTTGGAGGTGTTCTAAGATTGGCCATGCAAATTAGATGCATATATTTTTGACTTTCTTTCTTTGAAACATTTTTGGTATTCCATAGAAGATTTCTTGAAAGCTTTGTATTTTAATTATTTTGTTTAACTAAGCTTTTGGTTCTATTTAAAATTAATGTTAATCACAAGTTGAATATTGTGAATCTCTACCTGCCCTGGACCACTTTAGCAGTTGCAAGGAAAAGTATTACTAAACATTGGATATCATTTTCACTGCCATCCTTTGAAGAATTATCTTCATTAAAAGAAATAACCTTGACTGAGACTAAAATAAAGGAAAGTAGGTTATTTCCTGCTTATTGTTTATATAACATATATTACTATTTACTACATCAAACTTTACTTTCTGGAGTACCACACTTTCTTTTAGTTAATATCTCACAAGCATACTATATATATATATATATATATATATATATATATATATATATATATATATATATATATATATCTTCTATACAGTTTTTTTTTAGTTGGAAAAAAAGACTATTTTCTTTTCTTTACAGTTGTGTTGTTGCTATTTGCAGCCATACTCAATGTACTTCTGTTTGTATGTAAACTAAAATAAAAAAATTAAGAAAAAAGCAGTAAGTTCTAGTTTGGTAAAATATACACTTTAGTGGAGCTCATGGACAAAAATTACAATTAAGTAATTTTCTATGCAGGTGACAGAATATATAGGTTACACAAAAGCAGAAAATAAATGTTTAAGATTAGATTGCCTTTCACACTACCCATTGCATACAAGACAACTTACTCCCCTGGTGGATGAAAATATATAAACAGTTACTTTTGCTTAACACAGTAAAAGCATGAATGAACAAGCAAGATATTTGTCATATTTTGTTGAAGGAGTAATGTAGATGCAGTTGTGAACATTCAAAGTAAGATTCCCTTGCTCTATTACATTATGTTTTACTACTGTATCTTGAGTCACCGGCATTTGAATTATGAAAGCACATCAAACATGTAACTAGTTCAATGATTGTTGATAGTTTTATCTTCAACCAGTCAATTCACATCCTGCATCAAGAAAGAAGGCAACATCTAATATCATTAAAAATTTATTTTAGACTTTTAATTGAAGTGATTCATAAATTTAGTTTGCTTTGAAAACTCCTTTGTGACTGGCTCCTTTAGTTAGTTAAAATGAAGAAAGAGTGAAAAGGAACATGTGTCTAAGGTGGTATGAAAATCATTCTGTGTCTCCCAACTTATAGGTAAGGGCACGATATCTATGTCCATGGACATCATTGTGCCACTGTACTCAGGCCTTATCAGACCCATCATAGTCTATAATGCCCCCTTCGGTATGTATACGACCAAGCACATGCAGGAACTGGAGCATTCACAAAGGTTTCTCACAAAAAGAATACAGAGCATAAGCACAATGTCCTATGCAGGTCACCTCAAAGTCGTCTCTCTATATTCTATTTCTTACGGATTGCTGAGAGGTAGTTTATGCCTGCATACTTGGGATGCTTGGATCCCGCTCTGAAAGACATTTTGCATATTCACAAAAGGAACAGCACCTGAGCTGCTAGAACTAACGATTTAAACATTGCTTGCAAATTAAGTAGGACATGTTGGAAAGACAGGTATGTATCTCAGAGAACCCCTATTCTCTGGAATTGTCATCCGATCCGTGTGAAGCAGATCCCTTCCCGAACTGTAATTAAGTGCAACCTAGACCACTGAATAGGAAAGTGGAAATAAACCCCCTGGAATGATACCTACGTCTCTGACGGATGGAGGCAGTTAGTTGTTAAATCATGTTCTAACTAATATACACCCTTTAAAATAGCCTTAAGCCATAATAACTTGTGGGATATTGCATGGCTAAGCCTATAATGGCTCCACTGATCATTAGCCTAGTACACACCTATGAAACTATGAAGTTGGGAGGAAGTGAAGAGAGTAGCTTAAGCAGTGTTCTATGATAGTTTAGTGTAGTTGGGGCAGATTTGCTAGAAGTCATGGGGTGGAGAGATCAACCTCTGTAGCATTACAGTTTGAATCTGGCAAGGGCTATAATTCATAGTGTCCAAGGCAATTGTTGTGGTCTGTTGACTTCCTTCGTATTTGGGCAGTGATTGTAAAGAAGTTAGTATTTATATATGGAGATAGGTGTGTTAGTTCTGATTTAGTGACAGCAGCAAGGTTATTTGTTTTTGTGGGGTATTTGGAGCTGTGGTCTCTTGTTAGGGTGAGGTAGGGTTAAGTTTTGATAGTCATTAGGTGCTTAGGAGTGCACATTGTTTTAAAAAAAAGTAATGTATATATGATAAATAAAAATTTAGATCGCAGACAAATGGGTTTGGGATAGGAATACTGATGAGGATAGGTAGTATTGCAGAGTTCATTTTAGTAATGCAAGTGGAAACATTATTGGACCAGGTGGTGGTAGTGCAACTGCCCAGGACTGAATTTAAAAAAAAAAAAAAAGTGAGTTAAGGCAGAGGATAGTCTTGTAGATGTTGACCTGCTGTACTAACCTGAAGCAAGCTTGATGCATTGGGGTTGTAATGACAGCATGAATGATGACATCACATTAGCATGATGAATGTGATGTAGCATTGCTGCTGAGTGCCACACTAAGCACCTAATTTGGTTAAATAAGAAAGAAGGATGTAAAAATCATTTAAAATAAATAGTGAATAAAGCAGTAGAGGTGACAGCACTCAATATGGGTATTAGCTTGGGCATCAGGGGCAACAGATCTCAGGCCACGAGATAAGGATACAGAGCAGCTTACTCTGGTCAGGTGGGCAGCTTTAGTTCAGTATAAGATTGCTTCCTGAAGGCTGCAGCATAGGTTGTGATAACCATACCTCTCATTGTTCCTAATATGCAGGGTCATCCATGATTTTAACTCAGCTTTAACTCTGTCCTTCTTAATTCCCCCAGGCCTTGGGTCATAAAGGATAGGGCATTTGGACTCCTAAGCCAGGGATTGTGAATTTGCGTCCCAGCCAGGGTGATATAATCATGTGCTCTCCATTAGTTCAACTGGTTAAGCAGTGTAAAAGGAAGTTGATTGTCTGTGGGTTCTAAACCCATGAAAACATTGCTATTCAGAATATTTAAAGGGGATACCTGGTGGTCTAGTGATTAGTATTTGGCACTGTCATTGCCACAACCCTGTTTCAATTCCCAGTTAAGAAATTTCAATTAATTTTTTTGCTGAGAGTGTTGGCATAATTGTTACTGTCTTTACCTTACATATAGAAAGTGCTTTGGTTTGATCCTGATGAGCAGATAGTTATTGGCTATGCTTTTGATAGTCTCTAGATTGATAGCTAATGTTTACCTATGAACTGTAAACCAGGTACCTTTTGATGGAAAATGTTTATAGTTATAGACAATAATTAGATTGATAAAGTTTTTTTTTACTCTGTTAAGGTTCAAAGTTAATAGTATTAACATTTAAAAGTGTCCCTGGTGGTCCCTGAGTAATTCTGGATTTATCCTTGTTGCTGTTGAGTTTTGTCTATGATTAGTTAAGATATTTGGTAGTAACTACAGGCGGAGAATTGGGTGGGTGGGTGGGTGGGTGGCAGATATGGCTCCCTATTCAAATGTTGAAATTTTATTTTACATTTGTTTACTGGGAGTGTCTGACTGAGCCCCCAAAAAAGGCCCATTTTCAGCAGAGGCCCTGGGAAAAAACTCTCCAAGTTAAACAGTAAATAATGTTACATAGATTTAATAGAAAAAGAATAATAGGTTACACAGCAAACAGTGATATAATTAAGTTGAAAACAAATGAAAAAAAGCAAAAACAATAGTAATTCAAATAGTGCAGTAGGCATGGTTGGTCATACATATTACACATCATAATTGTTGGTACTTGAATGCAACCCAACAGAAACAAAGCTACATTAATGTATTACCAGTTAGGAGAATGGGATGGGTAAATGTCAACACTAGAAATGTCGAGTGCTAACAAGTTGAAAAAAAGTCGAAAATACAGGCGAAGGGTGAATTTTGAAAATCGCTCTTCATCTTTAAACTTCTTCCTGGGGGGGCAAGCCCCCCCTACACCCCCATGTCGGGGCAAGCCACCCCCAAACTTGTATATACCAACTCTGAGTTTGCCATATCTCAGAGAAAAAGGAATATTCTGAGAAATGGCATCTCAAACTTATTATATGTAAGTCCAATCTTTTAACCATTCAGTCTCCACTCTACTGATTCCCGACATTTTAAATGGTTACCAGAGATATGAATAGTTAGAGAAGGCAGAGGGATATTATGATTTATGTGGGTGAGCAGGTAGTCAAAAAAAAACACAAAAATGAATACATTTTAAAAATAGGGAATCGAAGGCCATGCTCTAAATGATAGTGCTGCAGTATCACAGTGAGTTGGCACCTGTGTGATACCCATAGATCATAGGGTTGGAGGACTGGTTAGGTTTTATACTGGTTAGTACCATTGCAAGTAATAGGGGATGGATTTAGGTGCAGGGTTAGGCTGAGGCAGACTAGTTATTGAAGAATAGTAGGGCAGGTGGTTGCTGGTAAAATGGGATTGAGAGAGACAAAAGGGTGGGGTAGAAGGGGATATTTTTCAGGGTTAAAAGCTAATGTACTAATAAACATGTTTTCTTTTCTAGAATGGCACAGTTAGTGGAGCTCACCCAGAGATGGCAGGAGAAAGTTAGACAGATGGAAGTATTGTTTTAGAGGGTTGGCAGTGAAGAGCCACTATTGCAAGAAGCTGCCCAGGCTGAGTCATTGTGAGGCAGATGGAAAAGGAAGAGTTAGAGCCTGATGAACCAGCTGGTAAAAGAGGCTTCAAGATCAAAAGCCAACAGAACTAGGAGGTCGGCAGGACAGATCATAACTTCAGTGTCAGTGAAGCAGCAGCAAGTTCCAGGTAATAAAGCTGATGTCCAACTGGGAGAAGGGCAAGGAGTTAATATAATGTCTGATGTCGATTTGCTTAGTTTAGTATGACATTTGCATGTAGATGATAGGAGTAGTTTTCTGAGCTTACCTGGCGTGGAAGGTCAGTAAGTGGGGTTGATTATGAACCAACTATTGTTGCAAGATACGCTGGTATGGCACAAGATACAGGTAGGACAGTGTGGGGACAGAGAATTTCATCTTTTGCCTGGGATGGTGGTGCCAGATGAGTTGGGACAGAGGAGATGGATAAGCACAGGAGTGAGCTGGCAGGCATCCCACAGTGCCAGCTCAACAGCCAAGGTGGTTTCATCACTGAGTATATTCCACAGGTGGTGAAAGAAAAGATTTGGCAGGGTGATTTTGTGGAGGTCCTTGACCTTACATATGCTGAATATACTGAAAGAGTGGCTGAGTCAGAGACTCCCAGGGTAAAAAATCTCACAGCAACGCTGGCAGCATTAGGGGGAAAAAGCTTGCATACAGGTACCATCCCGGGACATGGGATAATTTTGTCCTGGATTTTTTGTATTTGATGGCTGTGATTTTGGAAAAAGAGCCACAGCAAGCCCTGTCATTGGTTACATATTTTGTAACTACTAGAGAAGCCCAGTGGATTTGTAGGGGGAAGCACATGGCTTTGGTATTATCGGTGTTTCTGCAAGTTTCTGCAAGCTGAAGGCAGTTGATAAGTCTTTGGTGTGGCAGTGTAGGCATCCATATGCATGCATGAGGACTATGTTAAATAGAGCAGGAGATCCAGTTAAGCATGTTGTGCAAGGCTTTGTAGGAAAGGTTAAATCTTGCTGGGCCCTTAATGCAGGTAAGTGCACTTTGCCTAAGTGTAGATTCCTGCATGTGTGTTCTTAATGTGGGGTCAGCATTGTGCTGCCAAGTGTTGGAAAAATGATTTGTTGGGTTAGTGGGTTGAGAAAATGTTAGAATTGGGATTGGTGGATAAGTAGGGATGAACAAAGGGATGACAGACAATCAATGACTTTTCATGGAGGGGGGACGAGCAGAGCAACTGGGCGATTCACTTATTAATGCAGAGAGCCTGTCATTGCTCATGGAAGACTATCCACATAGGATTGCAGCCCAGGGGTTATTGAAAGGGTTTAAATTAGTTTTTTTGTTTAAATCTAATGTTATTTATTCCACTAAGGTTAATGGGCATCTGAAATCTGTTAAATAAAATGAAGGAATGAAGGAAAGGGTTCAGGCATTGCTGGATTGAGAGCTGGAAGGATTCTAGGCCCCTTTGAGGATCTTCCTTTTGAGGTTTTAGAGTATCTACATTAGGTTTGGTCCCCAAGTGAGTATCGCTTCATACGTCATTTGTCAATCCTTAAGGGCAGTTCTGTCAGTGCCAGCATTGACAGTGATGACAGCAAAGTGCAGTATGCCTCAGCCACTACTGTGACAGAGGGATAAAGCCCTAACTATGGCCCAGCTGACCCAGGTTTGATTAGGGGCTCAGGTAACTGCTGGAGCAGCAGGGAGGTATAGGCATACCCATTCTGGGGCAGGGCACTCACTCGTGATGGTGATGCTCCTAGAGGGGAGGAATGGTCCAAAGAGGGTAGCTGCCCTCAGACACAATCAGCAAGCATGGGAAGCAGGGAAAGGTAAAATGTGAGCATGTAAGATAAAAAAAAACACCAGACAGAAGCATAGATAATCAAGATCATGGGATGCCCTTGATATCCAGGACCAGTCCCAGAAGCACCAGGGCAAGTCTGGGATTAGGTGGATGATGGTACACCTGGCATGGACATGAGGCACTGGGGGTTTGGACTAGTATAAATGAGGCATAAGGGAACCAAAATAAAGTGGAGTGTGCATCCTTGGATGAAGTGGTGAACTTGTTTAGGTCATTCAGCAGTCCTTATCTGGCTAAGCTGAACGCATAATTGGCATTCAGGTTGATTCCAGTTAGGGAAGAGAACTGTCCAGTTTTGGGTAAGAAGCTGCAAGGTAGGTTTTACTTTGACAAAGTCATATACATTAGCTGTGCAGTGGCTTCAGCTACAACTGAAAAAATGTAGTATTGCATTGCACTGCAGTGGATTTGGCAGCAAACAGTGAGGACCATACAAATAATCCACTATTTAGATTATTTTATATTGCTTGGTGAGGGTAAGGAGGAAGTGGAGGCAGGTATGACATTGTATGAACAGCTTTGTAAAGTGATGGCGGTACCATTGTTGCAGACTGAGCAGAAGGACTCATCCAAGGCTTTTTCATTCCGGGGCTTGGAGGTTGATGCAGAATCAGAAGTGTTTAGATTACCCCCTGAGAAAATAAATAAAATGAGAATCAGGACTGAGGATTTGGTTAGCAAGGACACGGTTAGGGACAAGGAAGTTAGAGAAGTGTTAGGATTTCTGAATTTTGCATGTCAAGTAGTGGTGTTAAGGAGTAATTTCACACAGCCATAAGCTAACTTGCCTGTTAGGGTAAAGCAGAAGAATCACTGGAGAAGACATGTCCATTTAGTTGGAGTTTCACCAACAGTATAACAGAGTGCCTTTCTGACAATGAACAGTGATGTCCTCGAGTGATCTGGATCACTCTATTGATGTGCCTGGAGGGGTGGGCATGTGTGCTTCCCTCAGGGGTAGGATATTACCGTTTTTGGAACTGATGTCAAACTGGTCTTCAGTGGTTGTTTGGCAAACAGAGCTTTAAAACAAGAAAGTGGTCTTTCATTCAGATAATTTGGCTGTGCTTCACATTTTGTGAAGAAAACAGTAAGCTGTTGGCTGCTGCAAGAGTTGTTGAGGAAAATTGTTTTGTACTGTTTGAACATTAACCTTTCCTTATAAGCTAACCATATCCCAGGTCATTATTATAATATTTTGGCTAACAGTCTATCCCAGTTTCAGCTTTGGTAGGATTGTAAATCAGTGCCTGGATTTCAGATGAGTTGAACAGATTAGTCTATCCCAGTTTCAGCTTTGCTAGGATTGTAAATCAGTGCCTGGATTTCAGATGAGTTGAACAGATGTGCTAAAGATAGAATTAGAAGTTGTATAGGTGTGACAAGCTGATTGGTGCAATAGTCCTTGTCCGAGTCACCCTGGCATGCATATGGTACTCCTTTTCGGTCATTCAAAATTTTGTTTTTGGCTTGTCACTCAAGTAAATATGGTGACCTGTTCAAGTGTTAGGTAGGTGGAAAGAGGGGGGTGCAATTAGAACTGTGAGAGTACTTTGGCAGCCTTGTGAGCTGCAGGAAAGCTGTCAGGGGTTAAGGATGGCACAAAGAATTGACTAATTTTGAGGATGTTAAAAGGTAGGAAGAGAGTATGCCCAAAAGTGGTTAATAATGGATTCCCATTAGGCAGACAGGTTACCCTTGTTATTGAAAGGTTGGCATAGAGTTGTTCATTCTAACTTTGATTATGTGTTGTGAGCTACATTATACTATTGTCTGTATGTGGGAGCATTTTGGTTAAGTGCATTGCTAGAAAAACTGATGAAAGAGGATGTGAGGATCATGACAGCAGGAATGTTGGTGTTGTTAAGAAAATTGCAGATGGATCAGGTGGGTAAAGGTAGGCAGGTTGTGCTGCTGAGGAATGGGAAAGGCTTGCTATGCTTGTTGGCATGGGGGACAGCCTGGCGAGATGTTTGCCAAAAGGATTCAGTTTTCTTGTTTTTTGAAGCACATTGCAGGCCAGCTGCTGGAAGCTAGGTTGTTTATTAGGTGGATTAGGAAGTCCTTGAAAATGCAAGGCATAAACAGGGATAATTATACTGCTCACTAGTTCAGGATGGGTTGAACTTCAGATCAGGTAAATGAAGCTAGTTAGTTCAGTAAATGTACAAAAAAAAGTGGGTGGACAGATGGCAATCTGGGACATTCTTGCCATACATAAAAAGCGGGTGGGGGGATTTTGTATGAGTGAAATGTTGATGGCAATTCTTGTTTACTTTTTCAGGTAAGAAGCAGATATTGATGGTAGGATACTGCTTATGCACTAGGCAGCTTGAAGAGTGGAGGTGAAACTGGGAGATGGAATTTTGGGTTTTTCTTCATCTCTTTAAGAAGTAAAGTGGAGTAGTCGAAGAGCTATGAGATGGTTTCAGTTCACGACAGTCTTGGATGAAGTAAGCAGTCTGCATGACAGTCTGTCTTGTGTAATAATACATTTTAAGGGGCTTGATATAGGAATAATACTGAAGATGAAGTTGCTTCCTCAATTATGAAGGACCTACTACTGGTTTGCCAAAGATTTTCCAGGGTTATTCTGCCTGGTCAGCAATAATCCCCAGACCAATGTGGAATGTAGCTTTTAAGTTTAAGGCATTGGAAGCTAGCAGCAAATTTATTACATTGGGTTTTGCTGTTCTGGGACTCTGAGATTTCACTGATGGGACCCATTGTAATTTTGCGCTGATGTGGTTCACTTGAGTGAAGTAGGTCTACACATTTTCTTTGCACAACTGTTGTTGCTTTTGAAAGACATATTGGGCAAGCAGGTCTTCAGGGTTGGAAAGGGGTGGACAGGCTAATGGTAGGTGGAAGAAAGGCTTGCCCATTCCACTTAAGAAAGAAGACCAGTCTTTACCTCCTTTATTGTTATTTCTTCCTTCATAAGTCAAGTGAGTGGTGTTATCCTGCTTAAGGAAAGTACTGAAAATGGTTAGTGAGCATTAGGGCTTTGCAACTGTTTGGGTTGGAGAGCAGTCTGCTATGCTGCCTTCTTGTTTAAAAGTGGTTGCAGGTTCTGATTATTCATGAAGTAAACATTGAGGTGAGCATTGTGTTACCTTGCCTAAAATGAGAGAATCTGTGTACTGTTTACCGTGTGGTTATTTGTACATGTTATTTATGATTTAATAAAGCTGATCACAAAGTCTTTGAATTGATTCTGATGAAATCCACGTTTTAGGTGGAAGAAAGCGCTAAATCCGTCCTTTACAGTTGTTTGTATTTTGACTGTGTGTTTTTTCGCATTAAATCACAGGCTGTGTTATAGCTGTGTGCGGCTGCATTTCTCAGACGTTTTTAGTGTTGGATTTTACTTCCTGGTTGCTGGTTTTCAACACTATTACTGTTTTATTATTCGTATGGAAAGTCTTTGAACTGCCAGCTGTGTTTTTGGTTGACAAGGTATGGGCTACCACTGACAAATGGAGTTTGCCTTGCAGACTAATTTGTCGCTGCTCCTGTAGTTGGTTATAAAGAAAAATGTGTGGAGGTGGAGAGATAGTAGCTTAAGTAGTAATGTATGATTGGTTACTGTAGTTGGGGCAAGATTGCTAGAAGTCATGGGGGCAGGTGGCAGAGGGAGGGAGAAGTTCATTACATAAGTTGTAAGCAGGGGAATAATCAACCTCTTTGGCAGTACAGTTTGAATTTGCCCCCTAAGACAACTGTGGCAGGTTCAACATAAGGGATGTCAGCAAGGTGGAAGAAGGGCCAGCCCATTCAACTAAGAAAGGAAGGAACCCCCCCACACCCTTTTATTCTTATTTCTTCCTTTGTAAGTTAAGTAAGTGGTGTTATGCTGCTTTAGGGAAGTACTGAGGATGGTTAATGGGCATTAGCAAGTTGTTACTGTTTGGGTTGGTGAGCAGTCTGCACACTGCCTGGTTGGATAAATATGGTTGCAGGTTATCATTATTCATGAAGTAAATGCTGAGTTGAGCAGTCTAGCACACTGCCTAAAGTTGGAGAATTTGTGTAGTGTTTACTATGAAGTTATATTTACATGTTATTGGTGATTTAATAAAACTGATTGCAAAATCTTTGAAGTGTCAAGTGTGCTTTTGGTTGATAAGGCATAGGTCACCATTGACAAATGTGTATTTAAGTAGTATTACCAGTGTGTGCTCAGATAGCCTTTTCACCTGCTTGATAGACTCTTTATAAAGGTCAAGCTGTCACATAGAAGTAAATGTTCTTTTCTATGTGCAGGTCATAACAGGTCTGACATATGCATTCAAACAACAGGAGCCATGGTATCTACATGCAGGGAAGGTGATTCAGCTAACAGCTGTAAGTCCGATGGTGTACAGATAATGGACATAGGAGTCACACTTCTATTTTCCGTATCAATAAAATACAACAGGAGTATTCATTTATTTTAGAAATTTTTATCAGTCTAAGTCTATTCATGCAGAATGATAAAGTTCAACAGTCACAACAAAAAATCAAGTGTCTACGACACTAGCCAGCATTTTTTTGTTATTAATTGTTTGTTTATTCTAGAAAATATATCTAAGAGATGGAATAACACTTCCAGAGATGGAATAATGGACATTTTTTTTGTTAACAGGATGATTATAAGGTGTAAGTTAATTGTGAGACAATCAAGTATGCTCCTAACTAAAGCCACCTTGTTCTTGATATTTTCAATAATCAGTGTTGTTTGTTGTTCCCAACAACTGGGAAACCAGTGCACAACACCAAAAGAAATAGTTCCAAGGCTTGTGCACAGGAAGAAACTTAAAATTATTGCATGCACTGCTTGTACTGTTTAAAAAATAGGATAAAGCTGAAAGATACCCACAACAAGAACTGAGGAACACATTATACCAGTAAACTGCAAAACAAGTGTAGAACAGAGAGCTGTGTTGTACCTTTAAGAAGCATTTCCAAGGGCTGAATGTGCATATAAATAGCAAGCATGTGCTAGCCTCAGTGCCATCTTGAGAGTGCAGCCAGAGAGTGAGCATGTATAAGTGTAATAGCTAGTTTGTTTATATAAGTTTCTCTAAGATAAAGTTATTGAGCCTCAGTCCTGGTGTTTGAACATAATAAAGCTGCTTGAACAGAACCCGCGAAGGCTCGTCTATTTCATCCCGACTGAACGAGCGACATGGTGTCAGAACCAGGATTCCAGAGACTGCATTTCAGAGCTATGAGGTGCAGAGTTAACAGTGAAGATAAACTAAAAGAACCAAGCATAAAAAGGGCCAGAAATGAATGATAGGATTTATTAAAAAAAAAAGATAAAATGGAGCATTACAAGGGCACAAACCACATTATTAAACAGACGAGAGACACAAAAGGTTAATAGTTAAACAAAAGGTTTAAAATTAAAATATTTGATAAAAAGAGCATCAGAAAAACACATAAGGGGTTCAGAATTACCTCAATTGCAAAACAAGCATGTTTAAAGCAAAATGAGCATGCTTAGAGTAAAATGAGCACAAGAAAAGTATAATGGCATGAATAAACATTAAATAAACAGAATGAATATAAAAAGAGCAAAAAGGGCACATTAAGCATAAATAAAGCAAGGTGACTGCATGTTTTTTGGCAAAGCACTGTGTTTTGGTATAACTACTATTTTGCATTGCATTCAAGTCATAAATAGTTATTCAAAGTCTCTCAAAGTATGTAAAGTGCTTACAGTGTGTGGTTATTACTGTGCATTTATTCTGAAGAGTGTATTTGTGTGCAAAGTGCAACTATTTAGTAAATTCCAGTCAAAATACAGACATTTCAAAAAGTTTCTTGTGCTGGGTGTGTCTATTCACAAAGTGCCACCGTTACGGAGTGTTTCTTGCAGTGTAAAGAGCTATTTAGCAAAGACAAGCCATTTTGGGAAAGTTTCAGTGTGCTATGTACTATTTATTTGCCAAGTGCAATTACTTTGAAATGTTTCTTTCTCTGAGGTTCTTCTGCCCAGTTCATTTGCACAGTGCAGTTATTTGAAATGTTTCTACATTGATAAGAGTTGGTTTCTTAGAGTACAGTCATTTTAAGAGTATTCTTGTGCCTGAGAGACTTATTTCGTAAAGTTCAGTTATTCAGAGGCTTGCTATGCTATTGGGCATAGTTACAAATACTGGCATAAATTTCTGGTGTATGTATATGTGTGTGTGTGTGTGTGTGTGTGTGTGTGTGTGTGTCCATGCATACTTGCAAAAGCCATCACTGTTATGTGTTAATACGGCAGATGAATTTTGAAAACCCTTACTACTTGTATTTGATCAGAATGTTGCAGAGAACTGGAGAATATTTGAGCAAGAGTGCGATATTTTATACAAGCAGCTTACTCTGACAAAGATGAACACACCAGGGCATTCATTTTGCTAATCCTAGCTGGGTCAGAGGCCATTGAACAAGAGTGTTCATTTGAGTATGCACCAGCAGTATATGAGGGAGAAGGTGAAAGCTGTCATATTGTTGTACAAGCTGAATCAAGGGAATACCCCAAGTGTTTGAAATACAAATTCAGGGAAATGTGTAACCCCCAGACAAATATTACATTAGAGAAGCATCTGTTTTACACAAGAGATCAGAAACCAGGGGAAACCTTTGCAGCTTATATTACTGACCTGAGAAACAAAGCTAGAACGTATCGATTTGGTGATTTAAAAGATGAGTTGATAAAGGACAGGCTTGTGTGTGGTATTAATAGTGCTGCTGTGAGAAAGATTTTGCTTCTTGACAGTGATTTAATGCTAAGCAAGGCTATTCAGATTTTTCAAATCCATAATGATTCAGAAAGGCACACAAGTATGCTTGCAAGTGATGAGCATGGTTTCAGCAGTCTCCAGAGCAAATGTAGACACCATGCAACATGTGGCTAGCAGAATCAGGCCTAAGCACAAGCACCTGCCACCCCTGCATGCTCCCCAGGTAAAACCCATAAATTTTCAGCAAGTTTCATGAAAAGGACATGCTCTGTACAGTACAAGGGTAAGTCAGCAAAACCCAAATCCAGCTTTATTCTTAATTGTCACAACTGTGGTGCCAGCCATTTGTATGAACGAGAAAAATGCTTAGCATTTGATCAGCAATGTCACAAGTGTAAAAAAATGAAACAATTTTGAAAAGTTTTGCAAATCAAGTAAATCTCACACAGTTGTAAAGAAGGGCCACTTAAAAAGCAGGTTGATCATATAGTGAGCTGCAATTCCACTTTCTACATAGACAGTGCATCAGTGACTGGTGAAAAGTTTGATGTAGTGAATTTGCTGGCAAAGAATGAAGTGTTTTGCACTGTCCAGATCAATGGTAAATCCACTGAGCTCAAAGTAGACACTGGCTGAAAGTGTAATGTTATATCAGCAGACACATTTGCTATGGTGAGAGCTGGTGAGCAACTTAATATGGCTAGTTGTGCAAAACTTGCTGCTTATGGAGGTGAAGAAATTCAAACCGAAGGCTCAGTAGCACTTTCATGTTATTTAGCTAGGAACTGTTACAGCTTATTATTCTATGTAGTCTGAAGACCTGTACAGTTATTATTTGGTCTCAGAGACAGTTTGAGAATGAATTTGTTTTCCTTTGCCAAAGAAGTTCATCATATAAGCACATATCCTAGTTCCAGCTTTACTGAAGCTATTTTCTCAGCATATGCTGGTGTTTTCAATGACAACTTGGACAAACTACCAGTTGTGTATTCTATGAAGTTAGACACAGAGGTCAGTTCAGTGGTCAGACTGGCAAGAAAAGTTCTGATAGCTATACAGAGTAAAGTTAAAGCTCATTTGGATAAAATGGTGCAGCAGGGTTTTATTTGTCCAGTCACAGAACCAACTTAATGGGTGTTGTCCATGGTAGCAACCCACAAAAAAGGCTCAGATGAAATCAGAATATGTATTGATCCAAGAGATTTGAACAAAGCATTAAAGAGACCACATCATCCCATGTCTACAGTTGAAGTCATTCATCTAATACCAAATGCCACTGTTTTTCTGGCTTGGATGCAAAAAGTTCATTTTGGCAACTGATGCTTGATCACAAATCTTCATTACTGACTACTTTCAGTACCCCGTTTGGCAGATATATATTCCTCAGGATGCCATTTGGAATATAGTCTGCAAGTGACGTCTTTCAGCATGCAATGGAGCAATTTTTTTCAGGTTATCCTTGTACCATAATAGTAGATGACTTATTGGTTGGAGGCAATGGTTAAGCAGAGCATGACAGAAACCTTAAGACAGTTCGAGACAGAGCATGTGATGTGAACTTAAAGCTCAATCCTCTGAAGTGCAAATTTCAACTACCAGAAGTTACATATGTAAGTCATTTATTTAATAGCACAGACTTGTGATCAGACCCATCCAAGCAAGCAGCCATTCTTGAGATGCCAGCACCAGATAATGTTCAAGCTCTACAACATTTTCTTGGTATGGTCAACTATTTAGGCAAGTTTATACCAGACTTCAGTGAGTTGAAAGCACCTTTGAGAGAGGTGATGCATTAAAATGTTACATGGTCTTGGCTGGAACAGCACCTGAAAGCATTCAATGACCTTAAGTGGAAAATTGCCATCCCACGTATATTAAGATACTATGATTTCAATAAACCAGTAACTCTTTCCTGTGATGCTTCAAAATTTTGTCTTGGTACAGTTTTTCTTCAAGAAGGCAGACCTGTAGCCTATGCATCTACAACTCTTACCCAAACTGCAATGTAATATGCTCAAATTGAGAAAGACCTTTTAGCAATAGTATTTGCATATTCAAAGATTCACGATTGTATCTATGGTCGAGCTATTCACATTGAAACTGATCACCAACCTCTAGTCACTATTTTAAAGAAGCCTATGTATTCAGCTCCAGCAAGATTACAAAGAATGATGATCAAATTGCAAAAGTACAACTTCAAAATGGTCTATACAAAAGGTAAACTTCTTTATCTGGCTGATACCTTATCCAGATCACCCAGAGATACAACGGAACAGTTTAATGCAGAGAATTTTGACTTTGATGTCATGGAAGTGGGTAATTTTTCTACCATGAGACTTGATGAGCTGAGAGAACATGCAAAGACTGATCCAATTTTGCAAAAGCTCGACCACTACATTAATGTTGGTTGGCCGTCAAAGAAATATAGTGTACCACCTGAAGTGCAAACTTATTTTCCTTACAGAGATGAGATGTTGATAGAAGATGGCATTATTTTCAAACGTTCTAAAATTCTTGTTCCTGCTCCATTACAACATGAATATATCCAGATTTTGCATTGTGGTCACCAGGCTCCAAATCTCCTAAAAGAAGGGTGAGAGGACTAGTATTCTGGCCTTCTCTAGTAAAATACATTGATAAAGTACTCTCTTCTTGTTCAGTATGTAATAGTACTAAACCACATTTGCAAAATGAACCACTTCAGCTAAGTCAAGTTCCTGAACTACCATAGTCAACAGTAGCCGGTGATATATTCGAGTAGAACAATCAGCATTACTTAGTGTTGGCAGACTCTTATTCAAAATGGTTTGAGAATGATTTGCTACCTAATCTAACGTCCATTGCTGTTATCACCAAGTTGAAATGTCATTTCTCAGTCCATGGTAGTCCACACAAAGTTATTTCTGACAGTGGTACCCAATTTACCGGTCAGTTGTTTCAGAAATTTGCTAGAGAATGGGACTTTGTACTTGTTACTAGCAGTCCTGAATATCCACAGTCAAATGGTCTAGCTGAAAGTGCAGTACAGAGAGCAAAGCAATTACTGGCGAAGTCAAAGCATGGTAATACCAGTATCTTTTTGAATTTACTCAGTCTCATAAACATACCCTGTGACGATGTACTTGGCTCATCTGCTTAGAGACTTCTATCTAGGCAAACCAGAACAACATTTCCTATCAGTTCCAGTTTGTTGAGGCCTAAAGCTAAGAACAACAGAACAATTAGAACCCAACTCTTTAGAAAGCCTTCTTTCCAGAAGTCCATTTATGATAAATTGAGCAGATTTTGTCATCCATTGAAAGAAGGAGAGACAGTGAGGATACAGACAGAGAAATTTTTGACTGGATTGGTCAAGTAACAAGTATATGTGCAGAACAGAGATCCTACTTTGTGAAATCTAAGGGTGTGTAGTACAGGAGAAGTTGTAGACATTACTTCCTGTATCAGAACTGCGACATTGTTCCTGTGATACAGACTCTAGATCTCAGTGCAATACAGACAATGTTCCTGTTGCAGAACGTGTCTTGACTCCTACTTCAGTTTCTGATGATGTTCCTGATGTACCTAAAGTTGAACATTGAGCAGAGACAATCCCAGTTGCTAAACCTAATTCTAATTTCTATGTCACATGATTTGGTCACGTAGTTCTGTATAATTGCATGACAAAGAATTATTTGTATCAATTGCATGTCATTTAAGCTGAGATCAGATCGAGAGTAATATAAGGTATGAAAGGAAGGAAAAACAAATGTTTGAAAGAAGGTTAAAAGTGCTGCTCTATTTTTCTATGCATTTTGTCATTTCAGAGATAAAGGAGTACTGGGAACATATTTAAACAAGCTTTATGTTTTTGGCTAAGGTACTCACTAAAAAGTAATGGTTCAGACAAGTAACAGACAATTCAGCTTTGGTATTATTACTTCTGAGCTTACTTATGCTTATTTGTTTATTTATTTTCATCTCTGATGGAATTCTATCTACCATACTGCTTCCAGCCTTGGTATAATGCTGAGCCCTCTGATTTTCCTCTGGGAACAAGAAAACATAAACTCTTACAGCAGGCTCCTGGTTATTCCAGGAGAATGCAAATGTCATGCTACCATTGAAAAAACAGTCAAAAATGAAGTGAGAGTTTTCAGCACACTTTGTAAGGTAATCATATGGGAGCAGGCCTTCTTACTGCTGCACAAATGGCAGACAGAAATGAAATACACTTCTAATCAGCCAGCCAATTTAAAATGCTTTCATACATGCACCTTGTGCTGTACATAGCCTCTTTTATTACATTTCAAAGTGGTAATATCACACAGGGGCAGTTGAAACAGGAAATACAAAACAGTATGATCTGGTCTTGGATCACAACCAGCAGTTATCTGTCCTTGAAATGGATGTTAAGAAATTTAGGTTTCAAGCCTTGTTGTCTAGGAGCTTTATAGAAATTCATTACTTAAATACATAACAACCTACTTATGACTGGGACATGGTCATAATCCCCTGCATCATACAGGAATGAATTCATATCCAGTGAGCTTATGAAAGCAGCATGGAAACAGGGTATAATAATGGCAATAAGCAGCTTTCAGTTGATCGTACCTTATCTTTGTTGGGTTGGAAGCATCTTATCTGTTACAGATTCTGGTGAGAATGCACTTTGTAATCAAAGTGTATCACTTAATTCCATTACATGGGTAGCATTTTATGCACTGTATTACTATGGAAGAAAGTTCCATACATTTGAACAGAGCTGATGAGGTCCCCTTTGAAGATATGAAAATATTAGAATTCAACAACTTTAGCATATAACTAAGTTCCTCCTCCAAGCTAGCAGGCATAACTAGCAAAAAATACTGGAAATATTTTTTTTTTATTTATTTTTTTTTTGCTAACTAGTGGTATGGTAAAATTATTATTCTGACAGTTTAAAACACATATTGAGGAAGTTATGAGAATACATGATACAAGGGAGGTATGCATGTGTCAAGGTCAGAGAAATGGAATATGAAACATTATAATCCCCTCTGAGTAACATGGTTGTCTAAGGACCTGTGAATATTTTCTAGTGTCAATACTCAGGGTCTCCATGAAGGAAAACCTTTAGGGGAGGCATGAGGTAGTGCTTAGAAAGAAAACTAAGGAAATGCATTACAGCTAGTTAAGGTTTACGGAAAGCAGAGGTTATAATGTGCTGCTTGTTTAGCCGATTCTGCAAAAAGAAAAAGTAAAATGGAGTTTCATGAAGATGTGGGCTACATTTCACTCTGACACAATTTATGGAGTAAAGGCACTGGCTAACTGATTTCAAAGCATAGTCAAAGGAATGTAAGACAATAATTGCAAATGCCCTCATCAGTTGACCCTTAACAATATTTTCTTTCATATATCTAGGATGCATGCTTGAAAAGTGTAAATATGCATTGTTTTGCACATTATTTTTGTTAATTTTAGTAACTAACTTGCCATTTACTTTATACACTGCTACATCCAAATATGAAATACTTTTGTCATTCAAAACTGAAGTAAATTTCAAATACATGCAAACCCTGTTTATATACAGCAAGAAAGATTCAAGGGACTCCAACCCCCCTCTCCAAACAATAAACAAATCATCTATAAAGCGTTTGTAACAAAGTATATTGTTTTTGAATGTAGCAATCAAAACATGTCTTTTCTCCCAACCATTCAAGAAAATGTTGGCATAACTGTGTGCCATCGCTGCACCCATTGCTACTCCATTTTTTTGATGGAAAAAAATCATCTTTAAACTTGAAGTAGTTATAGCTCAAAATAACATCTAACATTTCCATAAGTAAACTAGTAGTATTATTGGAAAACAAACCTGAACTTAAAAGCTCTAATCTCACTGTTTCCATTCCTTCTTCATTGGGAATAACTGCATATAAAGACTTCACATCTAAAGTGACTAAAATGTCTGACTCAATAACATTCACTTTTTTGATGTGTCCAATAAAATCAAAGGTGTCCTTAATATAAACACTACCTCTGACCACTACCTTTTGTAAATTTTTGTCTACAAAAATAGAAATGGCTTCAGTTTTGGTCCCTTCACTTGCTACTATAGGCCTGAACATAAGGTCTTCGAGATCTTTATGTATTTTAGCCAAGCCACAAATTCTACTAAATTTAGGAGCTGCATTTGAAATATATTTCTTAGTATTTTCTGTGATCCTTCCTGTATAAAACCATTCCTCAATTAAGGAATCAATAAAACAATATGATTTTTTAACAGCAGAAAAACTAACTTTTTCATAGAATTCATCATCAGCCAACATGTACTTTAGATGATGCTGATTTTATTAAAGAGAGCAAATCTATATGTAACAAGTTTGTAGCTAGAGGCTATTCAAATTAATTAGTGAGAAGTAAAGTTAGTGAAGTCAAAAGAACTAGAGAAAATTTAGAAGTTTTTTCTAAGAAAAATATCAACAATGACTTTGGAACTGCTATGCAAATATCGAATAGTGTAGATTCGGAAGCCATCAAACAGATTATCAGAACAAATTGGAAAATTTTGAAGAGCAGTGAAGAAGTACTAGAAGCAGTTGGTAATGGTCCATGATTTCTGTACAAAAAGGGAAAGAGTTTTAAAAACTTTTCCAAAGCAGTTTGAATCCCTGGTCTTTTAGTACAAGAGGCAGGATGGAAAAATGTTTGGCATGCAATTTCTGTGATTTAATTTATGAAATAGACAGTAAAATTGTTATTAATGATGTAAAATATATATTTCAACAAGGTTTACACATGCAAATCAAAGTTTGTTGTTTATCTAATGTATGTCAGTCTTGCAATGCATTCTATGTTGGCCGTACTAGTGGGGAGCTGTTCAAAAGAATGTATGAACACAAAAGAGCTGTGGAAAGTGGCAATGAAGCTAATGCTTCAGGTAAACATTATAAAATGGGGGTTTGTAAAATCAATTTTAAATTTTTGGTTTTGGGAAATATTGCTGACTATGAGATCAAGTTGAATGCTGAGGAAGAGTTGGGATGGTTGGAATATACATGGCAGGTCAAGCTGAGTGCCTGCTATACCCCTGGGCTAAACAACAGAGAAGATTTTGTAGCCTATTTGAGAAAGAAAGGGTTAAGACATTAATTGGGAATGTCATGTGATGATATCTTTTAGTATTTAATGAATGAAGTCAAAGGTTTTAATTCAGTCTTAAGAGGTCTTGTGTATGAAAAGATGAAAGTGCTTACTGGATTTTTACTGAATTTCTGCATTAAAGCACAGTTTGGTTTATCACCGAATTTATTATTTTTATTTTTATCAGTTATTTGGTTTAATACGTTTTAAAGTAATTTCACAGTTTTGCTAGATTTTAACTGCTTTCCCCCCACATGCTCTTTTCTGGGTTCCACTGAGACTGGAACTCAAGAAACATGCAGATTTGCTAGAGTACTCTGTCAGAAATGTTGGGGGAGCAAATGGCTGTAACTACTGAAGTGATTCATTTGAGCTGGGTCACAGGATCTGAATTGCCTAGGCATAGTAAGGTCTTATTTTGTCTAATGTTACTGGCTGCCGAAAAGCAATTACTAGAAAATGGAAGTCAAAATCTTAATTAACTATATTTGAAATATTGAATATGGTAAAGAAGATAAAAGAACTGGGCATAGGATCCTTAAAAATGCAAAAGAACTAACTACATAGAAATAAATGAAATTGGTGAGAGTAACGCATATAGAATAATATTCAGGAGGAAGGGTGAGGTTTATGGGAAGGCAGAAAATGAGCAATTTCACTAAAATGGAAGTGAATGTTAGCTGTTAAAAAAGAAAGCATATATGTAATGTATAATTCATGAAAAGGAAAAATGTTAATATGGTTTATTTTCTTGTAAATTAATGTATCTGTATGTATATGTATCAATATGTTAACTGATAATTTAATAGTGATGTTAAAAAAAAGAACAGAAACATACTCCTAGTTTGTAATTAAAACTGCTTCTTAACTGCTTCTCATCAGTATCTGCAGACGTGTAATATTTCATGTCTTTGCCTAGAATTTATTCCTTAAGGTTACAGTCCTACATTTTATTGGTCTTGGCTTCAGTTTTCTTAGTTTGTGACTGAATTCTTTTCTGCTGCTACTGTCAAATCAATGAATTTTTCTTAAGTCTTTCTTATCAAAGTCACTTCTGCCAAATAATATTCTGGTTTGGGATTATTGGAAATTAGATGAGGTACTTTACACATCCCTTCATTAAACATTAGATGCCATTTTTATCCCTCTGTTACAGCTTGTTCAGTTACATTTGAAGAGGTGTTCTCACTTTCTCCCGTCTTCCTGTATTTAGTTTTTAGTTTTTCATCTTTTATTGAAAGTTTAATACTAAACACCAGATGATTAAGACAAAAAAGAACAATCAAAATTAATGCAAATAACAGTGAGAAATGACATGATTTATATCAACACTGAACTATAAAAATCAAAGTTGTTGGCAAAGAAAAACAACAATGCTCATGCTAATATTGCAGTAAACTCATTTTAAATGATTATATGTAGAGTTTCCTAAATTCACTTCTGGGTCACTCACCCTACTCAGGAAAGGTAATTAAGCCCACAGAATCAGACTAAGGTGTGCAAAATATCATAGAGTCTAACGCGGGGTAGTACTAATACCTGGACATTTGGTAATGTCTATGAGTAAGCCAGAATAGAGAGCATAAAGGGGTTTTCTACAAAGGTGCAGAGCACAATAGCAAAAAAAACACAACTTTATACATTTTTTGGAATACAGTTGATCTTGTCAAGTTCCTTATAACATACTTTGCATCAGAATTTTGAATATTTTGAATCCACTGCAGCTGCACAATGTCTGAAAATGAAAGTACCACAGTACCATATAAGACATTCCAAGCCCATGTATGAGTGTAGCAAAAATTTCAGAAGGTGTATATATAGGTTCATAGGTGTTTACTAGGCTAACGACC
The DNA here is from genome assembly GCF_019279795.1 of Protopterus annectens. Classification (NCBI taxonomy): domain Eukaryota; kingdom Metazoa; phylum Chordata; order Ceratodontiformes; family Protopteridae; genus Protopterus; species Protopterus annectens. The sequence goes on along the minus strand of NC_056728.1, from coordinate 1,531,607,121 downwards.
ACAAGGGCCTAGCCATGCATTCCAAATTTCTGACAAGTTGTGATACCCTTGATAAGTGTAAGCAGGGGCTTGGGAGATGAAACATTTACATGCAAGGGCCTAGGAGATGAACCATCTACAGCTTGCCTGTGTCCATTAGAAGCATAGGTGTCAAACCAGGGATGAATTTCCTGTTCCCCATCCAATTGTCCAGCTTGCACTTGAATTAGGTAAAGAAGGAACTCTGCTTCACATGGATGGGGAACCTGTTCCAGAGACAGGGTAATCTCTGGGATACATACCTGTCTCGCCAGGAAGTCCTATTTATATCACAGGCAAAGTTTAAGTCTTTAGAATGGGTAATTCTGGTGCTGTTTGTTTTGCAGATATGCAGGAGGTCCATCAGAGTGGGGTCTGACAATGCCCTGTATGCCAGGCATAAATTTCCCTTCAAAAGCATGCAGCAGACAGGATATAGGGATAGAGCTTGAGGCAGTCTGCATAGGATATTTTACTTAAGACCTGTATTCTTTTAATGAGGAACTTCTGTGGATGCTCCAGTTGTTGGATATGCCTGATTAGGTACATACCAAAAGGGGCATTGTACTCAATGATAGCTCTGATGAATGCCAAATCCAGTGGAACAATGACTTCCTTGGACTTAGATGTCATGCCTTTGTTTATAAGTTGTGCAACATAGAAGGATTTCCTCACTGCTGTAGACATGTGATGGCCAAAGGCTAGATTGCTATCTATTTGTGTCCCTAAATCCCTGACTACTGGGTCAACTCTAGGGGGTGTGTTCTCAACATGATAGTTACCAGGGGTGGATGACTTCCCAAATTATACTGTTATGCATTTCTTGGCAATTACTTTTAGTCCATAGCTCTGACACCAGTTGCTTGTCTGTGTCAGCCCCTCCTGGAGAACATTTGTGTCAGTATGGGATTCAATGACAGTTCCTAATTTGAAATCATCTGCAGATTTAGTCAGCCAGAGACCACTGACATAGACCTTGACTTCAGAGAAGCAAATGCCAAAAAGGTATAGTCCAAAGACTCATCCCTAAATGACTCCACTTGTGACTGGCCTATTTATAGAGGTGGATTCTCCAATTCTAACTTTTTGGGTCCTGTCTTTGAGTCAGTTGGCTATCCACTGGGTGACATATGAGCTTGTACCTAACCTTTTGAATTTGTCAACAATGCTAGAGTGGGGTATTGTGTTAAATGCCTTGGTCACGTCAAGGTAGGCAGTGTGGACCATTTTGCCCTCATCCATTGCTTTACTGACCTTCTCAAAGAAGTCCACTAGGTTGAGTAGGCATGACCTGCCCTTGACAAAACCAAACTGGGTTGGGTCCAGTGTCTGGAGGTTTACTATATCTTTCCATGGCTTTACATATAAGACTAGTGAGACTTATGGGTCTGTAATATCTAAGGTCTGTAGATGGCCCACTTTTATGCAGAGGGATGACTATTGCTATTCTCCATTCATGTGGTACAAAACCAGTTTGGAGGCTATAGTTAAATAGCAATTCCAGAGGCCTTGCTAGGTCATGTTTCGTGCTATTTAGAAGGCATCTTGGGATATTGTCTGCCCCCATTGATGCAGTGTTATTGGCCTTAGAGAAAACATTAAGGACCTGTACCCTAGTGATAACAGGGGGAGTTATATTAGATGGTATTCCCTGAGGGAAGGTTGAAGGGGAAGGGGGAGAGAGGGGTAAAGCTTGAGATGAATTTATTAGCCAGTAGGTTTGCTACATCTTCTGGCTCAGTATAAGTGGCTCCATTTACAATCAGCTCTGCACACAATTGTGTATTGCCTCTGAGGTTTTGGACATAGTTAAAAAATGCCTTGTGGTTGTGATTGGTGATTCACCTCAAATTTGGCTTTGCTAGACTTTATTTGTCCTCTGAGGTATGTACTTAGTTTGATGAGAGTAATTTTATCCTGCTGGGTGCTGCACCTCCTAATTTTTATCATGATTTTCTTCCTTTGTTATACATAGGGTTACCATATGTCTGGGTTTCCCAGGACACGTCCTCTTTTTGGGCTCCTGCAGTGGCGGCTGGTGACTTCAAATCAAAGAGGGGCTGCAGGAGACAGCTGAATGGGTGGGGTCAAGGGGGAGGGGTGTGGCCAACTAGAAGGGGGAGGAGCTATGCTCAAAACCACAAAAACTAACTTTAATTAAATACGCTGCCCTGGGTGGCAAACCATCATTATGAAAGTCCAGTCAAGACAAAAATAAGTGTAGAAGAATAAAAATATTTCAATGCATTGGCTGCATGACAGCTTACTTAATATCTAGATGGAAACAAAAGGTTGTGAGGCATGAAAAAATAAATTACTTTTTAAATACATTACTGGAATGCCAGTCAAAATCAAGTACAAGAAAAACCAGAAGCACTCAACTCAAACCACTTCTCCTTGCACTACAGTTCTAATTATAATTTATATTCAGCTTTATTAAAGTACCAAGTAACATGCTGAAAGTAGAAATCTCTGTGATGCCCCCACTTGTAAAAATGTTTCTTATCCAAAAAAGACCTGATGCCTGACAACTATCTACTTGTTTCATGGGGAAAACATGTAAGTAAAAAATGAAAAGCAAACAAGAAACAAGCTCAAGATACATTGCTTAAAGGATTACTGTACAAGTTATGGACCACACATGATTGGCATTCTGTTTAGTTTACGGGTAAAGTCTGTAGAGATGACTGGAAGTCTCCAACAAGTGTAATGAGCTTTTTAAAATAATGGAATCCTGTCCTTTAATACCCAAGGCTTATACATTATCTAGTCAAGTATTCTCTGCATGGCAACAACAGAAAGGCTTTCAATGTTGGCAATTGTTTAACAGTATGCTTATTAAAGCTTACTTGCATCTTACAATCTCAGACAAGCTTACCTTATGGTCATTAAAGCATTGCTACTTAAACACAGAGCAACAGGCACTTTGAGTAATAAGCATAAATCAACAGTACAAAAATATGACAGAAACCAGACCTTTTTGCAAAATCAAGGACAGATGAAAAGCCACTGTAGTACTTGTGTCTACCTTGAATGGGGGGGGGGGGCACACTGCACATTTACACTGCATAACTACTCCTTGCCTTGCTTGGACACATCCAGAGTCACTACATGGTGGAGTGGGGTGCAACAAGTATGTCACAATTTGAAATGTCTCTGGCGGACTGTGATGGCCCTGACACATGTCTCATACCTCTCAACCTCAGAGCAAGAAATCTGGACAAAGCCATACACAGAAGTGGGACAAATGCCCAAAAATAAGGACAATTTTTAAATATTGCTCTAATAAACTTAGAAAGATAATAGAATAGGTCTTGCATTAGTATGACTTTTCTGAAGGGTATAAAATCTGAAACTCAAATGTCTGTCATTATTTTCTAACTTCAGTCTTTAGTGATTTGTCACTAATTTGCCAAAAACACAATTTTATGAAAAATGGACCAAATGTGATGCAAAAATATAAAATAGCCACACAATACAGCTGGGAACCTGTCAAAGAAGGGACACTTTAATATTAGTACTGCTAACTTGAGCAGCTGACAAAATAAAAGAATCTACATGCATTTCAAGTAATCTAGAACTTTGATTATTACAGTTATTTCTTAATTGTAAACCCTCCATGTTTTCTTCCAAAATTGCTATTTTGTGGAGGGATTATTAGGGGGAAGAGCAACATTTTGAGCCAAAATCGGGGACAGTTGAGAGGTTGGCTATGCCTAATTCTATAAAGCAATTTATTTGAATGTACCTCTCAACCTGTTAATGCAGTAAATCTGAACAAGGCCAAATATATTGGGGGAACATATAAACAGTACTAAAAATTGCTCTTGTATAAACTGAGACAGTTGATAGAATAACAGTTCTTACTTTAGCATGCATTTTTCTGAAGGTTATGACATCTGAAACTCAGTGTATCATTACTTAGTGACTTAATTTCTAAATGATTTGCCAGAAAACTACAAATTTTATGAAGAGTAAACCAAAAATAAGAAGCAAAAATCTATTCATTCTTTGAAAATCTGGACAGTTGGGAGGTATAGTTCAGCTGGGCCTGTCTGAGTTTGCTGCCCTTCCCCCCTGACAAAATCATGGTTGAATGGAGCCTCTGCAGCTATTCCAATGAACCATTACTTGGCTATTTCACTCCATTTACCATAAACACTAATGTGCATACTGCTTTACTTCTATGATGAGTTGGACTTCATTTGAAAGTTTTATTTTGTATTTTACAGCACAAACACTAAGTCATCTACTAAATAAAGCAATGCAGTCTCACAATGAAAACTTAGCATTAAAACTTCTCTGCCCTTGAAACTCACATTCATTGAAACAGCATTGAAACCCACATTCAAAGAAAATACATTTTGCCAGTGGCGGATAAAGATTAATTTTGGGCTGTTTTCAAATCATAGGCCCCTTGCATATGAAACATACATGTGCTCTTTGATACACCTTCCTCGTTGTACTAAATTATATTCCTTGTACAATATATTACAGTTGTTAGACGGCGTTTTAAATTTGTTTTGAACATTTTTCCAGTAAGCAATGAAACAAAATGCATGCACCCATAATGACAAAACTGCCCAGTTCAGAACATTTATCATAAAAGTCTACTCAGACTTCCACAGTCCACCATTATCAGTAAATATGCACAATTCTACAGTCCACCATTATCAGTAAATATGCACAATTCTACAGTCCATTATCAGTAAATATGCACAATTCTACAGTCCATTATCAGTAAATATGCACTATCTCTGAAGAAGTAAGTCATCTAAATAATTCCACATTAAAGAAATCTGTAACTAATGAAGAGGTTGCTGCTAGCAAACACCTTTATATTTCATGGTTTCATCGAAAAATAAAGTGTCTGTTGCCCCTCAGGAATAAATTGCCTATATTACATTAAAAATGATAAGCTAGTAATATTGCAAGAGGAAATGGATGGCAAACTGATAACGGACTCTTAGTTAGTATCTTCACCAAGGAGAACATTCTCAGTACGGCAGCATCCACCCCTTGTGGGAGTAGAACCCACAGCCTTGTGCATCAAAGGCAAGTACACAACCTGTTGTGCTATTAACAAGGCAAACCAACTTCACTTAAGCAACACTAAACTTCTGTTCCCCTGCAGCTCTCAGCTCCTTGTAAAATCTACTCAATACTCAACTTCACAGCACAAGAAAACTGGAAAAAGCCAAAATGTATTGGGGGGGGGTCAAAAGCCCAAAAACCAGGGACACAAACATTGCTTGTATAATCTTGGAAAGTTGCTAGAACCATACATTTTACTGCCAAGCTCCCTGTGCAAAACAGAGCAACATACCACTACGCCAAATCAGCTGCTTTGTAAAAGAGGAAGACTGAAACTTAAATGGCTATAATTTAGTGAATTCAGTTCTCACCATAGCTGTCAACCTTTTAGTACAAAACACCAGGACAAACCCAGTAATGAGGGAATACAGCCCTCAAACATTCAGTGAATTCAGTTCTTGCCATAGCTGTCAACCTTAGCACAAAAAACCTGGACAAAGCCAATAATGGGAGGATACAGTCCCAAAAATAGGGACAAATTTCAAATATTCATCTTATAAACTTAGAAAATTGCTAGAATAAAAGGTTGTGTTACGGTTGTGTTACTATGTATTTTCTGAAGAACATGAAGTCTGAAATTCAAATGCCTGTCAATTTTATTGCTGACAGAATAAAAACAATTTTCAGCAGAGACCCAGGGAGAAATACTGCAGACACGTCTTTGTAAAATGACAGGGCACCAGAGCAAATCCACACAAACACAGGGAGGAGATGCAGACTCCACACAGAAGGCACCCCAGCCAAGAATCAAACCAGAAAACCTATAGCTGTGAGGCAACAATACTACCACTGCACCATCAAATATGCAAGGACTTAAACATTCAGAAACCTGAAGTCTGAAATTCAAATGCCTGTCAATTTTATTTAACGTTTGTTAATCAGGACAGTCTGACTTGGAACAAAAAAAAAAATTCAGCAGAGGCCCAGGAAGAAATAATGCAGACATGTCTTTGTAACATGGGAGGACACAAAAGCAAACCCACACAAACACAGGGAGAAGATAAAGACCCCACAAAGAAGGCACCCCAGCCAAGAAGCAAACCTGAGAACCTGCAGCTGTGAGGCAACAATGCTACAACTGCACCATCAAATATCAAGCATTGCAACATTTACAAACCGCAGATATTATGAGGAACAGATCAGATCAAATATGAGGCAAAAATCTGCAGTTTTTTTCACAAATGGTGGTGGGTAGGGAATTCAGGTCTTTAACACCTGCATACATGGTACAGGGTTCAAGCCTGAGGTATTCCCTACCACACACACACACACACACACACACACACCTGTAGTAGCAAACCACAAAAACTAAATATACTGCACTGGGTGCCAAACAGTCGTCATGAGAGTCCAATCAAGACAAAATGAAGTGTAGAAGAATAAAAATATTTCAATGCATTGGCTGCATGACAGCTTAATATCTAGATGGAAACAAAAAATGTTGTGAGGCATGAAAAAATAAATTACTTTTTTAAATACATTAATGGAATGCCAGTCAAAATCAAGTATAAGAAAAACAAGCAGCACTCAACTCAAACTGCTTCTTGCACTGCAGTTCTAATTATAATGTATATTCAGCTTTATTAAAGTAACAAGTAACATGCTGAAAGTAGAAATCTCTGATGCCCCCACTTGTAAAAATGTTCCTTATCCAAAAAAAGACCTGCTGCCTGACATCTACTTGTTTCATGGGGAAAACATGATCAAAGTAAAAAATGAAAAGCAATCAAGAAATAAGCTCAAGATACATTGCTTAAAAGGATTACTGTACAGGTTATGGACCACGCGATTGGCATTCGGTTTACGCTAAAGCCTGCAGAGATGACTGGAAGTCTCCAAGTGTAATGAGACTCTTAAAATAATGTAATTCTGTCCTTTATTACAAATACTGGCATATGCATTTCAATACCCAAGGCTTATACATTATCTAGTTAAGTATTCTCTACATGGCAACAGAAAGGCTTTCAATGTTGGCAATTCTTTAACAGTATGCTTATTAAAGCTTACTTGCATCTTGCAATCTCAGCCAAGCTTACCTGATGGTCATTAAAGTATTGCTACTTAAACACAGAGCAACAGGCACTTTGAGTAATAAGCATAAATCAACAGTACAAAAAATATGACAGAAACCAGACCATTCTGTAAAAATCAAGGACAGATGAAAAGCCACTCTAGTACTTGTGTCTACCTTAGATGGGTGGGATTCTCTGCACATTTACACTGCATAACTACTATTTACCTTGCTTCGACACATCCAGAGTCACTACATGGGGGAGTGGGGTGTAACAAGTATGTCACAGTTTGAAATGTCTCTGGCTGACTTGTGATGGCCGTGACACATTTGTCATACCTCTCAACCTCAGAGCAAGAAATCTGGACAAAGCCATACAAAGAAATGGGACAAAGGCCCAAAAATAAGGACAATTTTTAAAATATTGCTCTTATAAACTTAGAAAGCTAATAGAGGTCTTGCATTAGTATGAATTTTCTGAATGGTATGAAATCTGAAACTCAAATGTCTGTCATTATTTTCTAACTTCAGTCTTTAATTATTTGTCACTAATTTGCAAAAAAAACACAATTTTATGAAAAATGGACCAAAAATGTGATATGAGATATAAAATAGCAACACAATACAGCTGGGAACCTGTCAAAGAAGGGACACTTTAATATTAGTACTGCTAACTTGAGCAGCTGAGAAAATAAAATAATCTACATGCATTTCTGAAATAAAAGTAATCTGATTATTACAGTTATTTCTTAATTATAAACCCTCCATGTTTTCTTCCAAAATTGCTATTTTGCGGAGGGATCATTAGGGGAAGAGCAACATTTTGAGTCAAAATCAGGGACAGTTCAGAGGTTTGGCTATGCCTAATTCTATAAAGCAATTTATTTGCATGTACCTCTCAACCTGTTAATGCAATAAATCTGGACAAGGCCAAATATATTGGGGGAACATATAAACAGTACTAAAAATTGCTCTTGTATAAACTGGGACATAAATCTGGACAAGGCCAAATATATTGGGGGGAACATATTAACAGTACTAAAAATTGCTCTACTATAAACTGGGACAGTTGATAGAACAGGTCTTACTTTAGCATGCATTTTTCTGAAGGTTATAAAGTCTGAAACTAGGTGTGTCATTATTTAGTGACTTAATTCCTAAATGATTTGCCAGAAAACCACAAATTTTTATGAGGAACAAACCAAAAATAAGAAGCAAAAAATCTATTCATGCTTTGAAAATCTGGACAGTTGGGAGGTATAGTTCAGCTGGGGCTATCTAAGTTTGCCGCCCTTCCCCCTCACAAAACCATGGTCGAATGAAGCCTCCCTGCAGCCATTCCAATGATCCATTACTTTGCTATTTCACTCCATTTACCATAAACACTAATGTGCATACTGATTTACTTCTATGATGATTTGAACTTCATTTGAAAGTTTTATTTTTGCATTTTACAGCACAAACACTAAGACATCTGCTAAACAAACTTGGCATTAAACCTTCTCTGCCCTTGAAACTCACATTCATTGAAACAACATTAAAACCCACATTCAAAGAAAATACATTTTACCCGTGGCAGATAAAAATTAATTCTGGGCTGTTTTCAAATCATAGGCCCTTGCATATGAAACATACATGTGCTCTTTGATACACCTTCCTATTGCTTTGAACATTTTTCCAGTAAACAAAACAAAACTGTCCAATTCAGAACATTTCCATCATAAAAGTCTACTCAAACTTCTACAGTCCACTATTATCAGTAAATATGCACAATTCTACAGTCCACCATTATCAGTAAATATGCACAATCTCTGAAGTAGTAAAAAAGTCATCTAAATAATTCCACGTTAAATAAATCTGTAATGAAGAGGTTGGTGCTAGCAATCACCTTTATATTTCATGGTTTCATCGAAAAATAAAGTGTCTGATGCCCCTGTGGAATAAATTGCCTAAATTACATTAAAAATAAGCTAGTAATCTTGCAATAGGAAATGGATGGCAAACTGATAACAGGGTCATAGTATCTTAATTTTCAGTACGGCAGCATTCACCTCTTATGGGAGTAGAACCAACAACCTTCTGCATCAAAAGCAAGTACACAACCTTTTGTGCTATTAGCAATGTAAGCTGACTTAGCATCATCAGCACTAAACTTCTCTTCCCCTGCAGCTCTCAGCTCCTTGTAAAATCTACTCAATACTCAACTGCATCTCAACTTCGCAGCACAAGAAGTCTGGAAAAAACCAAATTTATTGGGATGGGTCAAAAGGGCAAAAACCAGGGACACATTAAACATTGCTTGTATAATCTTGGAAAGCTGCTATAATAAAATGCTGTTACCACCATACATTTTACTGCCAAGGTCCCTGTGCAAAACAGTCAACAGCAACATACCACTACGCCAAATCAGCTGCTTTGTGAAAGAGAGGAAGACTGAAACTTAAATGGCTATCATTTAATGAATTCAGTTCTTGCCATAGCTGTCAACCTTAGCCCAAAAAACCTGGACAAAGCCACTAACAGGGTATTACAGTCTCAAAAATAAGGACAAATTTCAAATAGCCATCTTATAAACTTAAAAAATTGCTATAATAAAAGGTTGTGTTACTATATATTTATTGCTAGAATAAACGTTGTTTTACTATGTATTTTCTGAAGAATATGAAGTCTGAAATTCAAATGCCTGTCAATTTTACTTCTGACGGAACAAAAACAATTTTCAGCAGAGGCCCAGGGAGAAATACTGTAGACACATGTCTTTGTAAAATGGCAGGACACCACAGCAAATCCACACAAACACAGGGATAAGATGCAGACTCCACACAGAAGGCACCCCAGCCAAGAATCAAACCAGAAAACCTATAGCTGTGAGGCAACAATACTGCCACTGCACCATCAAATATGTAAGGAACTAAACATTCAGAAGCCTGAAGTCTGAAATTCAAATGCCTGTCAATTTTATTTAACATTTGTTAATCAGGACAGTCTGACTTGGAACAAAAAAAACAATTCTCAGCAGAGGCCCAGGAAGAAATAATGCAGACATGTCTTTGTAACATCGGAGGACACAAAAGCAAACCCACACAAACACAGGGCGAAGATACAGACCCCCCCCCCCCACAAAGAATGCACCCCAGCCAAGAAGCAAACCTGAGAACCTGCAGCTGTGAGGCAACAATGCTACCACTGCACCATCAAATATCAAGTATTGCAACATGTATAAACCACAGATATTATGAGGAACAGTTCAGATCAAATATGAGGCAAAAATCTGCAATTTTTTTACAAATGGTGGTGGGTAGGGAATTCAGGTCTTTAACACCTGCATACAAGGTACAGGGTTCAAGCCTGAGGTATTCCCTACCACACCACCATGAGCCTAACCACCAGTATATTGCACCAGGGGCATTTTCACACACACACACACACACACTCGCTCTCTCTCTCTCCCCCCCCGTACACTTACCTGGTCCTGTAGTACATCCCTGTCTGCACACCACCATAACTCCAGGTCCCTGTCCGCAGAATCACCACCACTACTTCCATAAATCCAGGTCCAAACCCCCGACGAGTGCAGCTGAAAGCCCGCGCAAATCTGACCTTGCCCTTGCCCGTCGCGAGATCTTACCCTGCAGCAAGCTCCAATCCAGACCCGAGATCCTTCTCCTGACTGCCGACCTTGCAGTCCGACCCCGACGCGTTTCCCCAGCGAGTTCCCAGGCAGTCTATGCAGTTTAAAACTGCATAGACTTGTGGGAGCGCTCCTGTCCACGTGTCTCTATCAGGACTGCTGCTGAGACAATCTGCGCATGCTCCATGCTCCAGACTGTCTCAGCAGCAGTCTGGACTAATCTTGCATGCCAAGTCCGCGAAATTTTAAAATATTTTTTTCTTATTTTTTTCTTTTTATTTTTTTTATTTTGTTAATTTGAAGTTGAGGGGGCTGCAGTCCGGCAGTCCAATAGCACGGGCCGCCCCTGGGCTCCTGTCCGGGTGTTTTTTTGAAATTCTGTGATTTGTCCGGGTTTTTCAAAAACCCAACCAAATCGCAGAATTTTCAAAAACCAGACATACCTATTTCAGTGGGATTATCCCGGGACCGGCAGTCCAATCCCGAGTCCTGCACTGCCGGTTACAGTCCCGACAAAACAGCCTTCGCTTTGTTTTGGGTTTTTTTTGCTTGGCCCCTATACCGGTATACCAGCCAATCAAAAAATTGCAAAATGGAGCTCTGTTCAATATGGAACAGTTTGATGCTCCTCATTGAACAGAAGAGGGTCCACTGTGTGAGTTTTTGATTGGCTCATATACTGGTATACAAGCCAATCAAAAAAATAGAAAAACGGAGCTCTGTTCAATGCGGAACTGCTTGATGTCCCGCATTGAACAGAAGAGGGTCCACTGTGCAGGTTTTTTATTGGCTCATATTCAGTGTGAAAGACCTTTTGTCCCGACCTGGCCAGTCAAGAATCTGGCAACCCTAAGAGGAAGAAAAAGTATGTGCTGGTATAATACCAGTACATTTTTTTGTTCTCTTTTTTGTATAACCAAATATGGTAACCCTAGTTATACAGCCTATTGATTTTGTGATTCCAAAAGGGTAGCTTGTTTTTTGAGTTAGTTCTGTATTTCTTCCTGGTGGGTACAGCTGCCTCTATCCAGCTATTAACATGCTTGTACCGGGTTTCTGTGAAAAGTTCTACTTAGGCATCAGTGTTCTCAGGGTTTATGGGCCTTACATTTGCCAGGTTACTTAATAGCAGGAGGTTAGCCTTAGAGTAGTTCCTGAATATTCCAGGTTTAGCTGGGGGTCCAGGTTTTATTTTTACTTCAAAGGAGATCATTTTGTGGTCTGACCTTACCAGGGAAGACATTACAGTAGGAGGTGTGCAGCACTCTCCCATATTAGTGAGGACCAGATCCAGTATGCCTGCACCCCTGACTAGTGTATTGACTATCTGGTTCAGGGAGTTTGTGTATACAAAATCCAGGAATCTCTGTGTCTGTGCATTTGGTGTCATATAAGATTCCAAGTTAATAGTGGGATAATTAAAGTCACCCATGAATATGGTATTGAGTTGGATGGCTAGTGTTTCTAATAAGTATAAATACACGATACGGGTTTCCTGAGTGATAGAGGGGGACCTATAGCTGGCAAGGAAGTGATATTGGATTTTGCCTATGGTGATTTGAACATGGAGCAGCTCAAGTGCATTGTCCTGTTTGACCAGCCTTGTGGTATATTTATTTTTGATATAAACAGACACCTCCACCTTTAGTCCCTGTCTGTGTAGTAGCTGGTCTAAATGTGTGGACGGCATTATACCCTTCCACTGCTGGTGTGCTGTCCATGGCTTTAAACCATGCCTCAGTGACTGTAAGACATCTGCATTCTCTAGGATGAAGAGAGCTCCTAGGGAATGGAGTTTTTATTTTAGACTCCTAGCATTGAGCAGTAATACCTTTAGCTTTTCTTGATTTTGTTTTGCTATGTCAGAAGTACTTTCAGTTTGGCATTGCCTAAAAAAGGCACTATGGGGAAAGATAATGTTTTAGTTAATATTCGAAAGCCTAGAGGGGAGAGCTAAAGACCATCCCTGGCAAAACAGCGTGGTCTTTTGACTATCTCCTTCCAAGCTGACAAATATTGCACCCTCTTTGAATGACACCAGAAACTAAGCCAGTTATTAAAGTCAAACATCTTTTGTTCATATTGTGTCATCATCCTTGGAGATGGCAAAATGCTGCTCAGTGCTAGGCTCATACCAGCATGAGACACATATTATGAGAGCTCTATGATGTCTCTCTTCATATAGTCTAGGGAGGCATGTCTCAGGTCATTTACTCCCACATGGACTATGATTGAGTCATACTGGTACTCGTGATCCAGTGACCTGAGTGTGTGCTTAATGTGGTAGACTGTAACCCCCAATGAGCAACTGACAATGACTTTCTCCTTACTCAGCCTGGTGAGAGGGACATCACATTGTCTCATGATGGCGTCTCCAATGACCAGAATGTTGGATTGTGTGGTGGCTTGCCTTATGGGCTTAAAGATAGATGCTCCATGAAATGTGGCTCTGTGTGTTGATGTGGGTGTTCTTTTGAAAGAGTGCATTTGGGGCTGCTGAGGGCATTTGTTACATGTACTTTGTCCAGGAGGTCTTTGTGGTTTAGGAAGGTTACAGTGAAGTGCCTCAGCATAAATGGGTCTATATGTCTGCTTTGAATTGTGCATGATGGTTTCAGCATGTGTACCACTGACAACCTTACTGACATTTGGAGTACTTTTATGTGAGAGCTTTGCCTCCAGTGACATTGTGTAAATACATCTCTCGCATACCATATCAGTTTGCTTGAGAATTATCTGGTTGTCATTAAACATGAGGCAATTTCTACATTCCCACAGGATGCCCATATCCACCAAGGTTGTAATTGAGACAGTGAGAACGTTCATTTCCATGGCAACATACCCTTTTTTATTGATTATATAGCTGGAGTGAGAATATAAAGCAATGTCAGGAGTACTCCATTTGCAACTCTGGGAACAGTGCTTGTCATTGCAAACTAGTTGTCCTGTGTGCAACTAGGTACTGTATAAAGTTCAGTCATGCTTTTACAGGAAAAATGTCACTCATGGTGTCTGTGTCTGTTTAGGACATGGCCAAACACATGAGGGGAAACTAATATGTAGACCCTTAAAATTTAAGGATGAAGTATTTAGGCAGATATTTTGAAGTTAGAAACAAATCAAGCCGTACTTATTGAAAAGAAAGCGTTAGCTTGTCAAGAATGATGAAAAAATGGGAGTCACATGAATGGCTACTGCTTGGCTACTACTAGTGCTGGTCTCACCACGACTTTACTCTGCTGGGATACAATGCTCCTTTCCTTATCTCACGGAAGCAAAACATTAGCACCAATCCAAGATGAGGAGCAGGTCACAGCCTTTTTGGTGCTCCACTGTATTGTCCTAGCAACCAGACCAATCAGGCCATTAAGCACAGACACTCACTTTCCAACCATAAACAGTCAGGAATCAATGCACTCTGCTCCTTCTCTCACCAAGAACAGAATAGAAGCACAAATTCCAAGCTGTTACCTATGAAGCAGTTATTAAGCTTTCTGGTGATCAACAGTCTCCAAGAAATAATGCTCCTGTGCTTCTTCTCTCACCAGCAGAAAAATAGAAGCACTAATCCCAAGATGACTACTGAAAGGCAAAATGTGGGCTCTCCAATAACTGTTAGTCTTGTAATAGATGTTTAAAGGTAAGATGAAAAAATGGGTTAATATTATAAACACTACAGTATGCACTAAGCAGCTAGATATGAAAAAGGGAGAAACTAAAGTTTCAGCTGTCTAAGTGGAGAATCACTACTTTTAAAAGAGCAAGATAGATTGAAAGGGAGTGGGCATTTTGTTTTCTCACTCTATGGAATACAGTGGGATGGCCAATAAATTTAAACAGTTGAAGGAGAGTGGTTTCACAAAATGATAATTTTGTGCTTACTCATAACAGCCAGTGAAGACATCCATGATGGTGCAGTGGTAGCGTTGTTGCCTCACAGCAAGAGGTTCTCCCGTTCGATTCTCGACTGGAGTGCGGGGAGTGCATTCTGTGTGGAGTCTGCATGTCCTCCCCGTGGTTGGGTGGGCATTCAAAAGACATGCGTAAATGGGTGTGCCTTCGTTGAAGGTTGAACATCGAGCTGGCACCTCAGCGTTCGTGAAAATCTACTGCCAATCATTAGCAGACCAGAATTCCGCTGTGGCGACCCCTAACCGGGAAAATCCGAAAGACAACAACAACTCATAACAGCCAGTGAAAGGGGACAGTGAAGGAGATATGTGGTCAAATTAACATAATGTGCAGGCAAGTATAAAGACAGCTGTGTTTAAGAACACAACAGCAAAAGGGTGAGAGGATGGGAAAAATTCTGTGTGACTCACAAGAGACACAGTTTTGGTCATTTTACAAGTTTTAATATGCAATTCAAGGCAAAATACAAGTAAAACACAGTGCAAAGAAAACAGATCACAATATACAAAATAGAAGAAGGCAATAAAGCAATACAAAATACTGTAAATCAAAAGTAAACTATCCTTTCCCAAGCTGTGTCAGATTCTCGGTGAGCTTTTCCAGTAACGCTTTGAAATGTTTTATTTCACCCCTTAAATAGAAGGTTTAATTTCCAGCTCTACCCCTCTATTCACAGATAATTAACCTTAACTGACCTGTTCTGACTTCTATGTGACTCCTTAGTTGACCTGTTCTAATGTGTGATTTACAAGAGACATAGTTCTGGTCTCCTTACAAGTTTTAATATGGAATTCAAAGCAGAATACAAGGAAAACACAGTGTAAAGAAAACAAATCACAGTACACAAAATAGAAAACAGCAATAAAGTAATACAAAGTGCAAGAAATCAAAAGCAAACTAACCTTTCCTTCACAGCAAGCTGTGGCAAAGTCTGGGGAAGCTTTTTTGGTAAACCTTTGAAATGTTTTATTTCACCCCTTAAATAGAAGGTTTAGTTCCTACCTCCACCCCTCAGTTCCCAGATAATTAACCTTAACTGACCTATTCTGATTTCTGTGCGACTCCTTAAATAACATGTTCTAATGTGTGACTTACAAGAGACACAGCTGTAGTTTCTTTAGACGTTTTAATATGCAATTCAAAGCAGAATACAAGTAAAACATAGTGTAAAGAAAACAAATCAGAGAATACAACATAGAAGAATGCAGTAAAGAAATATAAAATGCAAGAAATCAAAAGCAAACTAACCTTTCCCTCTCAGCAAGTTGTGGCAGAGTCTGAGTGAGCTTTTCAAGTAAAGCTTTAAAATGCATCATTGTACACCTTAAATAGAAGGTTTAGTACTCCTTAAATAGAAGGTTTAGTTCCTAACTCCACCCCATCAGTTCACAGATGATTAACCTTAACTGACCTGTTGTAACTTATGTGTGACTCCTTAACTTGACCTGTTCTAATTTCTGTCTTACAAGAGACACAGCTGTGGTTTCTTTCCAAGTTTTAATCTGCAATTAAAATCAGAATGCAAGTAAAACACAATGTAAAGAAAACAAATCACAACGTACAAAATAGAAAAAGGCAATAAATACAAAATGCAATAAATCAAAAGCAAACTAACCTTTCCCTCACAGCCAAGTTATGTCAGAGTCTTGGTGAGCTTTTCCATTAAAACTCTGAAATATTTTATTTCACCCATTAAATAGAAGGTTTAGTTTCCAGCTCTACCCCTCTGTTGACAGATAACCTTAACTGACTTGTTCTGATTTCTGTTTGACTCCTTAATTGACCTTCTCTAATGTGTGACACACAAGAAACACAGCTGTGGTATATTTACAAGTTTTAATATGCAATTCAAAGGAGAATACAAGTAAAATACATGCGTCTGTGCGATGTATGTGTGTGTGTGTGTGTGTGTGTGTGTGTGTGTGTGTGTGTGTGTGTGTGTGTGTGTGTATATACATACACACACACACACACACACACATGCAAACACACACACACACACACACACACACACACACACAGACATATATATATATATATATATATATATATATATATATATATATATATATATACACAAGTTAATCTACATGATATACTTCAAACTAAGTTAAGCACAATTCTTGATATCTGCTGGTATCTGTCCATTAAGCATCAGAGCAATGTCAACAACATCCAGTTCTTTCATCTTCACTGTGGATACTGATTGTCCCCATAAATATAAGAGGACTGGTTATGTAGTTTGTGATGTGCCATGCATTAATAATACCTCTGTTTGCATATGACTGAGCTTATGATAATGATTATTACTCGTCTAGCTGAGGATTTATTCCAAGTTACCCTTAGACACAGATTCCAAAATAAAGGAGAGGTATAGCTGTATATTACCCGTGAAACAGAAATACAAATCCCCTCTATCTACATGACCTGTCTTACTGGTAGCATTTGCATAGACAATAATAATGGAGCCATGATGAAGCCTTGTTTTTCTTACATGTGTCGAGTAAATCTCAAAGAAATAAGAAGCAGAAGTAACCCGGAAAGAATAAGCTAAGATGTAAGAAACAAACCATTTGAGTACAACAGAGTTAAAATATATATATATATATATATATATATATATATATATATATATATATATATATATATACATATAGGAAGATGTGGTGACAAGATTCCATCATTCACTATGTCAGGCGCTTCCAAAAGTTTTAAGTAAGGCTATAACTGAGTGCAGTTTTGATTCTTTGTAGTGAGAAGACCAGTCTCTACCCTAACAAGAGCATTCTCACCCAAATGTCCTGAATGAAAACATGATTGACTAGGATTAAAAAATATTATGGGATTTAAGACATTGATACTGTGTTTCATAAACTGCCTACACAGTAAACTTCCTCTAAAGTGAAATTCAAGAAACCGTCAGAAATATTCTGCTCTGCTTGAATTTAAAGATGATCTCATACGGCTGATAGATATCAAGTCCTCTTTTAAGTAAATTGAATTGCCTGCCAGTCTTAAAGAAATGTGAACAGTTCAAAATAACTGGGCCCAGGAACTCCTTTCAAGACTGTTTTATTAATCTAAGGACTATAGCTAGTCCACAATAAGATGATAAAAAAAAAACTTCAACCACACACACATCTCCATAGCTGAATTCCCTAAACTGTGTTCAAGAGAAATCAATGCTGTGTGCATCAGGACCAATAATGGAATAATTGGAAGATGTGCCATGAGTGAAGAACCTCTTAAATTAGAATAAATAATTTGCAAAGTTCAGTACAGTTTCCCCATACCTACTCCAGGTGAGCATTCTGTGAATACTAACATGGGCTGAGCTGCCCAAGCTAGCTTTTTATTGTTGAACATAACTGGTAGTTTGATGCAGCAGGTATTTCACTGCACAAGATCATTTCATTCTTACATAAGATATCACAAAAGAACATCTAGCACGGATGTTCCTGAAGTGTATTGATCAGGAAATCCATGGATTCTAATAAAAAAACACTAAGATAATAAGGCTGATAATACTGCAGGATACCTTCAACAGGATCTAGCCCCACAGACATACTCAACACTCTCTGTCTTAGTGTTATCATCAAATCAGCTAATCCTATTCCTGATATCCATATTGAGGTCTGCTTTATGGATAGATAGATAGATAGATGGACAGATAGATAGATAGATAGATAGATAGATAGATAGATAGATAGATAGATAGATAGATAGATAGAGACAGATAGACAGACAGACAGATAGATAGATGCCAAAGATGACTGGTCTCAGGCACGGCCGTCCTTAGCAACTGTGAAGCCCAGTTTGGACAATTTTGTTGGGGCTTCCAGTTAATTTCATCACTTATCACCACACCCCTCTTCCGACCTCTTTCCATCCTCTAGCCTCCAGAACTTAAGATTAGTTCCTATTAGGAGTAAGGAATGCATGATGTTACTTTGTATTAAAAACAAAATAATATGTTGGTTATTTTAAAAAAAAACAACACAACTCTAAGCAGAAGATGCTATTATGAAGTAAGCTAAATTAAAACAAGAAATCTTGTGTGTCCATCTCTTGTTTTCATTCCCAATATGCTGAGATGCCATAATGTCCAGCCAGTTGAGATGATGGGGATGGACATGATGATTTGGGGAAGACTGGAGGCCAAAAAGAAGATGAATATTTTCAAAACTGAGTTATCCATTCTTATATCATATATCCTCTTCTGCTTCATAGCTTTATAATCACTTCCTACACGAGTACTGAACCATTCAACGAAGTCCCTTGCTCAGTTAATTCTCTTACCTTGTTGCATTCATAAAACAGTTGAACCTTCTCAGAATTATTATTATTATTATTATTATTATTTCAATAAACATCATCTCAGGTCTGTCCTTACAAATGGCATTGCTTACTCACCTCCACACATATAACATGCTTATAACTATTTATTAAAATTTATTTTTATTTACTTATTTGCTATACCAGGTACATGGACTAATGCTTGCAGATCACTTCCAGCTAAAGCTTAGGCCACAAAGGCCACTGTAAAGATGAGATGCATAGAAAATATATGGTAGCCGGTAAGCAGCATGTTCTGGTAGGTAGGCATACTTTGTATTGTTTTAAGGAAACCCACTTGGATGTGAATAGAACATTCAAAACTCACAATCTGCTCAGCTTTCTGCAGCACATGTCAACTTAAAACTTCTCCCCTGCCCAGCTCAACCATTTTCTTCCTTTTGGTTTCTATTTCTTTACCCCTCTGATACAGACACATTTTGTATGTGACTCGGAAACTATGCTATCCTTACAGTACTTTTATGAGCTAAACTGTTTCTGTTTTCCCATTTTAGCCAAGTGAAATAATTTTTCTATCCACTTCTGCCTCCCTTCGCTTAACCTACACATCTTGTTTCACTTCTTCTGGATTGTTTTGCTGTTGTCTGCATTTGCAGTAAGTATTTCTCTGCCATACTGTTGAAGTCGTAACATTCTCTCATAAGTCTTGGTAATTACAAGTTAAAAAAAACACTAAAATGCATCACATGACTCACTCTTAAACATACCTCTCAACCTGGCAACATAAAAAATCTGGACAAGGCCCTTGAAAAATAGGTACAAATCTGTACACTGATTAACATCTAATTTACATACATAATTATGTAACCCCACCCACTCCATTGGAGTTGTGGGATACCAACTTTCAAACATAACTGAAGAATGGGCAACCAAAATATGGCACCAGAGTCCCCCTGCAGCCATTCGAATATCCCATTATCTGCCTATTTCACCCCAATTACCATAAACACTAGTGTGTGCATACTGCTTTACTTTTACAATGATTATTTGGATTTTATATTTACAGCACTGATGCACAACAATGCAAAAACACTACTAGAAATCTAGTAAAAGCAATATTGTCTCACAATGAAAATAGTTGGCATTAAAACTTGTCTGCCCTTGAAACTCACATTCATTGAAACAGCATTGAAACCCACTCACACCACATCCAAAGAAAATCCATTTGGCCAGTGCACCAAATGCAAACACTTGACTGTTAGCATTCTTCAACTAATGACACACAATGCATTTTAACCTGAAAGGCCAGTTAAATTTCACGTGAGCTTCATGTATTGGCCTGCATGACTTTGCACATTATCACGAGACTTATAATATCACTATCGGAGGACCTTTCACAACCCTTCTAATACACAAGTACAGCATATAGTAAAAAGCAAACTCAAAATGGCAATGAAGGAAAAAACAAAGCTGAGGCTAAGAATGTACACAGCTTTACATGTATATCTGCAAAGCATATTACTATACACTTGTGTCTTTACAGACAAACGTATATGAATTATTCATTCACAGACATAAAACCATCCTTAAGTAATGAAAACCGCAATCAGATATATTCAGAAATGTCCAGGCCATTTTTTTGAAAGTGCAAGTTGTTATGCTGTCATAATGAACTGTAGCCTTAAAAGAACAGAAAAAAAAACAGAATTAGATAGAGAAAAATATTATGATTTGCAGGGAAACCACACAACAGCTAAAAACACCACTTGTAATCAGCTGTACAATAATACAAATTCCGTTACCACTAGAGTTACAATCGAGGAAACAAAAAACAGTGCAACAACATCTTTATATAATCCATCCATCCACAATCAACAACATGGTTTAACAGTAACAGTCATCTACAGCCAAGTTCACACTACCAGGTGGCTATATAATCATTTAAGGAAATTAATAACTACTGATTTTGCTATATAGGACTAAACTACTTAAGGGCAGTTTGTCAATCCGAAAAGCAATTACCAAAGCCTTATGTAATATTATTGCAACTATGCTAGATTATTAAACTGTGGGTCTGTGAATGTGAACAAACTTCCCAGATGCGGTCATGAATATAAAGAACAGGAAACAGCAGTTTAATTCAGGAAGCACTGGCAAACAGGAAAGCACAAAGGATAGAAGTTCTTTGTTGCTAATAAGCTGGAAGTTACTTTGATAACAGCTGGGGTTATATTTTTTGAATGAATACCATACACCATTAACATCACAGAGATTTGACTAAAAAAAATTAGCACAGAACTAAAAGATTAGATGCCATTAACATCTGAAGCAGCAAAACGTTCTATCAATGATATGCATTATTGTAGAACAAACTAATAAAATAGATCTCTTAACTGCATTTGTTACTTAAGCACAGTTATTTTCTTAATCCTTACTTCACAGTACTTACTTCACAGAATAATCACATCCAAACAATTTCTTCATTCTGATGCCGACGAATGATGCTGTATAATCCAGCAACCTTACCAGTCCAATAATGAGCAGCCAGAACATGAAATAGAAGTTAATCCAACACCAGCAACTGTTTGTTGCCATTCCAGGTTCCCGCTCGCATTTCAAACAGGCCAGAAATGTGTGAGCTCAATTCTGACAGGCTGGGAGAGTGAACTGACATCATCACGCAGGCTGGTAACCCTGGGGGAGCTGACTTCATCATGCACGCAATGACATCAACTCTAACAGCTGTGAAAAATTAAAAACAAAAGAAAAAAATCTGAACTGAAGGGGTGCCACTCGGTAATCGTGGCACCCCTTCATTTGAATCCCAAAACTTGGTAAAAACCGAGAAATTCGGCACGGTTGAGAGGTATGCTCTTAAAGGTCCCAGCACAAATCATCTAACAAAAGTATCTAAATTTCACAAACAAAGGCAAGTTGATACATAAAAATAAAGATGAAATCCCAAAATATGTGATGAATATACAAGTCAAAAATATTTTATAAAAATATATTATAGAAGTATGTTGCTCATTATGCTTACACAAACGAAAACTCGTTTTTATAGCCAACGACAGTGTCGGTGGCCTGGAAAATGTGTTAAACAGCACAGGCACACACAGTAAATAAACAAGCTTCCCGATGGGTAAACCTGTTAAGTCCACTCGTGTGGACAGCAGGAAAAGCTACATAAGGCAAATAATGCATGCTGTACACTGGCAGGAAAAGTGTACTGAGTGAAATCTGCGTATAACTCAAACGTATAAATACAGACATAAGTAAGAGTATAGGGAAATTAGTAAGGGCAGCTACAATAGATGGGTTACCAGGAATGTGTACTGAGGAAATGTGCACAGAAATTAAACAGATGTATACAGAAATATGTAAGAGAGGAGGGTAATTGTTCAAATTATAGTAAGATAATTGATGGAAAAGGTCCATATGTCACAAAGGCACTACTGTAATAAATAAATATTGCTATATGTATGTTATAATAATTAAAAGTGGTCACACTTCCTGAGCGAATATAGATAAAAACAGACATGATATCATAGGATGTGACAGTTACACAAATTAACATTGTAACAGAGGGGATTAAATGACATATGACTGTGATTAACATGCACAGTTGAAATGAAAGTTCGCAAGGACAGTATATACAATATGGGATATTTGCATAGTATGCATTTTGTCAACATAACATGTTAGAAAATAGGAATGGCTTAAAAGCCACAGTTTTGTTTTGCAAGAATTGAACCCAGTCTATCAATGTTACCACTAACTTGTGTATTAAATGCATGCATCACAGAAGTAGGCCTAACCGATATACATAGAGGAAGGGAAGTATGCAGTTCAATATTTTAATGGTTGTGCATCCCATATGTTGGCGTGTGGTGCTACAAATGTGGGAGCAGATTGTGACATATGTATTCCCCTTGAGAAATGCACTCCTGCTTGACACAAGATAGTTGTGCAGACAGATAAGAACTGTTACAAACACCACACTATGATGCAATACATTCCTGGCATGTGCCATAGGAGGCAGCTATGGGTATTGTTACAAACAAATTAAATTAATGTGTGAATTAAGAATGAATCCCTGATAAAGAATGTAATTTAAGCATGTCAGACTGATGGGAATTAAATGAGTATGCTTATGTGCACATGTTTGTGATCAGTCCTATATCAATGTTTCATGGTCAAGGAAGATTCATCTGCATGTCTGTACACATACAACCCAAGAACTGGAACACACATACTTGTACACCACAGTACTCAATGCATGTGCCACAGTAACACCCTCACCATGGCATTGGCAGAACAAATATCTAATGTCATGAAATCCAGAGCTACATTCACATGTATTTGTGCAACATATCAAGGGATAAGGCAGACTTGATATAATGGTTGTTGTGTGATGTCAGTATGTTCATGCAACATGAATCCCTATGCTAGAATTGAAGATCAAGCTGTACAATTTGAAATGCCATTCAGCATCACATACTACAGCCGCTCATTGCTAGACCTTATACAAATACTGAGGATTACAATTGATAAAATGGAAGGGGTTTAGTCTGCTACATAGGCAACACATTCACAGTAAGAGTTTTACCTAATGCTGCATTTGGACCATTGTTAAGATGAAAAAACAAGTTTACAGACTTGATCATTATCTCCGCATCCCATCACAAAAATCCTACTTCATGTATGTCAAAATAACATCTTTGAAAGGACAGTGATAACCTATTTGACCAGGTTAAGATGTAGGTATTGTTCTTCAGCAATGCAATGGCAGTCTGAAAATGTCATAACATGACCTTTACATGCATTAGCCTAATGAATCATCAACAGTACGTATGTGTGAGAGAGAGAAGGGGTGAAGACAGAGACAGATATACAGACGTGTATGAAACAGTGCTGTCATGGGTCATTAAAGCACATTTTTAACATGGGTCCTTAGTGTTCATCTGTCATGCTATGTGTCAGTAACTGACGGCTATCGGATTCAAGAAGCTGTAGGACAGGTAAAACCTGATGAAGACATGAGTAGAATAAGGGTGGTTTACTAAATCTTCATTATGGTCATGGATGTGCTGGTAAAAGCTTAACGGGATAAAAAGTAAGGCATGTCATGAAACATGAAGAACACCAGCCAAGTGACAGTAAAGGATATAAAACACCAGCCAAGTGACAGTAAAGGATATAAATTCAACCAAAGAAGACGTTCCACAAAGCACATTAATGCTTCACAAATACAATATGTTTTCGTTCATAACAAACTTCATCAGATCTGGTCTGAAAACATAAAATGCACTTATATATCATCCTAAATTAACACATAAACAGTCAATTAAGCAGAACAAATCAAAGTTGTAAAACAATTCTTTAAAACTTAGTAAAATGAATAAATATATAAATTTCATTTATTCAAATACAAATAAATATATTTATAAAAATCACTTTAAGCAGGTTAAAAGCCTTGAAATGTTAATAATTATAAATAAATAATCTCTTTCCTCATAAAATAATACTTGTTAATAACCTAAAGTCATACTTAGAACAACAAAATGGTGTACGGAGTGGAAAAAATGCACCAAGAAAAAACAGAATCAGCACTCCAAGTAGCCAAGAAGCAGACTCGGTAGTATCAAATAAAAATATTTAATTCCACAACAAGAAAGACTCAGTAGTAACATAGTCAGTCAAGCGCTTTCATCGTCCAAGACTAGAATCTGGTTTTTGACTACTTGGAGTGCTGATTCTGTTTTTTCTTGGTAAAATCATATTTAATCATTGGACCTATTATTCATTGTGTTAATACTCATTTTTTGTGGCTAAAGGCTAGCACTACAGTTAAGTTTCAGATTAAGAAAGCTCATATTCCCCTTTCTTAGAAAGATTTTATCTTTTTGAATAAACTAAAGCATAGGAATGTGTGTCAAAGGCAGGTGTTTAAAAAAAATTGTAAAACCATATAGAATGACAATGTCTTATATAAGGACATTATAATTTACTATTTAGCAGCTCTTAATTTTAATAAGGGAGCTATAGAAATATTATCATTCAAGCCTAGTAATACATTTGCTTGTAAAGTCACTTGCCACCACAGCTTCTTGTACTCAATACTTTCTTTCCACAAACCAAGAAAACTTTGGAAGGGCACTGGTTTTGGAATACAATGCCAGTGCCAATATGATAAGCAAAGTCATGGAAACTGAATGGAAAATGTTTATAAGTTTTACAGTCTTAGACAAAATATCAAAGGATAATCTAAAAATTGTCTATTAAAATTCCCACAATCTAAAGAAACTAAGAGAAAATGATTATGGGCAAGTGAATAAAAGTATGAGAAGGAATGGAACATACAAATGTGGACACTGTTCACAATGTATATATGCATATAATAAGGAAAACATAGTTGTAGAAGGTAGGGATTTGGAAATAAAAGGAAAAGAATTTTACAACTGTGTTTCTAGTGGTCTAATATTTTTAGCAGTATGTCAAATATGCTCCAGTTTTTACGTTGGAAAAACTGAAAGGAAACTAAAAAAAAGAATATATGAGCATTATTATGACATATGCACTAAAAAAGAGACCAACGCTTTATACAAACACCAACAAATTTGCACAAATGTCCATTACTTATTTTTTGTTTTAGAAAAGGTTAAGAAGGATATAGGAGGGGGGGTTGTGGGGAAAAAAGTATTGAGTATAGGGAAATGAGGTAGCAAGTGACTTTACAAGCAAATGTATTACCAGGCTTGAATGAAAATATTTCCATAGCTCCCTTATTAAAATTAAGAGCTGCTAAGTTGTAAATTATAATGTTTTTATATAAGACATTGTCATTCTATATGGTTTTACAATTTTTTTTAAACACCTTCCTTTGACGCACATTCCTATGCTTTAGTTTATTCAAATAGATAAAATCTATAAAAAAAGCTAAAGTGTAAATTATAATGTTTTTATATAAGACATTGTCATTCTATATGGTTTTACAAATGTTTTTTAAACACCTTCCTTTGACACACATTCCTATGCTATGAGAGAGAGAGAGGCACTGGCAAGCAAAGAGGAAGGCATTTTATCAAACAGCAATGAAGGTGTGAAACACGGTGAGATTTGCCATATGTGATGCTAAACCTATTCATGCTTTTTCAGATTGTCAACAGTGACATACTTAATGGCTTGGTTTGTTGTCCTTAGTGTTTTGGAGGTTAAATAGGTTAACTTGGCACACACATTTCTGGAATTACACACTGCAAAATGTTAGTTGACCATTTGGGATTCAATCATAAGGAAAAATAATGCATACATTTCAAACAAAGTGATTATTTGTCAGCATTACAGGAGAACTACCTTTTCAACTATACTCATTACAGATAAACTGCCTTAATCATGAATGGAGATATACTTCAGATATGCTTGTAGGTGTGTGACTTTAAGAAATCCTGGGAAATGCATTACCATGAAGGAGTCAGTATTACTGTTTGAAAATGTATGTCAAGTGGATAGACTTTCATGAGATGATTAATACAGGTTGTGGTATGATAACATACAAACTTCACTGCATGCACCTTCCTAAACCCAGAGTTGGGTTATGTGAGGAGAGAAGATGAATTTAACTTAAGTATTTTGCCCATCATAGATATTAAAGTGTATTTTTAATTCTTTATCATAAGTAACCTACTAAAACAATTGCATATGTATTCAGCTGTGTTTTATAAGTAAATCATTAATGAGATATGCTACTTAGAAAAATGTATTTATCAAAGTATTAATAAGACATTTAATGCAATAAAAATAATTATGATAGCCATTTCTAAGTAGTGTTACCTTCCTTAACAAAGTGTTGTTAGAAAATGCCTTCTGACACTTTTTGTAAAAAAACCTCTTGCCTTGATTTGACCCCTGGACCACTTATCCTTTATCTCTAAAATCCATGCACTTACATTTTGAGCCACAGAAACAGCTCAATGTTCTCCACTCAGTACTATCCAGAGTGCTGATGTTCACCCTTTGTTGCTATGCCTAATTGTGCCACAGAATGCTAGCCAAATAACATTTTTCACTTTTTTTCCTTAAGCAGGTAAGTTTGATTGTACACTGCTCAGCAGCAAGCAAGCAAGCAAGCAAGCAAGAACATAAGGCAAGAAAGAGAAAAAAAAATGAAGTTCTGGTGAAAGTAAGTCTTAAATTTTGAGCCATAATTTTCACATTCCCTTCACATAGAATGAATTTGAAACCCAGAGCAACTCTATTATAGGTCCAGTGTCAGTGCATTTGCAGCTTCTGTCACAGAAAGAGATATGCATCATGTATACATCACTCCCTCATTAGTAATACTGTGCAGCACAAACAAAACTGCAGTAATGAAAGGTACAGAAATGAAATTGTTCACTCTTTCCTTCATCAGTGAGCTCTGTTTGCTTTCTGCTAAGCAGTGCTGAAATTACACAGGTAAAACCTATATAACAATATATATTACACACAAGAAAACATATATAACAATATATATATTACACACAAGAAAACATATATAACAATATATATTACACACAAGAAAACGTATATAACAATATATATTACACACAAGAAAACGTATATAACAATATATATTACACACAAGAAAACGTATATAACAATATATATTACACACAATAAAACATATATAACAATATATATTACACACAATAAAACATATATAACAATATATATTACACACAAGAAAACATATATAACAATATATATTACACAAGAAAACGATATAACAATATATATTACACACAAGAAAACATATATAACAATATATATTACACACAAGAAAACGTATATAACAATATATATTACACACAAGAAAACATATATAACAATATATATTACACACAAGAAAACATATATAACAATATATATTACACAGAAGAAAACATATATAACAATATATATTACACACAAGAAAACATATATAACAATATATATTACACACAAGAAAACGTATATAACAACATATATTACACACAAGAAAACATATATAACAATATATATTACACACAAGAAAACGTATATAACAATATATATTACACACAAGAAAACGTATATAACAATATATATTACACACAAGAAAACGTATATAACAATATATATTACACACAAGAAAACATATATAACAATATATATTACACACAAGAAAACATATATAACAATATATATTACACACAAGAAAACATATATAACAATATATATTACACACAAGAAAACATATATAACAATATATATTACACACAAGAAAACATATGCTCAAACATTCCAAGCAGCATGCAGATTTAAGCCTTGCATTCTCCTTCCTATTTCTTTAAAAACACTTCATTTAACCTATGTGCTGCAATAATACTCAGGTGCAATGTAAAATGTATTCTCTTACTGCTGTTCAGAGTGCTGTAGCAAAGTTCACCCGTGCCTCCCACAAATGAGCTATTAATGGCATGCAAAACTAAATTTAAATTTCTCAGTTTTAACCTTAGGCAGCGGACTCTTGTTCACTGTTTCAAAATGTTGCCAGACCAAAGTGCGCTTTGCCAAAATGCGTGCAAACACAAACACATACACAAAAAAAAAAAAAGAAAAGAAAAGAAACAAACAAAAATTATCAGTAATGATAAATATCAGGGAATAATAGTGAAAATGTAGGATTGTGAAGTTTACAATTCTGTGTGTGTTACAATTTAATCATATATATAGAGAAATGGAATAAATTACCTTTAAAATTTGAAGATAGATTACAATTAATTAAAATGATCTTACTGCCAAAAATAAATTGCATGGCTCTTTCTATTTCTGTATTACCCAGTAAAAAACTTTTAAAAGAAATAAACAAAATGCTATTAAAATTTTTATGGTACCCCAAAAAGCACAGAATAGCTCTAACCAATCATATCAGACCATGGGAGCTTGCAGGAATAAATTTCCCAGATTTAGAATCCTATATCAAAGCCTCTCACCTAAAAACAATATTAAATTGGATAGATCCCAAATATTCTTTGGCTTGGAAAATGCTACATACAAGTATTATCCTAAATTAAAATAAGCTAATAAAAAATATAATTAAGAAAATTAAGTAACAAACTTTGTTATGTACTTTGCATTAATATACAGTATAATACTATTAAATTTACTAACCTAGATTACTTAAATCATATCTGTAAGTCCTTTAGAAGCTTTGTAAATATTGACATTAAAATATGGATCCAGCTTTTATTCCCCTTTAAAGCTATAAAAACTTTTTTGATAATATTAGTCTAGATACACTCAGCTATTGGGGAAGGAAAAAAATTACATGCTGGTTTCACTGCACAAAGAATTTAGTTACCATAGAAATACAAATTCTGATCAAAGAATACGATATACCAAATTAACAATCTGCATTCAAACTGGAACCTTAGTTTGAGAGACAGCCTTACAGAACTATCTGCAAATATATAGAGCTGAGTATATTTTTCTGTATTATTCTATATTATAGAGCTAAATTGTTTGCTTAGATATCTGTTGTCTTACTGCTCTGCAAATATATAGAGAACAGTATATATTTTTTGACTTTATAATTTGCACATTCCTCACATCTGTGTTGAAACTGTTTTTCCCACCCCCTCATTTCCTGCCTTGTCTTCAGCTATATAATTGAGCTAGTGTTGTGTGTCCTGTTAATTAACAATGTGCATTCAAACTGGAACCTTAGTTTGAGAGACAGCCTTACAGAACTATCTGCAAATATATAGAGCTGAGTATATTTTTCTGTATTATTCTGTATTATAGAGCTAAATTGTTTGCTTAGATATCTGTTGTCTTACTGCTCTGCAAATATATAGAGAACAGTATATATTTTTTGGCTTTATAATTTGCACATTCCTCACATCTGTGTTGAAACTGCCCCCCCCCCTCCGAGTTCTTGGTTGTAGTTTAAATTTGGTGGCTTTTGCAGTGCCCGCCCCACTGTAGATTTGATCTAAGACACTCCCTCAGGCCCATCTCTTTACCGCATTCTACCTAATAAACCCTTTCTGCACTTGCTTTTAGTCCTTTTTAATTTAATTATATTTTTTCAAACTGTGTGTGGACTAATATTGCTACATATTCAAGTGTGCCAGCTTGCACTGCATAAGAATTGTATTTACTACTGCTTTTGCTACTTTTCTGAAAAAAAAAAATCATCTGCTTTTACTGTACTTGTGTTTCTTCCTACTTTATTTTGCTTTTGCGTCATCTTAAAAGTACTCAATTGTATTTATTACTGCTTGGTGTAACTCATTCTAAGCCTTTTAGTTTAAACACTTGGGTTTCAGACCAGTTGTTTTACATTAAGAGGGTTTGTGGTCTGCACTGTAGTGGCAGAACAGGTAGCTTACATCCTTCTAAGTTGGGAACTGCTGATTGAGGGCTCAGTGTCTGTTATTCTAAAAGTGTATTAATTCTGGATTAAGCACTTGGGCTTTCAGGCCAGTTATTATACATTAAGAGGGTTTGTGGTCTGCCTTCTTGTGGGAGGAGAGGCTGGACTCTGCCCTTCTGAGCTGGGAATTTCTGGTTAAAGGCATATAGTGCATGCATATCTGAACTGCTTCTTACTGAAATTGGTACACCTTGTTTGCTGTAGCATAGACTAGATCCAGGCCTGCTGAATCTAGCTTTGTTTGTATAACTTGAGCACTAATCCAGGCATTCTTTAAAGTATTCAATTGCATTTATTACTGCTTGGTAGTAACTTGATTAAAGTGTAGCTATCATTCTAAGTCTTTTGGATTAAGCACTTGGGCTTCAGACCAGTTGTTTTACATTAGGAAGGTTTGTGGCATGCACTGTGGTGGCAGGACAGGTAGCTTTCATCCTTCTAAGTTGGGAACTGCTGATTGAGAGCTCAGTGTCTGTTATTCTTAAAGTGTATTAGTTCTGGTTTATGCACTTGGGCTTCAGGCCAGTTATTTTACATTAAGAAGGTTTGTGGTCTGCACTCTTGTGGGAGGAGAGGCTGGACTCTGCCCTTCTGAGCTGGGAATTTCTGGTTAAAGGTTTATAGTGCCTGCATATTTGAACTGTTTCTTACTGAAATTGGTACACCTTGTTTGCTGTAGCATAGACTAGATCCAGGCCTGCTGTATCTAGCTTTGTTTGTGTACTTGTTGTTTGTTTGCTTGTTATTTCCCTAAAACGCGGCTTCTCAGCGCTTCTGTGGATCCCTAGTTTTATCTGCATTGCTTACTGTACTTATTTCCTTGTTTCACTTGAAAGAAAGTTACTGTTTGTCATTTTTGCATTTAAGTTACCTGTAACACATTGCACTTAAGTTACCTGGCACTTGCTCACTAAAGCAATTATATAAGTCAGCACTAAAAATTAAAAGCACTACACCCTCACTCCCCATTGGCCCTTGTTTTCAATTACAAAGGAATTCCCAATATTATTCTAGCATGTCCAAAGGTCAGTTGTCAATCTCCTCTCCGGTCCAGCTGGTGAATCTGGGAATCTTGAGCCAATGTTACAACTGCCTCATGTACACAGACAACCCTCTCCTCCTCCCAACAAATTCCAACACATGTGAGAGATGCAATCATATAGCCAAACTGGAGGCTAAGCTCTCTCAACTCAGTACTGGCATAACCAGTCAGGAGGAGAAGGAAACCACACTCACTACAATTCCAGTCTCACATAGACCTACCACGACAGCAAACCAAACACATAATCACACAAAAACATACTCAGAGGCTCTAAATAAAGATCTGCCTAAGCAGCAGAGACCTCCAAAGCAGACACCCAAGCAACCGCTACCCCAAAACAAAACACGTGCAACACATATCTCACAAAGCCAGTGTGCCGAACAGTCACAGCCCTTAAGGCTAAACAACACACCTGATACACTTGTAATAGGTGACTCTATCGTCAGGCACACTGACGTCCCGCTCACCAGGCTGAACAAGGAGAAGGTCATGGTGAGCAGCCTGTTGGGCGCTAGGATCCGCCACATAACACAAGCACTCAGGTCACTCCAAGGCAAGTACAAATATGACTCAGTCATTGTCCATGCTGGTGTGAATGATCTGAGATGTACCTCCCTGGACTACATGAAAAGAGACATAGAGGAGCTCTCTGAGCATGTAGCCCAGGCCGGTATGACCCTGACCTTGAGCAGCATCTTACCCTCACCAAGAATGATGGCACAATATGAAGACAAGATGATCAATTTCAACAATTGGCTTAAGTACTGGTGTCATTCAAAGGGGATCCAATGCCTGTCAGCCTGGGATGATATGCTCGACAAGCCACGATACTTCGCTAGGGACGGCTTGCACCTGTCACCCCTGGGCTTTCGGATATTGGCAAAGGCTCTTGCTACCCCCATAGTGCCTTTTTTAGGCAAGGCTCAAAAGACAAACCCACCTCCATAGGTATCACAAGGGATAAGAAACTAAGAGTAATGCTACTCAACGCCAGAAGTCTAAACATCAAGATGCATGCACTAGAAACTCTCCTTAGCATGGAGAACATCAGTATCTGTGCAGTAACAGAAACCTGGTTCAGGGCTCCCGAGAGCACCCCAGCACTACCAGGTTATACCTCATACCATGCTTTTCAGCACCAAAACTTGGACCGAACCACAAAAGGAGGGGGAGTATCGATATTCATCAAATATACCCACACCTCCAGGTTGGTGGCAAAGCACGAAGCATCAGAGACTATCCATGTGCAACTAACAGTGAGTAAAACCGCCTTCCAGTTTATAACCTGCTACAGACCACCCTCCCAAACCCAGGAACCCCACAAAGCCTTCCTGAGAACACTGGAAAATATGAAGGTCTCTCCAAACACCATTATATTGGGTGACTTCAACTACTCAAACATAGACTGGGAGCATTACTCTAGCTCCAACACCCTAGCCCAAAGGTTCCTAGAAGTCATAAACTCAAATGCTATGGAACAACTTGTTACCACTCCCACAAGAGGGGAAAACATACTGTACCTGATCATCACCAACATGGGGACTCTATTCTCCAGACCAGAAGTGTATCCCTCACTGGTAAGATCAGACCATAAACTGATCTCACTGGATATTCACATCCCGACCCCACCCCCTGCCCAGAAAACCACACTGAAAAACTTCTCTAAAGCAAATTTCACACTCCTCAAAACCGAGGTGGAATCCTTCAAAGCCCCCTGGGCCTGTGGAATATATGGCCCAGACCGCAAAATCCTTTATAAATGCATTCTATGAACACCTTCAGGAATGCATGGATCATGCAATCCCAAATAAAACCAAGACCCAATCCTCCAAAGGCAGGCATCCTGTCTGGTGGACACCAGCCATAAACAAACTATACAATAGAAGGAGGAAGCTACTACATGATAGAGCAAAATCCCAAAAAGGGAAGGCATCTCTGATCAGTATTAGCAAAAAACTAACGTCACTCATAAAATCGTCTAAGGCCAGCTTCGAGAGAAAAATTGCACAGGACACTAAGGATAATCACAAGGCTTTCTTTAGTTATGTTAGGAACCTGGGTGGGAATTCCCAGATATGCTCAGAATTAGTCCAAAATGACAAAAAATACACCGAACCCACAGACATTGCCAACATCCTAGCTGACAGGTTCAGCGCAAACTTCTCCCCCCCCCCCCCCACCAAAAGGGCAAACATCTCTCCCAGCAGAGTGCTGCCCCTGACATCTCAGATGCTCAGGTAAGAGCCGCCCTCTCCAAAGCGAAAAACACAGCATCAATGGGACCAGACGGTGTCCCGGGCTGCATCCTACATGAACTCCAAGAAGAGCTAAACCCAAACATAAAACTACTGTTCAATCTCAGCCTTACTACAGGATATGTACCCAAAGAGTGGCGTACAGCAACAGTGGTTCCTCTCCACAAAGGTGGTGCCTCAACGGACCCTGGAAACTATCACCCCATAAGCCTGACTAGCTTGGTCTGCAAAGCTATGGAAAGGATCATCATGGACCTCATAAATAAAGATATTGGGGACCTACAGACACTGGATCCTACCCAGTTCGGCTTTGTTAAGGGCAGATCCTGCCTCTTAAACCTGGTCAACTTCTTTGAAACAGTCACCAAGGCCATTGACGAAGGGAAGGTGGTCCACACATCCTACCTGGACCTCACAAAAGCATTCGATACAATACCCCACTTGGGCATTATAGATAAGCTCACCAGCTTAAATATAAACCCCTATGTCACTAGATGGGTTGCAAACTGGCTCAAGGACAGAACCCACATGGTTAGAATTGCTGGAGCCATGTCAGACTCCAAACCAGTTACAAGTGGTGTCCCACAAGGCTCAGTCCTGGGACATCTCTTGTTCGGTATATATTTCTCGGAGGTACAGGCCAACACAGAAGGACTGTGGCTGACCAAGTTCGCAGATGACTGCAAACTGGGTGCCATAATCGACTCTCCAGCCGACACAAGCATCCTCCAAAAGGGCCTCATAGAAACAGACAACTGGTGCCAGAGCCATGGCCTCAAGCTAAATGCCAAAAAGTGTATAGTCATCCCCTTTGGCAAAAACAAAATGCCCACAAATTACCACATAGGTGGTAATCCATTAAGTACAGAAGAAGTAATTAGGGACCTGGGGACCCAAGTTGATAACAATCTCTCATTTGACAGCCACGTGGCCAAAGTTGTTAGAAAAACATTTTATATAGCCCACCTAATCATGAAGGGATTCACATCTAGATTAGGTGAGGTCATCGTGCCTCTTTACTCATCCCTCATCAGGCCCATAATCGAGTACAATGCCCCTTTTGGGATGTACCTTACCAAACACCTGCAGCAACTGGAAAGACCCCAAAAGTACCTCACCAAGAGGATCAAAGGGCTCAAACAGATGCCATATGCTGCCCGGTTAAAGAAACTCCAGCTCTACTCAGTGGCATACCGCCTGCTCAGAGGCGACCTGTGCCTGATGTATAAAGCCATGTCCAACCCGGAATTAAGGGACATGCTGCACCTCATAAAATCCAAATCCCATTGAGCTACATGCTTGAGAGACTTGAACCTCAGCACTGAAATAAATAGGACATGCTGGAGGGACAGATTCATAACCCAGAGGCTCCCTTCACTCTGGAATAAAATCCCAGTCCAGGTTAGGCAGAGTCCCTCATTGACTCTCTTCAAGAGGAATCTTGATGAGTGGATGGGAGATTGTAGGTTTACCCCGGGTATCACTTCCGTGTCACTGTTAGACAGAGGCACAGTATACTAACCTCGAAAAAGGGCATAGCAAAATTAATTTAAAATGGGTGGCGAAAGCCAAACATACTCTGGCTAGGCTTATAAATGCCCTAGGGCAGATAGCCTAGTATGAACCTATGAACCTATGAACCTATCAGACTGGCTAGTTCTCAATAGTCTGCTTCCATTCACTCAGGATTTGTGCAGAACAATACAGAGTTCTTCCTTTAACTCTCCACCTAAATGCATAACTCTTATGAATAAAATACTACATGGTGAATTTAATTGGAAAAATTTAATTTCAAAAATGTATAAAATTATTATTACTTATAAGACTTCTCCTAATCAGAGGTTTTGGGATTTTGTTACTAAAGACTGCACATTGTCCCTAACTTCTACGAATAAATCAAATATTTTACATTCTCTTAAATTAACCTCTAACGTACAAATGTGGAAAGTTTTCTCCTGGAAATTTTTGCATAGAGGTTTTTACATGCCTAGTAAGATTGCTAAATTTAACTCCATGGAGCAGGTGACATGTTGGAGATGCTCTTTAAAATGCAAGGCTGATTGGTCTCACATCTTTTATGATTGCTCACACATTAAGAAATTTTGGAATGATATTGAAAATATTCTCCAAGCCATCTTTACTGATTCCTTTATATTATCAAAACCGTTAATTTTTCTGAATGTAAATGAATCTATTGTACTGAATAACAAAAATAAGTATCTTCTTTGGACAATCCTAGCAGCAGCCAAAGTGTATTACAAGAAGATGGAAGTCACCCTCCATTCCAACCTTACAAGACTTCAAGACCCTCTTGGTTGAAGTAGCGTTGATGGAAATAAAAGTTAAAGAAGCAAGAATATATCCCAGAAAATGGACTAACAACCTCTGGACAAAACTTTTACCCCTTATTCAGTCATTGAATTTAGATCTATCTCCATCAAATTAGTCTCTTTGAAAGTAGGAATGAATGAATATTGTACCCTTTTTTATATCTATAACATTTCATACAGTGCCTTAGGCCTTTGTAAAATTTGTACATAGTTTTATCATAATTTGTTGTTTAAATGATTGTTACTGAAAAATCAACAAAAAACTTTGGAGTAAAAAAAAGAAAATATGCATTAACTCTGTCAACACACTATCTGGATTTGAACCTTCAGATCAGTGCAGTAACAACACACACGCAATTGTGTTTCTTATCCCTCTTTGCCACTAACACAGGATCAGAAAGTGTTCCTTTTTTATTTGCTTGAATATGTCTAGATCAGTGTTATATTGATATATACTTTATGTTAATAGTAGTGCACACCATATTAATGTCAGGTTGCCAACACTGAGAGTTATTTCTTGCCTCTTTGTTTCAATGTGCAATGGAGCTGATCAGCATTTCAGAAATATTTTGAGTAGATGATGGACAGTATGCTTTCAGTACATTAATATCAGTGTTATTAAGGTTATTCCTATAGCTGCCAAGGTGCTTACACTTCTTATTTTAAGTAGACTCTGCATTATATCCACATTTCAGAGAGACAAATCTGTTCAATATTGCTTATTATAGTCAGAGCAATTAGTAACACTTACAAGCTTTCAGCAGCTAACAATTGACATTCCTCCCTGCAGTGCTAGGACATGTGCATGCAACTGTGTAGCTACCTACATCATGTTTACATCCCTACACCAAGTGATATTTTTGTTATTCAGGAGTGCTAATGGTTTCACATCTCATTTTCATCTTCAAACTGCTCGGAGGGCTGAATCTACACTATATAAAGGTAATGGTGGGGCTATGGAAGTGGACAGGAGGAGAGACTGATTGGAAACAGATAGACCATTACTGCTATTTACTTCAAGAAGATTATTCTACAGATTACTGCACTATGTATAAGGTATGTTTGCCTCTTCATAAACTGCTTACATGTTCATATTTTGAATATATTTCAGAATGCAATAAAAAAAAATAGTATGCATGTATGCAATTCTAAAAATTCATAACTGGTATACTAAACATAGTTCTTACTGTGCTTTACAAGTTAGTATGACTACATCAAAGTAGTCTGTTATCACTTGATCTTGGAATTTCACCACTTACTGCAGACAACTGTATTGTGTTTATTAGCAACTTCAAGGTATTCTGCATGTGTAGCTAACAAAAATGTTAGGCTTCTCAGATGTCCGTGGTGAGAGACCAATGGAAATTGTCTGGGCAATTGGATGTTGAATTTTTGTCTAGTTATTGATAATCATGCTATCTACCAGCCATTTATACCACTGCTGTGGTCATTACAGAAATGTTAATGGAATGGATATAATACTAATCTGTTAATGTTTCTTTTTATTGGTGATGTGGGCGCTCCCTTATCTTGTGTGTAATCTGAGATGAGTATTGTGTGTTCAATTATTTTGTGTTGAGGATGGGTGGTCTGGTTTTCTTTGAGGAGAAAGCTTTCTGTATGTGCTATAAATGTGTTTTTATCTAGTTCATGTCATAGAGAATTGTGACACCCATTTCATCTGCTACACTGAAGCCACCATTCAGTGATGCAAAGAATGAGATCATCATTGAAGCCTTATGCTGGCATGGATAATTTCTGCTAGATACAGGCAGAGATGATATATCTGCCAGAAAAATCATATGGCAGCAGATGTTCACTGATATGAACCCAGAAGGCGATTGTGCCAGAATCTATAATCAGGTGTGGCACTATGACACTGATGTGATTGCAGAGGCATCCAGAAGGGCAGCTGTGGCATCACAAGAACAGATAACTATGGTGGGCTGCTATGGAACCACCACTGACTGAAAATTAGCACTTCCTGTCCACTTTCAGAGATCCAGACAGCTCAGCAGAGGGTTCTCACAGACTCCTTGATGTTGGTTCTGTTGTGGACAATAGGCTAAGTGAGTCCCAAGAAGAATTTTCAGGTATGCTCGTGTGCTCTCTCTTTCTCTCTCTCTATATATATGTATATATATATATATATATATATATATATATATATATATATATATATATATATATATATGTGTGTAGATATATATATATATGTAGATATACGGCATTTAATGTCATTCTAGGCATCTTTATGTGTTAGTGTTTCTACATCTGAAAACATCAAGATGTGTACCTCAGACAAGAGAAGAGTCCAACAGAGATTGCGCTGGGGGAATGGTCAGTCTGACTGATTCTGAAATATTTCTTAAGGGGAAGATAAGCAGAGCATTATTCGCTTGTCCTTGTGTCATTTGCTTATTATGCTTATTAGCTTTCTTTCCACTGCCTTCCCCCTTTTCCAGGAACATCAGAATTACAATATGAAAAACCACCTGCAGATGGTAAGCACACACTTTCTTTGATTAGTAATTACCATTACTTAGATGTAAGTCAGAGGAGAGATTAAGAAGTATCATATACCTTAACACCTGAAATTCTTTAACATGAGTATGTAGAATACAGTTTGGATAATTGCCACTCACTGTTTCTCTTCTTCTTGAGTTTATGGTTTATTATCACAGGTGGTATCACCTGATGTCAGAGTATTGGTAGTTCTGATGATGATGGTGGTGATATAGTGGCACAGTTAGGTGGTATAGAAGCTCAGTCTGACACAGAGGTTGTAGCTCACATGTCCATTGACCATATTTTGGACAAACACAAAATAGTAGAAAACCACAGAAGAACCAACCAGCAGAATGTGAACAATCCAAAGGACACCAAGTTTATTAAAGTTAAGCGCTTTCCTCTCTATTACAGAGACTTCCTGTATTGACTATTAATCAAAAATTCCTGCTCCCAATAAGACATCATAAGGTTGGCAAAAATGGTAACATTTATTTAGTTTTGTTATTTGCTATATGCAATATTTTTACTGCTGTAATTTGATGTGTATATATTGCTTTAAAATTTTTGGCGCAATTTTGAATGGTTAATTGAGGAGTGGGTATATATTTGGCTGGATTTGTGTGCAATATTGTTCTGAGGAAGTCTCTGTAATAGAGAGGAAAGCGCTTAACTTTAATAAACTTGGTGTCCTTTGGGTTGCTCACATTCTGCTGGTTGGTTCTTCATATTTTGAACAAAGCCAGTATTCCTAAGCTATCCACTGCACTGAAGTCTTAGTTATATGATAGGTTGATGGTGACATGGTAGACAGGGGTAATGTGGTTACTCCATTTGAAGAGCTGGTTGAGTTTTTCCATAGCCATTATGAGAACATGGTACCACAAAGGAGGGTTGCTAGAGGTGCTTGGATGAGGCCTACTGCTTATCCTTGTCATGATGCTGTTGTTTCATTATGTGCC
The DNA here is from genome assembly GCF_019279795.1 of Protopterus annectens. Classification (NCBI taxonomy): domain Eukaryota; kingdom Metazoa; phylum Chordata; order Ceratodontiformes; family Protopteridae; genus Protopterus; species Protopterus annectens. The sequence goes on along the minus strand of NC_056728.1, from coordinate 1,531,567,622 downwards.
CCCAAATATATCTATAGAGCTATCGTGGAGGCACGGGCACATTTCACCAGAGCCTCAGAAGAGATTGAGCAAGTCCTAAACGTGGTACATTCTAATGTGCATAACTGCCTCAACCATATGGGTGACTCATTGATTGGATAGGATGAGTGACACACTGAAATGGGCAGTGTCTGTGATGGAATGTCTGCTGGAGGAGTACCAGCATCCATGTGTCAGTACAATTGCAACATCCTCTGGTGTTTGCTGACATGGCCATGCCATATCAAACCCCCATAGTGGCGCTACTTCCACTGCTCAAATAGTGGTTGAGATGTCCAGACCCAGCTGTGGGATGCCATGGGTTTGTGGTCCTTGATGCAGTCCGGAAGACAGCTCATCCAGCAGACATGACTCACATTCAGGTAGCACCCCACTTTCAATCAGAGACGTGGAAGTGGCAGTACAACTCCTGGCGGAGGATGCTTGTGTGATCAGGAGCAGCAACACTGAACTGACAACTCCCATGCACTGCTCACTCCTGTCCAACATGCCAGGATGTAGTGCTAGCACAGAGCTTGACTGCGCCACACAGACACACACACACACACACACACACACACACACACACACACACACACACACACACACACACTTCACAAAAAATGCCCATACGAACCCACATACATGCAAGCTAAGAAAACTTTAATATTGATTGGGATAAATCTCCCGTCAGTGTCCCTGAGATATTTCCTGAATGTTCTGTGGTTCTTACTCACACTCACTCACTATTTTGGTGTCAGCCTTGGCCTGCACCCTGTGCAAATGATGATGACTGTGCCATGCCCTATGTTCATTTGAGATTGAATAAGGAATGCATATATGTCTGCACAGAGTGGATAGCTAAGAGAGTCTTTCACACTATGTTGATTATATATATTTATTACATAACAGGATTTTGGATGTTTTTCCTAAATACTCATTTTGGAAGGCTTTTTTTCAGTTAGAATTGTAAGTCATGCAGTCAGTCCAGTGATATTGCATTTCTGCTTATTTCTCTCCTATTGACTGTTTTGTGTACAGTGGATAAGTGTCCAACTTGTTGCCGGTTATTGTGTACAATGTATCCCACTATATTGCAGATATCATTCATGTAAGCCAAGAGTGTCATTGGTGGACACCTCACACAGGTTCTGGTTGAGTATATTTATGACTAACAATATGCAGGTAGTTTATCTTTTACGCATTTGTTCAAAAATACAGGTTCCACACTTACCTTGACATTACTGCAGTTATGAGTCATGTGCTTTGGGGCTATTTCTATCTGATGATATCTGAACACAGACATTACAATGGTAAGTAAAGTTTGTGGACATTGGATGGCATCACTTTTAATATCTGTATGTGCTTAGGTCGTTATGTGTATTTCTTCACTGGTGAGTATGTGTACTAACTTTGGTTCATCTGTGTTTAGTAGGCTAACGACCACAAGGGCCTTTTTAAGCCTAACAATGCATCCCAAATCCTTACCAAGTTCTGGTATCCTTGATAAGTGTAAGCAGGGGCTTGGGGGATGAAACATTTACAAGCAGGAGCCTTGGAGATGAACCATTTACAGGCTAGAGACACAGATGCCAAATGAGGGAACATTTTCCTGCTCCCCATCCAGTTGTCCAAGTTACACTTGAATTGGGTTAGGGAGGAACTCTGCTTCACATGGATGGGGAGTCTGTTCCATAGACTGGGTAATCTCTGGCATACATATGTCTCTCCAGCATGTCCTATTTATATCATAGGCTAAGTATAAGTCTTTAGAATGGTTAATTCTGGTGCTGTTTGTTTTGTGGATAAGCAGGTAGTCCATCAGTGTGGGGTGTGAAAATGCCTTGTATACCAGGCATAGATCTCCTCTCAACAGCCTATAGGAGACAGAATCCAGTGATAGGGCCTTGAGGCAGTCTGCACAGGACATGTTACTTCTACCCTGTATTTTTTTATTGAGGAACCTCTGTGGGCATTCTGATTGTTGGATATACCTGGTTTGGTACATAGCAAAAGGGGCATTGTACTTGATGACAGGTCTGATGAATGTGACAAATACAGTGGAATAATAACTTCCTTGGACCTAGATGCCATACCTTTGTTTATAAGTCTTAGGTGGTGAGTTTGTGTGCTATCCTTTGCCTCTTAGCCAGGGCAAGGGCAAATTGTAGACACCTATGTCTGTCAGCTAACTCTGCAGCTGGAGGTTTTCCCTTAGAATTCTCATCTGTATATGCTGGAGGTGCTAGCCCTGCCTGTGGTCTGGGAATATGTGGTCCTGACCTTTGCTGTCCCTGTTGTAGCCATTTCCTTAAGATAATATTCCGCAACATGACACAGGCTGTGAGAATTTATGCACAGGTGCCTAGGTCACACTGCATAGACAGATTGATAAATGTATCTGTGCAGTGGAACTGTGACTTCAGCATGCCAAGCACAGTCTCTGCAATATTTCTAGTCTGACCATGGTCATCATTGTATCCTTCTTCTCTCAATGTGTATGCTTTTCTGATGGGTATCATAAGCCACAATTCTAATGCATAACATGAATCACCCAGTAGATGGCCTTGTGAAGCTGCAAGATGTGCTCTATGTGTGAGTCACAATAACTGGCTGGGTTGCCTGCACATACATTGTGGATTATCCCTTGAGCATTATAGACAACTTGGCAGTTGATAGTGGAACCCCTTCCTATTGATGTATGTCCTTCTCTGTTCACCAGGTGAGGATTTAATTAAATGTGAGTGCAGTCTATGGCCCCAAAATCTTCAGGGAAGTGTGCTACAGCATAAAATTCCTCCACTGTTCATGCCATCTCCTCTGGTGTGTATGGAAAATACATGTACTCCCTTTCATGTTGTAGCATATTTTTAAGACATCGGTGCAATATTCTAAAGACCGAGGCCTGTGACAAGCCTCGTATATCCCCTGTGAGTCTCTGAAATGTACCAGTAGCTGATATCCTTAATGCTATACATACCAAGGTTTCCACTGATAAAGGTTATTCTCAATTTCTCCTGGGTCTGAGGTGGAGGTAGCAGAGGTTGCAGAGTTCTTGTAGTGTTAACCTATCAACCCTGTATCTCGATACTACTACAACATCTTGCAGTCCATGATATGTTAAATGGGGTTTGATCACCCTTCTTCTTCTTGAATAAGATGTATCAGCAGCAGCAGTAGGATAGACATGAGCCTGTTGCACATAACACATGCAAGAAAGCAGCAGCAGCCCCTAATATTACTTTTTGTTTCTAAGTCTGATGACAGCTGCATTCCAATAGATATTGGAGTTCATGGCAAAGGGCTACACCATCTCTACATGGTTATTTTATAACTTCTTGAATGGCTCCACTATCATGGATCAGTTAATTAGCATATAATTCAGATGATTAAGCTTTCATTAGCATAGCCTACTGTTTGTTTTTGTTTGGCTGCTCTGCACAATGTGTAGAGCCATTTCAATGTGCACATGATACCAGCATGGAAATTAGGTTTTCATGAATCTGGCCCTATGTATAGATGTATATGGTAATAAATGTTTGAATGTAAAAATATACACTTTAAATGAAGTGATTTTTTTTTTTAAATGTATAATTTGTATACTTTCAGTTAATAATAAACCTAATTAAATCTATAAATTGCTTATAAAATCAACTAATTAAAAAATCAATAAAGTTAACACTGTGTAATATTCATTTTCATATTCATGGTGCCTACAAATTAATAAAGATAGACCTGTTGGGCCATTCCTTACACTAACTTTCCCCAAACTTCCTTCAATGATAATTTCCAAACAGAATAGTACAATTTATGACCAATAACAAGTCTAGAATACTGCTGAATGGATTTTCAATACAGGGAAGATGTGTGGCATTTTTATTATTACTTTGGGGATAGTGGCATCCAACTTCATTTGCCCCATCAATTCTCTATAATCCAAACTGTTTTCCCAAGGCCCAATCCTAAGGTTCTTAACTACTGTCCATAATAAAGAATCTAAATTTCTTGTATCACACTCTAAGGTATGTTTAAAGAGAGCTTGTTACTGTTTTTCTCAGGAATATCATAACAATATTCATAAATTCTCTTATGTAGGGGCCTTTTGTATTCCCTATGTAGAACTCCTATTTTGGAGAGAGAGAGGGAGAGAGAGAGAAACAAAAGATATTTTTATAGAAAAAAAGAAAGTTAGAACTTCTTTTCTTGGAAAGAAGTTGCCTTTGGGACTTCATTGTGAAAATTAATTTGGAAGTTTTAAATGGATAGGGAGACACATATATACCCCTTTTGAGTATAGGATTAAAGAAGACCACATTGTTAGTCTCAGTTGAGGGGACTAACACATTATACCATGAGGGCACTGAAAATGATAATAGTAATACCATAACCCATCGCCAAATGGAGGTAAACGATGTTTTCAAAAGGGCAGTGGTCTTAAAATATAGTACAGAACCTTTGCAGATTAAGAATATTATGGAAAGCTAATTGGAATGTGTTCAAAGCAGCTGGGCAAAAGAGGTTTGGCAATAAACCAAGTTGTCCAGCGGCATCTTCAGAAGGGGTTAGATTAATATATTAGTGGGAGTTAAGTGGGTTGGGGAGATGGAATGGCTAAATGGAAGGAGGGATGATTGGGATGAAATGAGGTAAGGGTGGGGAGGGGCTTAAGGGGATTAGACAAGTGTAGTTGGGTAAGTAACCACATTTTGGCCTGAACTTGCTACTGCAAGTATCATGTATGTGACGACCTGTGGTATTGTGGGGCAGGTAGGCTGTGAACTAATTTTAATCAGGAATTGGTGAGTTTTTTTTTCTCTCTCCCGGACGCTAGTGAGAGAATGGTAATTTGTCAGTTGGGTTTTGGGGTTGGTTGTTGTTTGGGGTAATGGTGGGTTCAGATGGACACGGAAGGGGCAAAACTAAAAACTCTGAATCAAATATCCTGGTTAGTGGGATATGAATGTGGGAGCTACGGGTGTTAAGTTGCTATTCGTGATTGGGTTGGTTCGGTAGTTGTGGAACCTCAGGAAGTGGCCATCATTTGCTTCAAGCATGGCTCCTTTCACTGATGGTGTTGTGTTTTAAATAGTAGAGCAGAAGGTGTAGGGTTGCTGGTCTCTTCGGAATTTGGTGTTGAGTGTGAGTGCAATGGGGTGGGTGATTGTTCTTAAAGCTGATGGTGTTAGCATTGTAACTCCTCATTTAGTCGTAATGATGAGGGATCTGTTCGTGGGTTTAGATATATTGGCAGGGGGAAGCATTTCTGTGCGCAGGCGCAGTACCGGCCTGAGTTATTAGGAGCAAAGAAAAAAAAAAGGGCAGCCGCTCAACGATCTGGGTTAATGGCACTGGAATTTGAGTTTCTGTACTTCTTGCAAGCTACTCCACTACAGGCGTAGCTACTTTATTAATGGTTATAGTTAGTTTGGTTTACAGTTTTAGAGGTTATTACATTACCCTCATTTTTGTGGTGTGCAATGACACAAATTCATATTTTGATTCCCTGATTGGAATTGATTTAGGGGCTTGCTCCTATTCCCACAAATCAGATGATCGTTCCTTGAGGAGGCTCAAATCTGCTGCCTCAGACTCTGTTGAACATTCCAACATACCTAGCATGCCTGTCACCATCCTTCTACAGGGGTTTACTGGTCAGCCACCGCCTCGAACCAGATCAGCAGCTTTCACATCCCTTGCTACACAGGCTGTGGGGAAGCCGCTCAGAAGAGTGGGTGGGAGAAAAAAAAAAACTGAAAATATGTTTCTGGCAATTACTGGGATGATGTGAGGAAAGAAATTGGCAAATAATGATATCCATTAAAGTTTCCAGCATCATATCTGGTAGAAAATGCATGTTATCACAAGCTCTGTTATGCTAGAACTTCCTAAGTTTATACAAGAAATATTTGAAAGCTGTCCTTGTACGTGTGCCTTTTGTCCCCCCATTATGTCGGACTTTCCTGGTATTACATCAAGGGAGGGGAATTGGCAGGTGAAGCACTTTGTTAACAGTGTTGGCTATGAATTTAATGGAGGACGCGTGCCTCGTAGAGATCGGTCTACCTTGGCTTAGACCTAACCAAAGATATAACTTTGTTTGTGTCTGCGTGTGCTCAGTTGTGGCAGGGTTATACATGGATGGTGCTATGCTGGGTCCCAGCTGTGTCACGCGGTTTGGGGGGGTGGTTGGTATACCTTTCAACTCTACGGGTTTTCACCATTTTGCATGGTAGTTCGGGTCCATTTTCATGAACCGCTGGTTTTCTGGTGGAAAAAGTGAGTGCATTAAAGACTGAGGTTGATAGTTGTGACAGTCATTTTAATTTCAGTTCATACCCTTCGGTACACTCAGGGCAATGCAAAGCTGTCGTTTATTAGTTTCTGTGGGTGGCAGGCAGTTAACTGTCCTCATAGCGAAATGTTTTGGTTCCCAGTGAGTCACGCGGAGAATAAGGAACTTGATTTCAGAAGGTGAAAGTGAGGAAGTAGGCCATATTGATAGAAGTACGCTGGTCAGTCTTTCAACAAGACTGACTGCTTGTGGGATTCCGGGTGGTATTCGCGGACTTTCCTGATTGGGTTTTTTCACGGGCTTTGATTGTGCAGTGTGTTTTCCGTGAGTGCATTTCCAGTCACACACATTTACACGCTTTATGCAGAACTCTCAGTTCTAAAACTTTAATGAATCTCTCCATTTCACTGTCTCTTATTGCTTATTGGTACACCATCAAGCTATGTGGTTTTGAGGGCTATAATGTTGATCAACATAACAAAGGTAATGGGCTTTCAATAAGTCTCTAATAGTTAATTGTATATCAGTGACCACTGATGTTTTGTTGGCAAAACTGATGATGAAGTTAATTGCTGGCCAGTAGTCCTTGCTAATTCTAACAGGGATTTGACATATTTTACATTGTAGCTAGAAGATATATTAAGTAAGAAGCATAAGCCACATGAGTAAATTGGGTATGAGTGGTGAAGTATGCATGTCTGTTAGCAAATGTCAAAAAGTAAATAAATAAAATCATTCCATGTGTGGAGTATCATGGCTTGGCTCTGTTGCAGTACCAGGGGGTTGTTGCTCTGTCATGGTAGGGGGTTGCTGATGTGGATGGGAGGGTTTTCAGTGAGAGTCCTTTAGTTTACCATTCTTAAAAAATAATAATAAAAGAACAGAGGGGGGATCCTCGAGTGTTTCTTGTTGGGTGGATAAGTTGGCAGGAGATGTGGCTACATGGTTGGACCTTCAACTTTTTTAGTTTGCAAGCGTAATATATAAAACATGCCCCCCCCTTTTTTTTTTTAATTTGTCCCACGAGATATGCTCTAGAGAGGAGAGGAATGAGAGTCAGCAGGACTAAGACAGAATATATGTGTGTTAATGAGAGGGAGGCTAGAGGAATGGTGAGGCTGCAGGGAGTAGAGTTGGTGAGGTGGATGAGTTTAAGTACTTGGGATCAACAGTTCAGAGTAATGGTGAGTGTGGAAGAGAGGTGAAGAAGAGAGTACAGGTAGGGTTGAATGGGTGGGGAAGAGTGTCAGGAGTGATTTGTGACAGACGGGTACTAGTAAGAGTGAAAAGGAAGGTCTACAAGAGGGTTGTGAGACCAGCTATGTTGTATGGGTTGGAGACGGTGGCATTGACAAAAAGGCAGGAGTCAGAGCTGGAAGTAGCAGAGTTAAAGATGTTAAGATTTGCACTGAGTGTGATTAAGGATGGACAGGATTAGGAATCAGTATATTAGAGGGTCAGTTCAGGTTGGACGGTTTGGAGACAAAGCCAGAGAGGCAAGATTATGTTGGTTTGGACATGTGCTGAAGAGGGATGCAGAGTATATTGGGAAAAAGATGCTAAGGATGAAGCTGATAGGTAACATGAATAGAGTAAGGCCTAAGATAAGGTTTATGGATGTGGTGAGAGAGGACATGCAGGTGGTTGGTGTGACAATGCAAGATGCAGAGGACAGGAAGAAATGGAAACAGATGATCCACTGTGGCGACCCCTAACAGGAACAGCCAAAAGAGAAGAAGAAGATTTGTCCCATGTTTATTAATGGCTTTGTCCATATTTCTTGCTTTAAGAAGTCGAGAGGTGTTTTGCGAATACTCATAGGCAATGTTATAAATATTGCAGGATGTCCTGTTGGTGCTTATGTTAATTCTTGCCCAACTGTTAGTCAAGTGACGGTTTTGGTGTTTATAGGACAGGGTTTTTGAGGGTTGATAGGGATCCAGCTGGGTTTGTAGAAGAGGGGTACACAGAATGATGTTTGATGGAATCACCCCTTCCCCCTTGGGTATGGGGGTTAGGTGGTTGAAATTCTGGTAGGAGAGAGGGGGAACAGCCTGGTCAGGCTGGTTGGTGGACAAGAGGAACAGGCTTTCCCTCTTCTGTTTCCAGTCTGGTGTCTGGATGCTCATTTCAGGGATTTGTGGAAAGGAAAGAGAGCAGCTGGAGGATGCTTGCTAAATAGATAAGCAAGCGGAGGTAAAGATGCTGCTTGATTTGGTTGGAAGGTAATTCTAGGAATCTTGTATGAAGTGAGATGTGGACTCTGCTTCATAAGTAAAGTAAGCAAGTAAAGGTATGGATGCTGCTTACTGGGTCAGGATGAATAAGGTCATGTCGTACTGAATTATTTTTTGGATGGGTAATATAAAATAAATGGGATATGGAGTGAGTCTTGGATGCTACTTCATTAGTAAAGTAAGCGAGTAGAGGTATGAACGCTGCTTACTGTGTCAGGATGAGTAGGTACACTATCCTGATTAACATTACAAGGATGTTTATGCCATGATTAAAAGCAACTATAGTATGTCCAGTTGTAATTAATATATTTGATGATCAAAGCTATGTTATGGGAGTTTAATAAAGGTTGTCAAATGTCATTCAGTGTGATGTGTTTATTGAAGGGGACCTGGACAACTATACAATTTAAAGAAGACTGAACACAAGATTTGATCACAAAAATGGGATGAAGTTAAAGAATTATTTTGAAAGAAAAATAGAGGGTTTTATAAACAGGATGGGAAAGGAAAGTAAGGTAAATTTATATGTCATCATTGTAACCGATGTACATTTATTTTTACACATGGGTTTGTGATTTTGGAAAATTGGATAAAAATCTTTAATGAATGCAGTTAGGGGGAATTCTGGGATGACTGAGGTAGTCTACTCGGCAATCTATCTGCTCTATTTGCAAGGTGCTCTACATAAGGCAAACCAAAAGGCCCCTACATAAGATAATTTGTGAACAATGTTATGATATATCTAAGAAAAAAATAGTAATATTGCTCTCTTTTAACATATCTTACAGTGTGATTCATATAAGAAAATTAAATTCATTATTATAGAGACAGTAGCCAAGGACTCTAGGAGATGGCCTTGGGAACCCATTTGGAATATAAGGAAGTGGTTTTACAACTGAAGTTGGATGTTACAAACCCCCCAGGTATTAATGAACATCTCACAATTCTCCCTGCATTGAAATGCATTCAGCAATGTTTAATATTTGTTATTGATCATAGGGGTGTATTTTATATTTGGTATTGTATACATTTATCACTGAAGGTAGTTTACAGAAAGTTAGTTTGTGAACTGGTCCAAACCAATGGGTCTATATTTATTATCAGCAGGCACAATGATTATAAAAATGAATGCATTTAATTAATTATTACACTAAGTTTATTGAAAGTATATATTTGTACATTCCAACATTTATTACCATACACATTTATACATACTGTTACAATATTTTTATAAAATATTTCTAACTGATCAGTTCATCACATATTTCAGTATTTCATCAGCACTTTTTGTGCATCAGCTTGTCTCTTTTTTGTGAAATTTAGGTATTTTTTCCTATACAAAGTGTGTCCGGACCATTAAGAGTAAGTCATGTGATGCATTTTATTTTCTTTTTTTTAAATATGGGAAATTGTACTTGTCTGTAATTTTGAAGAAGTCTAGCACTGAGTAGGGATAAAAGCATTCTTTCAAATAATCCATTGTTGTACATGATTGCTAAAATGAAGAATATTGCTGATATTTAGTCTGTTATGCAGTCCGTGTATTTTCCAGACACCACTAGAGTGAACAAGGTTTTAGTGTTTATAGTTTTTAGACATTGGCATCTTTTTAGTTTACTAATTGCAAGTTACCCTACATCACAGCATTTGTTTATTTTTTGTTTATGCTTACTACTATCTGTTTTATACATCTTGAGACTGACTATGCCACAGACATTTTTAATAATTGCATTCATTGAGAGCCAGTTGTATACCCCATGCAGCAAGTGAAAACACACTAGCACTCAGTCTTTTTTATTTGTAGCACCTTTATTGAATTATCTCAGACATAGATAGACATACATTTATGTAAATGAGAACAAACCATATCTATATTTTTCATCAAATCAGCATAACATAAGTTGGTCAATTCCTGCCTTCCCTTAAACCTCGCTCCTCCTCCAAAACATTATTCTGCATGGATTATTCCCATACTTCCCTTTTTTTCTAAGTTATTTTGCTCCAACCCTTTTCTAAAAATCCCACTTCCCGTTCTTTAATCTCTGTTACAATACTCAGTACTTCAAATACAGTTGGTTTAGTCACTGATTTCCATTTCCTAGTAAGTAATTTTTGTGGCAGCCACCAGAATTAAACTTAACAAGGCCTTACTATGCCTAGACAATTCAGATCTTATATCCCGGCTCAAAAAAAAAAAAAAAATACTTAGTTACACCCATTTGCTCACCCAATTTTTCTGACAGGGTAGTGGGTTTTTTAAAGTCTGCCAGCTCATTACACTTCCAAAACCTATGTTCCCAGTTACCTCTTTCTTCCCCATCACACATCCAACATTTGCCATATATTTGAGAAAAAAATTCTTTGCCATCTGCTTGGGGTATAAAAATACATACACAAACACTTCTAAGCAAAAATCTTAAATCTTCTAGACTTCATTGCATCCTTGGGGGTCATACATAGTCCCTCCCATTGATTCCTTGTGAATTGCCTGTCCAATCTCTTCCCATTCTTTTCTGTCCTCCTTTAATGGATTCCTATAGTTACTGTGCAATATTTTATATACTAATTATCCCTTTTTAGCAGCAGCTTCTCTTCTAGATACAGTAAAAACTCTGCCAGACTAGATGTTTCACTGATGATTTCCCTCTCCCTTTCTCTTTGCCTACACTCAGATATCAATCCCTGATAGGGGAGGCAATGTATAGCCTGCAGTCCAAATGGTGCTTGGCTTCTTCCCATTCTTTTATCCTTCCCACTCTAGACATTTACTCCAAGCACTTTAGTTCATTTGCAAGTTTTCTCCAGTAAATTCCAGCGCACATCAGTCTCTGTGTTTATAATAACATGGTCTTATTATTTTCTACAGCTATAACTGGAGAAAAAAACCCTGCTGAGTGTTCAGCAACTAACAACTATGAGAGAATGAGCAGGTAACATTGTGAGCCATACAAGTGTCATGAAACTGCAACATTAATAATGTTATAGTTATTTCTAGTGCAATGAGTGACAGGACATGTTGTCAACTCATCTGATGAGCTTCATAGCTACTGCAGAAGCAAGACTTCAGGTAGGAAAATGTAGTTTCTCTTTCCTTAACTAGATAAGGAAATTTCCCTTGAATGTGCATCGTCAATGTTCCTTTTGACGAAATGTTTTTGCCTTTTTATTCTTCTTGTTTTGCATTTTTTTATCTAGTTCCATGTAGCTGTTGTAGTCTCCAGTTTATCTTCATCTGCATGTTATATGCACCCGTATTTGTCTCTCTTCTCCTATCTCACTATCAGAAAACTCCACTTGCTTGAGTAGTCTGTTGCTCTGTAATTTCATATTTTTCTTTTGTTTCTTAGTCAGTAAAATCCTCCATCCACACATGGATATCTAAACCAATGTACCCTTGCTATTATACAGAACTGCTTTTATTTTAAGATATGACACTCACTCATCTTTGATAAGAACAATCTAACAGATTCAGGCCTAATGTGTCCCTTTTGGTGTAGCATCACTACAATTCTATCACCAATTTGGTTGCAGACTTTACCAGTCTGATTCTGGTAAAGAAATGTATCCTAATGGTATAACCCATTGTCTTAAAAGCTTATTCATTTAACTATTGGTTGAATAGTCTCCCTTGCAGCAATCTGTAGGTCAGTATATTGCATTTAATCAGAAGTTCTTGCCCTACTTTCCCTCTAGTCAAATGACTAGGCTGATATAAGTTCATGCTCTTGAGACTCCTCTATTCCCTCTGTACTTCTTTGTCTGTAAATACCTCACACTCTTTAGTATATTGTAGACTTAGTCCAACCACTTTATTATAATTTCTGTTCTGTCTAAGCAATTGATATCCTGGGATCTTCATATCTCAGTCCATTTCATCATTTACACACAGTTTTTCCATATCTTAAATCACTCTCATGAGATCCTCCATTTTCTTGCACATACTCCTGGAATTACTCAAACAACTCTCCATTCTTCTTGCTGGCCTAGTTTGTCCCATTTTCTGCTTTTCACTCCATGACTCTTTTAATTTCGAGTTTCTACCCTATATAACACAACTAATAACTTTTAATATAGTACCTATTGACTGTTTCCTTTGCCTTTTCTGATGATTCATGTACATCCTTACCTATAAGTGTCTCTGAAAGTCTGAAATGAAAGAAAATTCACCCTGGGGATCACGTCAGTCGCCCTGCTAGACAGTGGTCTAGGGAAGTAAATACTGTGTGAAGAAATAGCCAGGGAATTGTTATGGCTAGGCTTGTATAGGCCCTAGGGCCGATAGCCTAGTACCAACCTATGAACCTATGATAGCTTAAATGAGTCTCCCTTATGCAATTTTTGTCCTGTTTTTTCCCCAACTCTCTTTCCACCTTTATTTAATGGCAACGTTGTCCTGATATACATTTGCACTCTAGTTTTTTACAAAGCTATCCAACTGAGAGAGAAATAATTTCCACCAGTGGCAAAGGCATTATTTCTTTGTCATGCCGCTCTTTAATCCCATTGGTTCCTAATATATTACATAATTAGCATTTGGGAAATTAATAGCATTTATTATAAGTAGCAAACTATTATTTGAATAATTGTATTTTTATGATGCTAGGCTGTGTGCTGTTATTAGAAAACAACTATCAGTTGAAACATTTATATAAATGAGAATAACTAATTATCGTGTAAAGTGCTACTGATTAAGTTTGTTTTTTCACTTTAGTTGTAAACAGTTGACATCACAAACACCATTGAAATAACTGTAGTTGTAAACATTATATATCACTTACAAACCATCTAGTCATTGTCAGTTAAGCATTATATAGCTCATTCAAATCCTGCCTCTTAAACCTCATTCCTGCTCTGCATATATTGTCCCCACAATTCCCATTTTCTCATGTAGTTTGCTCCTACCCTTTTCTAAAGATCCCAATTCCAGTTGTTTTATCTCTGTCACTATATTCACTGCTTCTAGTAAAGTTGGTCTAGACTTTGATTTCCATTTTCTATTAAGTGCTTTTTTGGTAGCCACCATAATTAGACTCAACAAGGTTTTACTCTATCTAGACAATTCCGATTCTGTAGCATAACTCAAAAAAAAATCATCTCCCCAATCTGTCCAAGCTGCTCACCCAACATCTCTGATAGAGTGGTCTGCAGGGAATCCCAAAAGTCTGCCAGCTCATCACACTTCCAAAAATATGTTCCCAGCTATCTCTTTCTTACCCATCACACCTCCAACATTTCCTATCCACCTCAGGAAAAATTCATTGGAGTCTACTTGGGGTATACAAAATACCTGTGTAAATACTTCCAGGCAATGATCCTAAATCTTCAAGACATTGTTGCATATTTGGGAGATATACATAATCCCCCATTGTCTTTTTGTGAATTTCTTATCCAATCTCTCTTCTCAATCTTTTCTAAGCTCTTCTGATTGATTCATATAATTATCATGCAATATTTTATATGCTTTACTAATTATTCCTTTTTAATGGCAGCTTCTGTTTTAGATTCTATTAAAAACTCTTACCAGTGCTGATGTTTCATTTAGAAGCCCCTTATTTATTTCTCTTTTCCTATACTCTGATATCAATCCTTGATAGGGAAGGCAATATCTATCCTGCAGTCCAAATAAATTCTTGGCCTCTTCTCATTCTATTACCTTTCCCTTTCTAGTTATTTACTCCCAATACATTGATTCCTTTGCCACTTTTCCCCAATAAATTCCAACCCCTTCTTGCCTATTATTTGTATCCCTGACCACAGTATAGCAAATTGTATATCAGGAGAAATAGGTTTGGGTACAGTTTATCTATATTTAAGAGAAAACTTAATGAGGAGAACTTCTCTATGACCAATTTGTGGATAGTATTTCATAATAGATTATACGTTATTTAAGGTTTACAGTTAGAAAGCAGGTATCTTTAGTTTACAATGGCATGTTAAATTCAGATACATAGAATTATTCACTATCAAGATATTTACAATATCAGAACAAAAGATACCCATAAAGGTGTCCGATTGTAATTTACCAATTTTTTCCCTTTTTTTGCAGTCCTCCTTGACTTAAAAGTTCAATTTATATGCATGCATAGATCTCAATATTTTGAAATGAAGCTCAGGGAGGTGGAGAGGCTTTAAAGGAGGTACAGTGTTACACTCCTAATGGGACAGTGGTGCATGATCTGAAGGGTACACTTAAAATAAATTTCTTCCCTTTCTTCTGGCATCTTAGCATGTGAAGGGTTTGTTCAGGGTAAAGAGTCTCATTGTCTTGTTATCTAGTCATATATTATTAAATACAAGCAATACTTAGTAGTATAAAATGTGGTTATACTCAAAATATTAATAATGTTGTTGAGGACTTTGATCTTACACAGTCATCTAATGGTAAACTGAGCCTAATGATGAAAGAGTTGTAATTAAACAAAAGGGAACTGACAACTTGTTATAAGTTAAATGCATGTTTTCAGTCATTGTTCTGTTACAAGCAAGGAAACTAAAATAATATAGAAATATATGAAAGAATCTATAAGAATGGAATGGCTGGGATGAAGGTACTGTATGGCATAAGCTAGTGGGGAAATAGATGGGGTCAAGATGGTGTACAGCTAGGAGCTGCTATAATCTGGTCATCAACTGGTAAATCCAAACTGATGGGAACATCTCCAAAATGTCTTCATCTGAAAAGTTTTACTAAGATATTTTATTTAGAAATGATGTCTGAAGTTTATCAAGAAAGCTTTCTTCAGTTCCAAAAACAAAACAATTTGTAGCTATAAAAATAGATGATCTAGAGAACATATATAGAAGAAACAAGATCTTAGTATCTGGCATATCTGAAAAATACAAAAGTAAAAGCCTTTTTCCCATAACCCTATCTGACAAAAGTAATAAACTTATCAGAATATATGTATGTTGGTATCAAAAGAGCACACGTCACTAATTATTTTTTTAACAAAAGAAAAAAAAATGATTTGATAAGGTTAATTAATAGGTTCATAGCTAGATTATTACTAGGCTAACTGCTCTTGGTGGCCATTTTAGGCCTAGCCACTTACCTCATCTGAGAATCAAACCCTGCCACTTATGTGTAAAAGTAAACAGTTTAACCATTATGCCCACCTGTCATAAAAATGTCCTTTCTAGTCAAGCTAAAGATCTTAAAAAAAAAAAAAATAGCATAGGCAAGTCATCCGTATAAATTGGTAGTAATTTGATTTTATAATAATTATTCTTCAAAAGTAATGAACAAAAGAAAAAGAATCATCTCAGTAATAAAAGATAAAACAAAAACAGGTATCAAAACCCATTTAATATGTCATTCAAAAATATAAATGCTTTTCTCTGAAAGTAAAAAGATGTTTGTTTAATTTCAGGAGGCAATTGCTTTCATAAAAAAATAAGTGAATAAATTACTAATTTAGAAACTGTGGAAATAGAATGGAGTTCTACTATATTAAAAAGAGATGCAGGAAGGAATGCATAGAAAATACATGAAAAATAGATTATTTTATTGTTTGTGTGTTTTTACTCATCTCTCTTATCTATTTCTTATATATGGATCCTACTGAATAAATAGTTTTAACAAGGTTTATGATGTGTCTCTTTTAATTTTAATTTTCAGTTCTTAACAGGTAAGAGAGCAATAACTGTAACATTAGTTGTTTCCTAGCCCTTAGTATCTGCATCATTGTGTATACACAAAATATTAATTTGATGAACTACAAAGATTGATGTTTATATGTTTATAGTTAGATTATTTGCTACTTTAACTGCTGGCATAGATGCTCTCCTACTCTAACTGACAGCATAAATGTTCACATACAATTTATCAGTAGTGTAGCTGTTTTATATATATATATATATATATATATATATATATATATATATATATATATATATATTTGTAGCATTGCTGGTATATGGATAAGTGCATATTTTAATGGGAGGTGACTTATATAAAATAATATTAAAAAAATCAGAGGGTAAGGAACAGTTAAAAAGACTCAAAGCCACAAAATAGATTTAGCGCTTTCATACTATTTCATACAGAACTTCTTCAGAATAAAATTAAAATAGGAAACACTCCTTTTAAACCATAAAATAAATGATATCCACTTTTAATTGACAAATAGCAGTACAATTACTCAATATATTCTACCTATAACAGTCACCAATATTTAAATATGTAAATATTATCTTAAATGAGTTTAACTTAGCCTCTAATAACAAGCTAATAATAAATTTCAAAACAAATATAATAAAGCATGTATAATATTAAAGCACTAAATCTACTTTGTGGCTTTGAGTCTTTTTTCCTGTTCCCTACACTTGGATTATTTTAATATTGATTTATTAGTCACTTGCTTTTTTCTGGTTTTAAGTTTCAAGTTTATGATTCAAGCTTTTTGGGGACAGGTTGTTTTTTCTTCATTGTTCCTGGACAAATTGGTATTGGACAATATGACCAAATTTAATGATTCCAAGCTCAATTTGAGCACTTATTTCCTGCCTGATGAAATTCGTGCCTTGACTTCCACTTTGGAAGAGGTTATTGGGAGAGCTAAAGATGTTCTAAATATCCCCTCGCTCACAGGTTGTTGATAAACCAGGTGGGCCGACATCCAGTGATTATGAATTACTTTCAGAAGAAGTGACTGTTATCAGCAGTGGTGAAGGTAATGAACTGTGTATTAGCTTGGTTACTAAGTTCTTAAAACTGAATTCTACTAATCCTTTTATTGAGTGCATTAAAGGTGACTTTTTTGAATTGACCGTTACTTTGCTTGATTTGAGGTTGGCTACCACTGACTGTAAAGCCTTTATTTTGCAATTGTAGAAAAAAACTGTTGAAATATAAGAGTTTAGAATTTGAAAATCTTTATTTAAGCTGCTGTATTGAACAGAATATTCTGCCATTGGGGTTAAGAGTTTATATGTTCTCCAATGGTGTTCAGCTCTGTTTAATGATTTGAGTCAGATATATAATAGATCTGGTCTTAACATGCTTCAGGTACTGGTTAAGTCCAATAAAAGTAAGATGGACATTTGGTCACCTCACACCCTTCATTTTCTTTGTTTCTGTTGTTTTATCATGGAGTTTCTAGTAAAGATCAATGGCATGTTGTAGTGGTCATCAGTAGGAGATAGAAAACAACTGCAACATGATTACTTGGCTTATCAGACAAAGCAAGCCTTCGTTTTGAAGGGCGGTTCAGTTCTGAGGAAACAAGTTGTTCTAATTCTAATACCACAAGAAGGAGGCTTGATAAGTTGGATTCCTTTTACAAGGGCAATTTAATTAGTAAACCACTGTAAGAGAATTCTACCAATCAGGATAGTGGGACTATGATGGAGCTCACTTCATCTCATTTTAATTCCTTGACTGGTTGTATGGACATGCCCAACAATGGTTCTGTGTTGGCTACTGTTAGTTTCCAAAGTGATATGTTGACATTTTGACATTTTGAAAAATGTTTTCAGTCATCTAATATTAAAACTTTAAAAATTTTTTCCTTAACTGATGATTTGAATGTAGACCATTTTTAAGTGAAAACTACACTTGTTGTTATTTCTAGTGTATACAACCATAATTAACTATTACATACATTGAAAACGTTATTATCTACAACAATAACCAAATACAGAACAAAAATCACATGGTACCTTCATGGTGAATCAATGATTCACTGATGACATCTATTTGCTGACAAATTGTGTCGGTTGTTTCCTCTATCCATAAGAAAGTTAATTTTTACTGAGTGTAGTAAACACAAACACCAATGTGTTTTGGTGATATCTTAAAAGCCCAAATGTGATTGTGTTCAACAAGTTCAAATCATAGATACGAGTCAGTTAAGGAAAAAATTTTTAAAGTTTTAATATTAGATGACTGAATTCAGTTTTAATTAAGGTGTGGTGGATTCAAATGATGTGTATAACACAACATAGCATGTTTTCAAAACACATATAATTTTTTTTAAGAAGTGTGGTTATATAATTTTTTTAAACACACAATTTTTCAAAAATGTCAACATTGTTATCGGATTACATCATTTCCGTATATTTTCTTTAAAACCAGGATGTTGAGTGGTTTTAAAGTTCGACTTTGTGTTTCTTTCCAAAGTGATAGTATGAATCCCTTGGGTTTTCTTGTGAGAGAGGGAATGACCACCAGAGGCATGAATCAGGAAAGGGAAAAGCCCGTTGATTCCATCTTGGTACATTTTCAACATTAGCGTCAGGAATTTTACGGATGTTGAACTTAAGGTGCTGTCAAAAGGATTTACTTTTTTGCCTGCCCACAGGGCGTCACTGACTGAAACTATTTTAGATTTTAAACAATTTGTGAGTAAGTTAAATAGATTAGTAATAGGCTAATTGCACTTGCGAGCCATTTCAAGCCTAGCCAATTATCCCTTGTGAGAGTCAAACCCTGCACCTTGTGTTTATAAGGCAAACACCTTAACCATTAGGCCACCCTCAAGTTTATTTGTGACAATGTTCCTTTTAATTCCTTAATGTTTAAGAAATGCAATTTAGTTGATCCACCTTGGCGTAGTTCTTTGAACGTGAGAGTGATTTATACAAACTGTTCAGGAAACATGGTTTTTGAGACTCTAATTCCAAACATAATTTAATCACTGATGAAGCTACAGCTCTAAAAAATTTATGTCATTATTTTGAGCTGAGGTATATGAGGGCCGATAAGGGCAATTGCCTTGTTATGAATAAAGAAAATTACATTACAGCACTGAAGAAGCTTTTATCTGATTGTAATAATTATAGAATAGTGTCAAAGGATTTTGTTAGGAGAAGTTACAAAATCATTGACATTACATTGTTTGATTTATTATGTCAAAAATGTATTTCTCATGATTTCTTTGATTAATGTTTAGTGGATTAACCACAACCTGGGGTTGTGTATGACATACCAAAGATTCACAAAAAACAAATACAACCCCCTTTCAGGCCAATAGTTGCCTAATCTAGAAATAAGATAACCAATATTTATTTTTTTCTTGATAGTATATTGAATCCAGTAGTGCAAAATAGTAAGCTTTTTCTTTAAGATTCTTGGAATCTTTTGAACCATTTGAGTGATTACAAGTTTAATAGAAGAGAAAAATTACTTTGTGCTGTTGATGTTAGCTCATTATATACTTCCATCAATCAAGAGATAGGGATAGAATTTGTAAAGTTATACTTGAAAAATGTTGTCAACAATGTAATTATTGATGCTAGAACTGTTTGTGTCATGTTAGACCTAGTGTTGAGTAATAAGTTTTTCTGTTTCAAAACACCATTTTTCAACAAATTTCTGGTATTGCAATTGTGGCTAGCATGGCACCGACCTTTGCAAACCAGGTGATGTGTTGTTGGGAGATATCATTCCTAGTTACTTCCTCCTTTTTTCAGAATGTTTCCCTGTACCATAGGTATAGTGATGATTTTATTTTTATTTGGAATGACAAAGTTTCTACATTTTTTAGAGTTTGTCAATGAAATGAACCAGTTAGTACCTTGGCTTAATTTTGTTGTTAGTCATATTGGCGAATGATCAATTTTTTGGACCTTCAGATTACAGCTGATTTTAGTTCTCAAAATTGTGTAACTAATGTCTTTAGGAAGGAAACTTTTAGTAACAACTAATTACACTTTGACAATTTCCATTCTTCCTTCATGAAGTACAATATATTTTGTGTATAGGTCATATGGCTTAGTCGTATTGTTAATAATGATACAAAGGTTTTGGAAGTGGTTAATGTTTTGATGGACATGTTCATTCAGAGGGGTTATGATGTTAGAAGATTAGTTAAAATTAAAGACGGAGTCCTTAAAGATAGGGCCACCAAATTTGTCCCCATTTTAAAATCTGGTTTTGTGGCCAATAGGAAAAATAAACATAGTATGGAAAAAGTGTTGGCCTTTCCTGTTCCTATGAGTATAGAAGGCAGTAAGATATCAGACATTATTTCTACAAATTGGAAAGTCAGACCTGGCAATGGTGATTTGACTAAGGTTCTTGGTAACACCCCTAAATTTATTTTTAAAAGGACACGTAATTTGAAATATTTATTTGAACATCTTCAAGGTGATGTTGTTAGGGGACCAGTTGGGACCTTTCCTTGCCAGGCATGTAGCTGGGGCATATTTGTTAATTCTATCAGATAATTTAATTTTGAACATATTAATTTTATGTTTATTGCCAAGGGTAGGTTTACATGCAGTACAGAAGGATTAGTTTATTTGGCTTGCTGTGGTCATTTCTATGTGGGAAATCTACTAGGAAGTTAGCTTATAGGATTGCTGAGCATATGCAGGCCATAAAATATAAAGATCTTGATAATGCACTTGCACGGCATAACTTAAATTGTAATAATTTTTACAAGTTTATTTTTTGCATTTTAGAGAAAGTTGACAGCAGGACTTTTGCTGATGACTTTAATCATTATTTAGAGTTTATGGAGCTCAAATGGCAGGTGTTTTTACATGCCGATGTGTCTCCTGGGCACAGCAAAACAAACTTAAAAGTCTTCTTAGATTTAAATGTTTATAGTTTAGATTTAATATTATACATGCTTTATTTGTTTTGTTTTGAAGTTTATTATTAGCTTGTTATTAGAGGCTAAGTTACACTCATTTAAGATATTTACATATTTACATATTGGTGATTGTGATAGGTAGAATATATTCAGTAGTTGTACAGTAATTGTACTGCCATTTGTCAATTAGAAGTTGACATCATTGATTTTTATGGTTTAAAAGGAGTGTTTCCTTTTTGAATTTTATTCTGAAGAAATTCTGTATGAAATAGAATGAAAGTGTTAAATCTACTTTGTGGATTTGAGTCTTTTTTCCTTTTCCCTGCACTCAAATTTTTTTAATATTGATTTATTAGTCAATTGCTTTTCTCTGACTTATGTAAAATGTCTGCCCTCTTTTAATGTATGGTGATGTTTTCTTTCATTGGAATTAAGCTGATTAGTGCATCTTCTCAAAGGAACAAAATACACCAAATGCTTACATTTGTTTTCCTCACAACAGATAAAATGTCAACTCTACTTTACATTTAAAAAAATACCTGTACATACATAACATTGGATTAAATGGATCATTTTCAGGTAAAGATGTCAAGCATCATGCTATCATATGCATCAGGTACACACCAGGATATCATAGGATCATAGGATCATAGGAGGTTACTAGGTAGGGAAATGAACTACCTGGAATAGAAAGCTGAATTTACCTTATAGACATATCTTAAATGCCTTCATTGTGCTTCCAAATAAAATGCAATCCACTGTGCTTATGTGGAAAAATATAGTATTAAAATGGAAGAGACAATTGCTAAGTCAGCAAACAGATTACACAAAGCCTTATGAAAGAAAAATAAAGAACTTCGAAACTCAGTTATTTATACAGTAAATGTAAATGATATAATTGCATATTTTTTATCCTTAAATTTATATTGGAACCTAGATTTAAAATCAGTAACATGTAAAATGTGCAGTTGTTAAATGATGAAAGAGGAATGAGTGGAAAAGCAGGAAGGGGAAAGGTAGGAAACAAATGCATGGGGGAGGGTAATACAATATCTAAAAAGTACTATTGATTCTGTGTAAAAAAATTTAGATACAAATATGTAATTTGAGATCAAAGCACAGAATTGAAGGCAGTATTACATGATAGGTAACATAAGTTAAGATAAGTAAACTGAAGGCCCTGTCACTGTATTCTGCCTCATACAAATTGCTAAGGGTTGACTGTGCCTAGCTTACAAGTCAATCTCCGACCCAGTCCTGATGGAAATGCTACACATTCATAAATCAAATTTGCTGGAGGGTCACTCACTCCAGGGATCTTAACCTAGCCTCTAACATGAACAGGTCATGTTGGAGAGGCAGATACATCTCCCAGAGACTGCTACTTCCCTGCAACAGGTTTCCAATTCATATAAAACAAAACCCCTCCTTGACCCTCTTCAATTGCAACCTAGATCAATGGATGGGTGACTGCAAATTCACTCTTGGGGTGGTGCCTACGTCCATTTTGGACAGAGGAGGTCAGTATTAACTACCATAGACATTGACCTCTGTGAACTTCATTCACCTAATCACTGACAAATGGGGCAACTCGGGCTAAATATGGCTAAGCTTATAAATGGTCTAGGTCTGTTAGCTTAGTAACCGCCTATGAACCTATGAACCTATGGACATGGATTCACTAATACTGTAATATTATTATGTACATGGATTCACTAATACTATAATATTATTATGTACATGGATTCACTAATACTATAATATTATTATGGATATGGATTCACTAATACTGTATTATTGTTATTATGGACATGGATTCACTAATACTGTAATATTCTTATGGATATGCATTCACTAATACTGTAATATTATTATGGGCATGGATTCACTAATACTGTAATATTATTATGGACATGGATTCATTAATACTGTAATATTATTATGGACATGGATTCACTAATACTGTAACATTATTATGGACATGGATTCACTAATACTATAATATTATTATGGATATGGATTCACTAATACTGTATTATTGTTATTATGGACATGGATTCACTAATACTGTAATATTCTTATGGATATGGATTCACTAATACTGTAATATTATTATGGGCATGGATTCACTAATACTGTAATATTATTATGGACATGGATTCATTAATACTGTAATATTATTATGGACATGGATTCACTAATACTGTAATATTATTATGGGCATGGATTCACTAATACTGTAATATTATTATGCTTCTCATATTTTCATGTCACTCATTAGTTAAATCACTCTAGACTGTACGAAGTTCACCTCATGCTAACAGTTATACCACTTATAATTATATATTAGAAAATCTTTAAGACTGCAAGGCTGAGAACTCCCAAACAGTTGAAAAAACAGTACTGGTTATTTATCATAAAGAAAATACTTGGGTCATCAACCACATATAATGAATTCACATTGCATGCAGGTTTGAAAGTGAAATGGTTGTGATGTTTGTGATTGACAGCTATGTGGAAACATTTTCACTTCATAGAGTTAAATATAGTTCATTATTTGAAAAAAAAAATCATATAGAGATACGTTATTGACAGTATAACCTCTCTATAACAAAGGAAATAAAAATTCAGAATTTTGATTATGTGGATAGCACTTTATTTAGGGTCTATATTCAGTCATCGAATGGAAAAATCACTGAACAGCATTATGTCGAATATGCCAGTCAGTGAAACTCCTCATGCGGGGGGCACACCCAGCTAATTATACATACCAACTCCAAGATCACACTACAGTGGAAAAAAACAAATGTCCTGATCCCTACCCCAATGCAATTTTACTTGAATGACTCGATAAACATGTTCAATGAAACATGCCATTTGATGCTTTTTCCATTTGATGACTGAACATAGACTCCTTTATTTAATGCCTACAAAGGTGGTTTAAGTAATGTAATTTGAATTCTTTCTTGAATGTTAACAGTTTGAATGAAATGTTTATATAAAAGTTCAGCTTTAAAAATTTTAGAATATTAAATTACAGCAGTATAGGATTAAAAGTCTTTTAAAGTATCACATATAAGCATCACATACATTGTAGTTTAAAATAAATTTTTATATTGTTGGGAAACCTAGAACATTAGCATTCATTCTGTAGATGCTAGACTAGGTAGCTCGACAGTTGGGAGAGAAGTAGTTTGTTAAGGTTACTTCATCAGACTAGGATCTCTAGAAACCATCTATGACTGTTAATATTTGTTTATAGTGATATGTTATGGATTTTATTTTCCTTTTACAGAAAGGAAGGTAATGTATTGGATATGTAACACAATTATCTTATATTAGAACTAGTCTTATACATATTGATATCCATTTCAAAATAAAACATCACATTGAGACATGTATATCAGATGAACACACTACACATTTTATCATTAAACATTAATGGTATAAGTAGTGGCATAGAATAAAATAATTTCCCAAATTTCTAAATTTAAATAAGTTTCATGCCTAGGGATTTAGGAAGATCATCCCACTGCTAAAATGTGATTCAGAGGCATGTTAGTTGCAATAAGGAAATACCTCCATATTGGCTAATTTGCTTGTCTTTGAATCGCCCTTAACTAGAGCAAGTACAAATAAGCACTTTCTTGTAGTAATTAACATTCGTAGTTCAAGCATGGCATTAGAAGAGGTCCCCCCCTCCCCAGTCACTCTCCCTCACACATGCACACATTCAAACAAACACACACACACACACACACACACACACACACACATACTGATATACCTGTTACATGCTCCTAAGTTAACAAAATATCCAAGATGTCTCTTATTATTGTCCCTAACCTTTACAATCATGAATCCTTACAGTCATTTAATTCCAGATATTGGAGTTTCATTCTTCTTATTGGTCATAATTTTGACTTTATTACTATTTAAAGTATGCGTTATAGTTTAATTACCCCCTTTCTTGTCATCTAGTGTTGTCACAGCTTTCTTCTGAAGCCACCACCCAGACAGACACACCCCACACCTCTCAATTGTCTGTTCCAGATTTTACAGGATGCTCCTCCTGCTGCCTTTTATACATGCCCTATTAAATGCTTGTAACTCATGCACTTACATTCATTGAACAATGCCAGAAGCTGGAGTTCCACAATTTGTATTATTGTGTACAAAAAAAACAAAAAAAAAAACACTGATTGGCTGACAAGCTGCATTCTTTAAGGGTACTGGGTTTAAAACTTCCTACTTTTACATTATGTTTTTTTTCTTTTTTATATTAGGGACTTAGGTAATATTTTAGACATATCCCTAGAGTATAATGGTGGCACAGGGGACTAACACACTCTGTGTGAGCACTAAGGGTACATGGTTTACATATTTTAAGAGCCTTTAGGGCATGCTATATGGAGTTATCCCCAGTGTCTAATTGTCATGTTAGAAATCTGTGTAATATTATTTTTAATTGTCTTTAATGCAAGGAATACAATGTTATCTCTGGTGTCTAGTTTTTCCCCAGCCTACATTTCATGCTGCAAAATATTAACATATTAATTTTTAAGTGCCTTTAAGGTACAATATAAGGAGTCATCCCTGGTATTTAATGCTCCCCCAGTGATGTAGGATTTGCTCATCAGTCTAGGGTGTTGTGGACATTTGACAGCCTTCCCCACAAATGCATTCACACATCCATGCATGCACCTACATATAGCATCTCCATAAGCAGTCAAACACACACACACACACACACACACACACACACACACACACACACACACACACACACAACCCCAACCTCCTCTGCCAAAATGGGAATAAGGAGATTGCAGATGAATGGATGGATGGATGGATATATATAAAAGAAAGATATAAAACTTCTAAATAACATAGGTTATGAAGTCATAGCATCTTCATCATTTGCTAAGAACACAACGGGCACAACCGTGGAGAAAAATGTCTGTAATGCTAAACATTATATATAAAATAATGGCTAACATTGGCATGTTTCCAGTTGTCAACACTGTATATCAAAATACTTTGTATACGTTGGCTATTTTTTATTAGATGGCTGGCAAGGCTATAAAATATAATTTTAGAATCTTAGAAAATTAAAAAGATGTGTGTGTGTGTGTGTGTGTGTGTGTGTGTGTGTGTGTGTGTGTGTATTAAGATTTGAGAGATAAAATAAATATTGTATCATAGCTTGTCCTCTTTTAGATCACACTGCAAATTACTTCAACTTACTAGTGAACATTAGAAAGTTAACTTTCATCTCATGAACGCCCTCATACATGGCTTAACTTCTAAATTAGAAGATTTAAAAAAAACTTTAAGAAAATAAATTAAAGAACTCATGTCATTTAATGATAATGGATAAGTAAACAAAATCATGCTATAAGCCTAACTTAAAATCATATTAAATACTAAAAATAAAGTCTTCTTGTGGCAAAAAGTTCAAAGAACAAGATTCAGAGCTGGATGAAATTCAAAATAAAGTACAATAAGTAAAACAAAGCTACTAAGGAAAGATGATAAGTAATTAAAAATTAAAAAAATATCAAGATATCTTATCTTGCAAGACAAATATAGGTCCCAATATGTGACAGTATACACATATATAATGATATCCAAAGTCGTACACAAATTAGCTAACAGGAGTGAAGCTGTTCAAGGAGAAACTACAATTTATTCAAAACCAAACTTTTGGGAACTAGATTACAGATACTGATGATATTCTAATATTACTCACTGATTGTCATTACAAAATAATGATGCCTTTAATACAATGCCCTGATTCTGGAAGATTTGCTTTATTTTTTATTTCTTCAAATCTTTTGGGTTTCTAATACTATGATGGGAATGGACCCCATTCCTAAGTCAAAGTACAATTAAAGTTCATGAAATTAGTATTGCTTCACTCTTTCATGTCAGCCAGAAGTGCTCTTCGCAGCACCCACAATGTGCCCAGTAATGACTCCTTCTGCAGTTCATATGGACTTGCATCTATTGGTAACATATCTAAATACAATTGTAGATTATCTTTTTTATAAGACCTGTTGCTCCTACTACTATTGGAACTGTCTGGGTATCTTTCCTCCACATTGCTCTCATTTCTGCCTGGAGATCCTGATATTTTATGACTTTGTGTCTTTCTGTACACAAGACACTGTAGTCACTTGCTGTGGTGATTTCAATGATCAATGCTACTTTTATCTTCTTTTCATGGACCACTATATCTGGTTTTCTAGCATCTATCTTTTGAACTGTTGGTAATGGGTGATCCCATGTGATATGAACTTCTTAATTTTCTATGATGCTTTGTGGCTCATGTTTGCAGTGTTTTTCAGCCACTTCAATACCATAATGTTAGCACAACCCCCAGTGCAACAGCCTTCCCACATTATTATCCCTTCAGTATACAGTCCTTCTGCCATTAGTATTCACAACCAGTAACAAGGTGTGCAGCTGTTTCCAATTCATTTTTACAAAACCTAAATTTGTCTGCTTCTCGCACATGTTCAATGGACTTTGTAAACCAGCACATACGTAGTCCACTATCTTGGACTGCCAATATTAACCTTTCATCTCTTTGTTTGAATTCGCCTCTCCTTAACCATTCCTGCATTCTTTCCTGATCAACATGAGGCTCATCCATAAGTTTTCTATACTTGCAACTACATTTATGCTTCTTCCACATTTCTTGTCTTCTCATCTGATCCTTCACCTTATATTCTTTCTTTTATTTTTTTGGTACAATCAGTTGCTACCTGATTTTTATCTACTTCTGGTTTGATTTCCATTCCTGCTTGACGCAGATATGCTTCTGCTAAATTAAGCAGAGAAGTTATCTTAGATTAATTCTCCTCATGTTTCCAAAGTTTCACTACATTTGGGTCTTGTGAGGTCAGCAGATATGTGTGGAATTCCGCAATTGCAGATCTATACATGTAATCAATTTCAAGGAGGCCCATCCCTCCTTCAGAACAGGGAATCAATAATCTTGGTATACACTGATTTTTATAAATCATTTGGAGAGCATGAAGCATCCTTCTTGTTTTCCTATCTAATCTATCCAACATGTTTTGGGGCCAGTTAATCACTTCAAAACTGTACATTAGGATAGGATGAGAACATTGGCTTTAGCTTGGATTTTATTCTAGATGACAAAGCTGTTTACATAATTAATTTATGTCTTCTAAAGAATTCCTTACTAAGTTTTGTTGGCATTTGTTCATGTTTTGTTGTTGATCCTTCATCAATTCCCAAATATTTATATACTGCCTCTTGCTGAAGTTCATTTATATCACATTCTTGTCCCAAACTGATGTTTTCCTGGTGCTGCATTTTTTCTGCTTTAAAGGTTGCTTTTGCACACTTATCAAGACCAAATGACATTCTTACATCATCTGAAAAAGTTTTAACAACATGCACCTGTGCTTTTAGTTCCTCATATGATGAGCTATACAGTTTTAAATCATCGACAAAGAGAACATGAAAAGTCTTTACACTTTGTTGGTTTCTAGGAGC
Organism: Protopterus annectens; assembly: GCF_019279795.1. Classification (NCBI taxonomy): domain Eukaryota; kingdom Metazoa; phylum Chordata; order Ceratodontiformes; family Protopteridae; genus Protopterus; species Protopterus annectens. The sequence goes on along the minus strand of NC_056728.1, from coordinate 1,531,539,006 downwards.
CAAATTGTAGCCATGGCCTAAGCTGTCAAGTAAATAGCTTAATGAGTTAATGGCAAGGCAGAACAGCAGCAGTGACAGAGAGTCACCCTGGGATATCCTCCTTTGAATTTTTATCCCTGGGATAATAATCCATCCTTTATTATGGTTTAACTGCAATGTGATCAGCCACTGTTTCCTGGTCACTGTAATGTCATCAATCAGTGTAGGGTGTATCTTACACATTTTTAATCACTCTTTCATCCATGATTGTGGGATGCTATCAAATGCTTTTTTATAGTCAATCTATGCCATACTTAAATTTGTATTGCCCTTTTATTCTGCTGCCATAATTGAGTTTTCTTCTAAATGACAATAAACCCTGTCAGCATCAATTCCTGTGTATAGTTTATACATCGTCGGAAGGCAAATTATTGGTCTATAATTTTTACGGTAGCCTGTAGGTTCACTCTTAAGCAGTAGCATTGTTTTGCCTGTTGTTAGCAAGGTTGGTGTCTGTTCAGGGTGCTCATATGAATTGTTCTTACTCATGGCTAAATCTTCGTGCAAAGATGTTAATACTTGCTCTCAGTGTAAGTGACTTACTTTGGTGTAAGGCTTATCTATAAACAAGCATACACTAGTTGCAGATTCCAAAACATCTGTGGTTACACTGAGGGCAAGTAGGTAACCACTTACTTACATTGAGAGCAAGTAGTTTGGAATCAGGCCCAATGTGATTATTAAACTGTATGACCAGCAAACACCTAAAACCCAAGAACAGTATGAGAGAGATAAGAGATAAAAATGAATTAGAAAAAAAACCCTGAACATAATGGTATCACACCAAGACTCTATGAGATATTTCTTATAGCTATTGCATTCTTAATTCATACAGAAGTTTGTTTAATTTGAATATCTAAACAGCTTTCCCATATTGGAAATTCTCCTTAATATCTTCAATTGCTAAAGAGGCTAAGGAAAAGGACCTATTTCATCATACAGACCTATTTCACTACTGAATGTAAATTATAGCATTATTTACCTCAATCTTAGCCAATAGTTTAAAAAACATAATGGAACTATTAATTCATAAAGAGCAATGAAGTTTCATAATTACTAGATTAATATATGATAATGTTAAGGGCATAAGTATATTATTAGACTATGCAAACCTAATGAGAAGAAGCCAACAGTATTTACTCTTGATACAGACAAATGTCTTTATATGTTTAGTTGGCATTTCTTATTTTAAACCCTAAAACATTCTGCTTTTCTGGAATATTTTAAAGATATAATTAAAGGCTTATATTTGAATCCAAATCATATGAGAAAATAAAGCCTTTAATTTCACACTTTATACATAAAAACAAAGAAACAAAGCAAAATGCCCCATATCACCCTTTAAAGTATGCTTAAAATTAAAAACAAATTATGTAAGAAGTGTTTAAGAAATTGAAGGATTCTGAATCTCTGAAGTCTATCATTACAAAATTCAACTTTTTGCTGATCATATTTCATTGATAGCAGGTGACATAATTCAGTCAATACAAGCAATAGAAAGGTCCGCTAAACTCTTTCAGGGAGTATATAAAGTGCAATTTAATGAGAATAAAACAAAAAGTATTCTACTATACCAAAATATCAAATGCCATTTAACAAGTAATATAACATTTCATTTGTATAAGAAGGAAGTAAAGTTTTTAGGAATGAAGATTTCAGCTGAATTAAAATTATTGAAAAATAATAATTGTGATCGTATACTAGAAAAATAACAGTATATATTTAAAAGGGGAACAGTTTTTAATTTGAAGAAAGATTAATGTTAAAAATGAAATTATTGCAAAAGTTAATTCACTTATCAGAACTGACATCATTAGTTCTTAATAAAAAATGAGTAAACAAATTAAATAAGCAGCTCTTATTATGTCTTTCATTATCATCTAAACCACAAATACCATTTATAAATCAAATAAGGCCTTAGGAAATGATAGACTATCCCCCGGATTCACTAATCTGCCATGCAGGACTAAACTAGTCCTGCATGTAAGCGGCAGTTGAAAAGGAGGATGGCAGCATGCCATGCATAATAATGAAGGTGCACCGCCGGAGCTCCAAATCCTACACTGAGTGTGGATGAGTGCAGAGGGTGTGTCTTTGAACAGAGCTCTCAGAATAAACATGCCCCTGCAAAGTAGAACAGAAGAAAGTTTAAATAAATGAGCAAAAGTGCTTATATGTTTCCGCATATCTCCACCAACAGTCCCCATGTGTTCAACAGCAACAGTACATTGAAATAAAATGAAGAACCCCTTGTATTTAATTTTTTTAAACCTCTAGTATAGCTAACCATAGGTGCGTGGGTTTGCCCATCACTTAGTTACGG